>NW_023596448.1:26245919-26289761 GCF_011947565.3 Pollicipes pollicipes | reverse complement strand
TCTCTCTCTCTTCTCTCTCTCTCTCTCTCTCTCTCTCTCTCTCTCTCTCTCTCTCTCTCTCTCTCTCTCCTTCTCTCTCTCTCTCTCTCTCTCTCTCTCTCTCTCTCGCTCTCCCCGATGTAGATCGAGCCAAAACATGACCTTTGAAGTTGGTCTAAAGTCCCTTTAATGCCACTTGCAAAATCATGCGCAATGCCGCATCGTAAGAGGAGAGTCTCAGTCCAAGTCTCATCATACGGTTGGCCAGTCAGGATGAAACGGTGAGATCTTTAAGTCCTGATGCAACCATGGCTGAAAGTATGAGGACTATGTACACTTCTGGGAGCGTAACGAAGGCCAAGCGCGGATTTTTCCACAACCTGGCTGCCCTGTTGTCCTGTTGTCTCCTCCTGTGCAATGGCTCTTAACAAGTTTGTTAGACTTGTGACTTCCAGTGATTCCAGTACAAACCTATCGGTGTGTAATGTGATTTCACGGTATTCAGAGCATACAGACCTCACAGAATATTGTGTGATTTCACGGTATTCAGGGCATGTGAATCTCACGGCATGTAATGTGATCCACGGTATTCAAAGCATACAATTTTCACGGTATGTAATGTGATTTTACGGTACTCAGAGCATACATAGCTCACGGTATGTAATGCGATTTGACGGCATTCAGAGCATGCAAATCTCACGGTACGTAACATGATTTCACGGTATTCAGAGCACACAGACCTCATGGTATGTAAGGTGATTTCACGGTATTCAGAGCATACAGACTTCACGGTATGTGATGTGATTTCAGGGCATTCAGAGCATACAAACCTCACGGTATGGCAATGTAATTGGCATCGGCTAGAAGCATGGCATAGTTTGATGATGCAAATTTACGATCTCACGAGCCTACGAGTTTACGCCACGTGAAACTACAAGGCGAACGTACGGCAGCCATCAAGTTTGGTAGGTTCGCAGTTCGTAGTTTGGTCGGATGACATACATTTTGTGTTAGTGGTGACTTGATTGCGCTGCATTGGGCAGTAGCTGGAGCTGTGGAATCCAGTTCGTATTTACATTGAATTATCGGACACAAATCTTGCATTAAGGGACAAAAAATCCCAGACAGTTGAAAAGCTAGTAAAATTGCAAAACCACATAAACGAAACGTAAAAAAACAACCTATGCACAACGATGGCCCGCACCAACAACGCAATGCTTACGACATATGCCGCACTTTGATGCGTGCCGCGGTAAGTTAAAGCAGTTAAAGTATGTTTGAAGTAGTTCATCATAGGCCTTAAAGCTTTAAAGTAGCCTGCATGCGTGCGTGCGTACGTGCGTATGTGTGTGTGTGTGTGTGTGTGTGTGTGTGTGTGTGTGTGTGTGTGTGTGGTGTGTGTGTGTGTGTGTGTGTGTGTGTGTGTGTGTGTGTGTGTGTGTGTGTGTGTGTGTGTGTGTGTGTGTGTGTGTGTGTGTGTGTGTGTGTGTGGGTGTGTGTGTGTGTTGTGTGTGTGTGTGTGTGTGTGTGTTTTAAGTCCTATGACGATTGACTTGATAGCCAGTTCACCGTGGTCAGTCCAAAACACACGTCTGTCTGTAAATATATGCCGACAAGTTGAAAATAACAAGCAGGGACCTTCTCAATAATGCATGGGTATTTCCATCCAGAAAATGACCTTTGTCCTTAGCATGATAAAGTTTTCCAGAGAATATCTCCTGATGCATTTAGGGGTTTGCATGCCCAAAACGGAATATTTAGATTCTCAAAGAGGTGCTCCAGAACTACCACAGGCTCTCAATATTCAAAAATATGTTGCCATGATCAGGAACTGTGGCTATCTAATGCATGGAAAGGGCGTCCTTCTTCAGAAAGGTGGCGTTTTGATATTTAGAGAGTGCCTCCGGGTCCATAACTAGGTCTCCCTGGTTGATAAAGGGGTCTTCCCGAGTCAGCAAGAGGGCTCTCTTTATACTTATAGAGAGTTGACATAATGTATACCACTGACCTCTTGATGCAAAAACGGGCCCTCTCAGCTTAATGCAGCACCCTCTAACTCAGTTACGGGAGGCCTCTTTGATCTGCATTGTAGCATTCTACGCTTAGCTGTAAGGCGTAAAGTTTGGGGAAAAGAACCTCCCAAAATATTGGGAGGGCAAGAACATGCCCTTAACCACCTGGTGCGCTGTCCCTGCTCTATGAGCATACTTAATATAAGTAAGATGGGTCTTAAGCCCATCGTACCTTGAAACCTATGCCTCGACGCCTTCCAAGGTATCGGGATCAGGAGCACCGCCGTGGAACGTCGGGCATTTTCATAATATATCTCTTGATAACGTCGCTGAAGCAGACAATCGCCGGACACTGAAGGCCGGTTTTCAACATCATATCTCATATTGCTCGGTGATTGGCTCCATTTTCTGGCATGTCCAAAAATCTAATCTTGCTAATACGCTCCAAATTACCCCTGTTGATCTAATGGCCGTGCGCAGACAAGATCGATTCTCGAACTACCAACGAGCCAAGAGGCATTCCAATTCGGACTTCCTAAATAAAGGAGGGGTTTCGCAAGGGCGGGACGAAGGGGTCCACCACGAGAGACATGGGAGGTGAGGGGACATGTCACACAGAGAAGAAGCAAATTTTTGGCACTTATACTTGACATTCATGAATTTTTTTCCGATAGCATGGTTGGATTGAGCACCTGCCTTCCGATTCACCCCGCCTGTGGCCGGTTGGGCTTAAGTTGCGCTTGGGCGCACGCTATTCCCCCCCCCCCCCCCCCCCCCCACCCCCGCCCCCCCCCCCCCCGCCGCCGACTGGTGAGGCCTACAAACCGGTGGCAGCGACCAAGCAAAAGCGCGACATTTGCTCAGCCTAGTATTTCAATTCGTCATTGGATATACTTGATTACATTCGAAGAAACTACCTCCAGTCTGTTACATGCATGTGATATGTGACCACCTTCACATGCGAAGGCGATCCGTTTATCCAGTGAGCCGGACGGAACCAGAGAGCCGAGGCGACAGCGCTAACACCGCCCTCTCAAATAAACGGAAAGGCACACATGCGTTTAAATTATACTCGTGAGTTTCCCACGTCGCGTACGGCGGTCCTCAAAATGCGCTCTCTGCCCCAGGTCGCGAACGTTTCATCTGCAGTGACGAAGCAGCTGTCGTCCGTATGACGCTGGGCCGGGACAGGTCCGCGACGGCGCGCCGGCGGCTCACCGAGGCGCGTCATCAAGTGTCCAGTGACCGCCCGTCGGCGGCCACGGGGACCGCAGCGTGGCACCCACGATTAAATGTCCAGTGACCATCCGTCGGCGGCCACGGGGATCGCAGCGTGGCACCCACGATCAGGGAATCGCAGCGCGGCACCCACGATCAATTGCGGGGATCGCGGCGCGGTACCTACGATCAGAAGATCACAGTGCGGCACCCACGATCAAGTGTCCGATGGCCGTCCGTCGGCGGCCGCGGGGATCGCGGCGCGTTTCCTACGATCAGGAGATCACAGTGCAGCACCCACGATCAAATGTCCAGTGACCGCCCGTCGACGGCCGAGGGGATCGCGGCGCGGCACCCACGATCAGGAGATCGCAGCGCGGCCACCACGAGCGGTCCGTCGATAACGCTCCGATTTCAAGGCCGCTGTCCAGTGCCGCTGCAGTCGTCATGCGGCTGGTGCGGAGAGTAGCCCGACGAAAAGGGGCGGGATCGGAAGCAGGCTCGGGTTCCGGCGGCGGTCTGAGGACCGCTCTTGTCTGCCACTATTTAAGGTATTATTGGAAATTGAAAACCCATTCTTACTTTAATTGCCCGCTGAAACCGGGACGCAGAGAAGCACAGCCCGCCTACTGGCATATAATGTATGCGACAGAAGAGCATTTGGACGCTCTCTTGGTGAGACGGCATTTTAATTTTGACCCATCACTATGATGGAGATTATTCTATGGATTCAAAAAATATTACAGCACCTCCAAGAATCTACACTTTATTTTAGAAGCGACAACCCATTTCCACTGCTGAATATCAGTCGTCAGCTGATTCGTTGTCTCATGGATGTCAGCCGTCTTCGGGCGTCCTCCGAGTCGCCTGCACGAATGAGCCCCACTGGATTTGCATTTGTTTACAAGACAGGCCTGTAGACAGCGTGGAGGAAGAGATGTAGCGAATTTGGCGGACGTGTTTCAAACAAAGCGCACAAAACATCTGAAGCCTAACCAACCGGCATAGCAAAACATTTCGAGGCTTCCCATGCCATTAGCTTACCACGGCGTGTCAGCGTCGCATTTTGGTGAATAGTTGCCGTTTCAGCTTCGTCGATGGTAAAACAGGTTTGAAGTCGGTAACCGTGTAGGAAGGAGGACGGTTTCCCACCACGAAGATGTGCACGATGTGGTTGCAAGTTGCAATGTGAACTTTGAAGCTACAAATGGCTTTGCGCATGGTAGGGGAACTGTGGTCTCACTGAGTGCTGCTTTTGGAATTGGAGGCAGGTGGCACACGTAAGTGCGAGCAGCTGTTAGTAGTTATCAATTAGTGATCATTTTAGATGTACAGATATCATTCCAGAAAGCGCCGCTGGTCTCCGCGGTCTTCCGTTGCTGATCGGCCTGGTTGAATATTTTATGTTACTTTGTTTGTTATAGGCACATGCACAATTGTCTTACCGCCGAGTAGCTTGTACCATCAATGAACGTGGTGTGTGTTTTTTATCAGCCTTGTTATGTTTCATACGTTATGCTTGGATAGAGCCTGTTAGTATTTTTAACACAATTCATGATTTATAATGCATCATAGGTTTAGAAGATATCATAGACTTAGAAAGTGTTAACTTATTCCGCTGTGTTAGCATCATGTCCTTATTTAAGATCACCGAACCAATTGAGAAACGCTAAGCTGATTGATCCATACACATGTAAATGTAGTTATAAAAGTATTCGTGTTAATATTTCAGACAAAATATGCCTAATATATAGAGTTGTCGTGATCGGTTTTTCATTCTTCCTTTGCATTTCAATATGTGGGCTGCTAAAATATACGTCCACGTCTTAACTCTCCTTAAAAATGACGGAAAAAAGACACAAAATATGCCAAATATATAGAGTTGTCGTGATCGGTTTTTCATTCTTCCTTTGCATTTCAATATGTGGGCTACTAAAATACACGTCCACGTCTTAACTCTCCTTAAAAATGAAGGAAAAAAGACACGAGATACATGGAAGCAAGTAGCTTTCATTTTATATTGCCATGAATGGCACACATAGTGATGAGACAGGTGGCTATTTTGCGGGTGCCTTGTGAGAGACACCTCAGGGAATTTGCGCACTTGCCGGTGCGTACGGGGAAATCAGGGTTCGCAGTGCTCCGACGAAACCGACACTACAGTGTCGGTTTCACATGTGAAAAACAGGTGGGGCGCCAGCGGGAGCTGAAAGCAATCCAGATGTTGCGGGTCAGTGTGGATGTTAGTACGTATGATATCAAGACTACGCGTATGAAGCCAGAGATGGGCTACGGCTGGCTGCCGTGGTTTTTAAAAATTACGTCTTCAGGGCAAACTTGAATCATGCTTAGCTCATGCCTATAGCATGTCTAGCTCAAACGACTGCGATTAGATTGAGAAGACAGGCTTTTTATGCACGTTTGCACAGGAAGCTTCCTTTCGAATGCCAACTCCAGCTCAATTAGATGATGAGTTTTCATAACTCATTACGGAAAAATGCTCTGTTGTACGCGGCGGGAGCGGCTTGTACCTCTAATCTAACCGGAACATGAACGAGTTCGCGAACATGCTGGCTGGAGAAAACCGACAGCTGCGCCGGCTGCTGTACCCGATGGAGCATCACCGCCAGACGTTCCCTGACTTCCGCAAGAAAACTCTGACCAGTTCGACCGAAGCGGGATCATTGGACGGGCTGGGCTCACATCAGGAACAAATTGATTTCGCTCGGGAATGGGCGCGCTTCTGTTGTGCCTCAGATTGTTCGTTGGAACTTATTGGGTCACTCCTCTTCACAGTTTTGTATTGGCAATCGCCACCGGGGTATGTAAGTAGCTTTGTGTCCCTTCCGAGCAGTTCCTCTTGCTCCAGCTGGTACGGGGATGGACAGGTCCGTGAGGTTTCAAGGTGTTCTCCACGTGAGTCATGCCGCGTAGCAATGGCGTTGCATAACATTTTATCTGAATAACTCGGCGACATATAAACATTTTCCTATGAGCTTTATTAGGGTAAGGCCATCAGTTGTTGCAGGCTATTGAAAAAGAGGTAGCCTATTTTAATGCATATTACATATTTAGATGAGGAATCTTTTCATCAGGATTAGGTGATAGCATACATTTCCGGTAGGCTGCATTGAGGGTTCGATTTCAAGTGTATCCTCTCGTTTCTAATCTATGGCTGGAAAATGACATCGCAGTGTTTGAGATAAAGGGACAGCTGCGGCAGGCGCCGCCCCGGGCGCACTCAAAGCTACTTCCTTCATCCTGGCGGCAACAAATCCGTCCTGGTGCCACCCCTGCCACAGCATGTCTGTTGCCTCAGTGGGGTCAGACCATCCGTCTCCGGCACTGTCAGGCGTCACCGGGCCGGGGTCGCCGCATCAAGCCCCCCCCCCCCCTGGCGCCACTCTGTGAGCCAAGCACTGTAGCCGGACGCAATATAACCAGCCGTAAATTCGTCTCTGCGTCCAGCCAGGGACTATTTTAAGACCGTAGTTCACTTGCGAGTGCGGTCGATTGATGTTACGCATGGCGCGTGCGTCGCTTAAGCGTCCCGTGAGCATAGCGCAGCGACAAGGACCTCGTGGAGGTCGATGAGCCCTTACTCGGTGGCGAGCTCTGGTGGCTGAGTTTCATTGCACTGGTACACTGCCTTTGTTTTGCTGAAATGTCTGTTATTCCATTGGCCCCGCGAAGTTTTCTACTTCTAGCATTTTGTTTTGATGCAACACGGCACAATTTTTGTTTTACAAGCCACATCGCGTCTTGAACTGCTAAAATGTAGCGGAACCTCCGGCCCCGAGGGTTCCCTTTCCACCGCCGGGGAGGAAGAGGGCTACAGTCCACAAAGGAAAGCCCCTTTCCCCAGCTACGTCACTGATATAACTCCAATGAGAGGAGGCTTAGGTTCATAGCAAGTTAAATTATACGACAGGCAAATGTGTTCTCTTCAAACTAATTTGATGGACTGTTTCATTAGAGTAAGAAGCATTAGTTTCGTAGCATGGTGTGCAATGCAAGGTTCGTCTGTTGTTAGGCTTTGAGCTGCCTTCGGGCATATTTTAGTCGTAATGTGTTCGCCCGCGCGCACCAGCGGCCAAGTGAGAACGATGTCAGGCGAGTCGGTCTGGAGTCTGGAGTCCAGCTTTCCCATGGCGCAGCCGGCGTTCTCTCGCACCTCTGTCATTGACGCGGCCGGCGTTCTCTCGCTCCTCTGCCAGTGACTTGGCCGGCGTTCTCTCGCACCTCTGCGGGTGACGTGGCCGGCGTTCTCTCGCTCCTCTGCCAGTGACGTGGCCGGCGTTCTCTCGCACCTCTGCCGGTGACGTGGCCGGCGTTCTGTCGCACCTCTGCCAGTGACGTGGCCGGCGTTCTCTCGCACCTCTGCCGGTGACGTGGCCGGCGTTCTCTCGCACCTCTGCCGGTGACGTGGCCGGCGTTCTGCCGCACCTCTGCTGGTGACGTGGCCGGCGTTCTGTCGCACCTCTGCTGGTGACGTGGCCGGCGTTCTCTCGCTCCTCTGCCAGTGACGTGGCCGGCGTTCTCTCGCACCTCTGCGGGTGACGTGGCCGGCGTTCTCTCGCTCCTCTGCCAGTGACGTGGCCGGCGTTCTCTCGCACCTCTGCCGGTGACGTGGCCGGCGTTCTGTCGCACCTCTGCCAGTGACGTGGCCGGCGTTCTCTCGCACCTCTGCCGGTGACGTGGCCGGCGTTCTCTCGCACCTCTGCCGGTGACGTGGCCGGCGTTCTGCCGCACCTCTGCTGGTGACGTGGCCGGCGTTCTGTCGCACCTCTGCGGGTGACGTGGCCGACGTTCTCTCGCACCTCTGCTGGTGACGTGGCCGGCGTTCTCTCGCTCCTCTACCAGTGACGTGGCCGGCGTTCTCTCGCACCTCTGCCGGTGACGTGGCCGACGTTCTGTCGCACCTCTGCGGGTGACGTGGCCGGCGTTCTCTCGCTCCTCTACCAGTGACGTGGCCGGCGTTCTCTCGCACCTCTGCTGGCGACGTGGCCGGCGTTCTCTCGCACCTCTGCCAGTGACGTGGCCGGCGTTCTCTCGCACCTCTGCTGGCGACGTGGCCGGCGTTCTCTCGCACCTCTGCCAGTGACGTGGCCGGCGTTCTCTCGCACCTCTGCTGGTGACGTGGCCGACGTTTTGTGGCACCTTTGTGTTATCGTATTGTGCGCGTGAGGTGAAAATTTCCTACGTGGAGCGGATGTTTAGACGAGAACAATCTTCACCTCCAAATTTTTCTGGAGTCGTTTTACTCTGGTGTCATCTCGGTACGAACTATCTGTCACCCCAGAGCGTAAATGGGTCCTACCGACACGCCGCGGAGACGTCAGTGTCATACTTACACGTCACTTAAGCTGACTGATTGCGCCGGCTCATGACGTATGTGGAAGGATCCTCGGCACCGGGAGGTATTGTGGGTGGCTGGGGGTGGGGGGGGGGGAGCGACTGTCAGCGGTGGGATGGCCACGGCCGCGCGTCGCTGGGTGCCGACCGGCGCAGAAACTGCATAGCCCAGGAGACAGGGGTGCCACTTTCCCCAATTGGTGGGGAGGGGTCGGAGAGCGGCACTCAGCCGAAAGAGTTGAACTAACCTACCTCAAAACCCGATTTCTCCCCGGATTTTGGCTACTTGACTTAACGCCATCGATGTTAAGGTTAAAAAAGAAGAATATATTTCGTAGATTCAAAATTGTGGCATAGAAGTAAATGCCCTCCGATTTCAAGTTAATGTGAGCTGCCTTTTTGTGAAAAGCCAAGCATGTGGTGTAATCCATCGAAAAACATCTTGGCAAATCTACGTATGGAATCGTAGAAAAATCCGCTACCACGGTTATGTTACAAATACACTTGTCACTGTAAATGAAAACATGCGCTAAGCTGCATCTTGGCCTCACCGTATAGCTTTTAAAAGCAGCTGCATATTGCAGTCAATTTTTTTCATCCCAATCCAGGCGTTACCATTTGAAAAATCAGCCAAACATTTGCAGACTGTCGCTGCTTAGCACATGAAGGAGTTAGCGTGACGAAAACATTAGGGACCTGCAAGATACTGGTAAGTCCAAAATCAACATGATTCTACCTGTGATGGGCTTAAGTAGCTGCTACCCAATATACCAATAGGACAACCGGACATGCCGCGCTGGGCTTCCGTCAGTTGCTGTATATTAACTTTTCACATGTGCCAGAAAGAAATCTCCGGGCTGTGAAATCACCCCTGACTCAGTCGCATTAAAGGGATTAAACCCATCAAAGCAAAAGCTTTGAGGTTCTCGCTCGCGCAGCGGAGAAAACTATTTCGAATGCAACGAAAAATGATTATGCATATATGGTTGTGCTTGAGCGTAAGTGAGGGTGGGATGGTCTGATAACCGCACTTGTCACATAAAGGGGCAAGCATTCCACCAATTTCAGCCAAAACACACATTGAAGGAAAATGCAATTGCACGACCCACAATACATGACATCAGTCCGTGCTGATACTCCTCACATTCAGCTGCACATGACAGGCGACCATCCCCTCCCCGAGGAGCCGTCCTCTTCCGGATCTACCCCGGGCGCCCTGGCATCTCTCCTCCTCCCACAACCCAAACCAGCACCAGTCAAGCAATCATGCCATAAACAACATCAACATTTCTAGCGGTGTCTATGGGGCATTGCTGAAACCATTCTGCGCATATTCTGAAACTTTCAGGTGTTTCTTCTTCAAAGAAAACTCCGACCGAATGGTTTGTGATGGTGATTTGGTATCAGTCTCTGCCGGGCACAGCTGGCCATCCCACATCCGCCACACAAGTTATCCAATTCCAGCCCAATCCATAATTCTGACTGGCATAATGCATGCACCTAACACCACGACGCAGTCTCCCCGCCAGGCTGACCGGGCATTTGCCAGCCGCCAGCCGAATGTCACGGAGAAATCACACGCGTGTAGCGTCCGGGCCGCGGGTCCACGTGTCCGTGACGCGCCGGTCGGGCGTGCGGCGTTGAACCAAGTCACACGGACGGGATAGACACACGTACTGCCGTGACCTGGCTTTCCAAACATCAAAGGAGCGGTGTGTACGCTGCTGTGCGGTGGATTAACCCATCGTGGTTGGAAGAGTCAAAAGCAACCTTGAGCGGGTCTTGGAAATCTTTCTGAGGTGCACAGGGCCGGTCTACGATATGCTCAGTATGTGACATGAGACGACTTCGCACTTTTTTGTCGATAATGTTTCTCCAGAAGAGAGGGTACATCACGTTAGCGAATGATGACGCTATCAGCAAAAGATTGTACGGCACTTTTTGCGTCCGGGTAGTAATTCACAGTTCCCTCTGTTGTTTTTGACTACTTCGATGTGATTACCTCCCAGGTAATTCAATTAAGGGGCCCTGCCTCAACGTAATTACATCAATGTAATTAAGTCAAGTTCCTGAGCGTGACGCTTTTGGAGAATATCCTTTAGGCTGGAATGCACAGTCGAATAACTTACCAGCCATATTATTCGCTGGAAGAAAAACCTCCTCCTCGACTGCAGATGCGTAAGATCACAGGGCCTTTGCCATAAATATTCGTGCACAGTTTACATCTGTTGAGCGATATTCTAACCATGGTTTGTGGTGTCATTCAGGAGGCGTTTTTCGTAGTTTTCTTCAAGGCCGTACATATCCTGTCCTTTCCTTAAGCCTCCCTTGCAATTTGTTAAGCGTGGTGTGCCATGGCTGGAGACCTTCATCCTGTCGTTTCTTAGCCATCCTTAACACCAGATTCCTGGTGAACAATAAGGGGACCTGACCTTGGCCTGATGTCATCATCACCGGACCTTGACGCTCAATTTTTTTAGCATCATTGGCACGATCCGTAAATGCGAAAATGCGCCAATTTGTTTGGTGCCAGTTTCAAGACTATAAGACCACTAGTACGTGCGCTTGAGAACTATGAGGTCGTCAAACGTTAAGTCCTGCCGACATTGCAGTGGTTGTTTAATGACAAATGACGTCATCCACCACGTAGTACATGACAGCTTAACAATTCCTGTGTAAGGCTGACATCACTGACGCTGGTCACCAGGCGGTCGCACATGGTGCAGCATTCCGGCCAGTAGCGAATTAACATACAGACGTCGACCATATCGAGCTGGGGTGTTAGCGCATATTACATCATTACGTCACCACCTGGATCGCTTTGACCGGTGTGTGAGGAAGAAGAGGATAACCCGAGCAGTGGTATGCGCTTCACTTGCATCGCAGCAGCACTTGCACGACATGCTACTTTTCAAAGATGACTTGATACATGTGGCAATTTCTGGCATGGCTTCGGGACCAGCTGATCAGACGACCACGCAGCAGTCCAATGACCCAAGTGCGGGCACACAGCAGTCCGATGGCCCAAGTGCGGGCACAGCAGTCCAATAGCCCAAGTGTGGCCACGCGGCAGCACAATGGCCCAAGTGCAGGCACACAGCAGTCCAATAGCCCAAGTGCGGGCACAGCAGTCCAATAGCCCAAGTGCGGCCACGCGACATCCCAACGGCCCAAGTGCCATTCACGGATTTCATCGTCAGGTACGTATACAAATGGCAAAATATGAATGGCTCACCGATACTTCTGGCGAATTGCGTCTATTTCTGCTCGAAACTGCCGTAAGCTCTCACCATGTTTCCGTATAGTCTGCATTAACATTAACATGACACGACACGTGTCATGCTGAAGTCGCCCGTTGAGCCCTGATATATTTTATGGTCAAGTCACCCGGTAAGCCTTAATATGTGTTGCGATCAAGTCGTTCGGTGAGCCTTGATAAGTGTTACGGTCAAGTCGCCCGGTGAGCCTTTATATATGTTATGCACAAGCCGTCCGGTAAGCCTTGATATGTGTAATAGTTAAGTCGCTCGGTGAGCTTTGATTTATGTTATGGTCAAGTCGTCTGGTGACCTTTGCTATGTGCTATGATTAAGGTGTCTGGCGAGTCTTGGTATGTGTTGGAGTCAAGTCGTCTGGTAAGCCTTGATATGTGTTGGGGTCAAGTCGTCTGTTGAGCCTTGATATGTGTTGGGGTCAAGTCGTCTGTTGACCCTTGATATGTGTTGGGGTCAAGTCGTCTGGTGAGCCTTGATATGTGTTGGAGTCAAGCCGTCTTGTGAGCCTTGATATATGTTGGAGTCAAGCCGTCTGGTGAGCTTTGCTATGTGCTATGATTAAGGCGTCTGGCGAGTCTTGATATGTGTTGGAGTCAAGTCGTCTGGTAAGCCTTGATATGTGTTGGGGCCAAGTCGTCTGTTGAGCCTTGATATGTGTTGGGATCAAGTCGTCTTGTGAGCCTTGATATGTGTTGAGGTCAAGTCGTCTTGTGAGCCTTGATATGTGTTGGAGTCAAGTCGTCTTGTGAGCCTTGATATGTGTTGGGGTCAAGTCGTCTGGTGAGCCTTGATATGTGTTGGAGTCAAGCCGTCTTGTGAGCCTTGATATATGTTATGGTCAAGTCGTCTGGTGAGCTTTGCTATGTGCTATGATTAAGGCGTCTGGCGAGTCTTGATATGTGTTGGAGTCAAGTCGTCTGGTAAGCCTTGATATGTGTTGGGGTCAAGTCGTCTGTTGAGCCTTGATATGTGTTGGGATCAAGTCGTCTTGTGAGCCTTGATATGTGTTGAGGTCAAGTCGTCTTGTGAGCCTTGATATGTGTTGGAGTCAAGTCGTCTTGTGAGCCTTGATATGTGTTGGGGTCAAGTCGTCTGGTGAGCCTTGATATGTGTTGGAGTCAAGCCGTCTTGTGAGCCTTGATATATGTTATGGTCAAGTCGTCTGGTGAGCTTTGCTATGTGCTATGATTAAGGCGTCTGGCGAGTCTTGATATGTGCTTTGGTCAAGTCGTCCGGTGAGCCTTGATATGTGTTGGGGTCAGGTCGTCTAGTGAACCTTGAAATGTGCTATGGCCAAGTCGTCTGGTGAGCCTGTTGCAAACGCATTAAATATCACAACGGAGTCTCCCTTTACATCACAGGGTTCCTCTCCCAAATACAGAAACACCGGATACCCTGTTGCGCCGCGGTTCAACGTACGGACGAAATCTCCATTTCAGCGGGGCAATAACTCGGCCCCGTTTCTGGCATACAGCGGCTGTTTCCGACCGGCGTAAAGGTTGATGCAGTGATATTCGGTCGGCGGGGTAACGAATTTACAACGCGAGTTTTCCCTGGCCGCCACTGGCGGCGCGTAATTGACGGTCTCGTGACGGCCAAAGTTGGTCCAACTTTTCCAGGAAGTGAAATGCATTCAGATTGTCTAGGTTCCTGGCCGCTGTGCGTCCAATGCAGACTCTCCTTTGGTATGTCTAGCGATTCATTGGACTAAGCAGTGGGAGGGTTCCTCAACTGCGCTCGCAGTACGTGCTAGCTAGCAGTGCACCAATGCGCATACGAACGCAGTGCATACGAATCACTAACGGTGCTCGTAGGCCATTGAGGTGAAGAGAGAGCTTGAAATATTTGATGCTAATAGTGATATCGATAATTGATGTCGTGATTCGATATCGAATCATGTATCGACACGCGAAACTGCCAAGGTCAATTATGTCAACGCACTTTGATGTAAGCTGGACGGCAAAAGCTACTCCAGGCTGGAGCCGATTACAGGCCTTACGATCCGAAGACGATCTCTGACGTCTCAGCCAGAGGCCTCCCACACCGTCTGGACGCAAACACTCAGTTGAAAATGACAATGGTGCACAGTTCGCTGTCAACTTAAAGTGACATACACTGATGACTGACTTCAAACGCATTGAATCAATCCTCTCTCAGCGAGGCGACATAACCTGGCAGACCCCTTTAATATTGTTCTTGAAACATTAGGTAGAGGTCAAAAATATCTTGCTGATACTTTTTCAGCAGCTGACTTGATTACATTTTGCATGTCCTGCCAATTTTTAACCACTCTTTTTAAAAGGTGCCCTATTGCCCTATTGACCCTACTATATGCCCTATTGGCCGATTTATGTATGTCATGCCAACCAGGTTTCTCATCACATCGACAATACAGCTTGTCTGCGAGTGACTGTGATGCGTAAGTGTTTCGATGTCAGCGATGTCAGGCCCGATTGTGCCAAAAAGGTGGGGGTCAGGTCATCAGAGGCTAAGCTAAGTCAAACATGTTCAGTTCTACATTTATGCGTGAGTTAGGGCACTTACACTTTCAAGAATGTTCTTATTGCGTTCCACCATTTCAACGCTATTTTGACGGACATCATGGAACTAATTGTAATGAATTTCTTGGACAATGTCATACGGAGAGGTGATTGATTAGTGACGATTTATTTTTCAACAAGATTCAATAATGGCTACTTGCACGCGAGCGACACCAATCTTCCAGAGATCAAATGAGGCCATTAGCTCGTGTTATAGTACACGCATGCAGCATCTAAATTTCCCCATCATGGACCGCGAATAATCATTACATTAGCAATGCGTGTCTAGCACATCCTGGGTGTGCTTGTTCAGAATTGGTCCTTATCTCGTAAAATCTGCATGATGGTGGTTTTTGCGGTGCATTGTAACACTCAAGTAATGCTGAAAAAGCCAAATTGTGCCGAACGTTATTTCTCGCGTGGTCGTTCCGTGAGCAGTCATTAAATAACAGGAAATATCGGACGTTATAAGCAAGCGTGGTCTTGAACTGTGACACGTCAAATGCGTGCAATTCGAGCTATACCAACTCAAATAGGGGAACCAATTCAAATCACATGTATCCGATGATTGCAGCATTAATACCTATGTCACATGGCAGTGCAAGGTAGACGTGACCCGGACAACCTAGCTCGACCTCATAAGTCACAAACTGACTTAAAAAGGGAAAAGGGGCAGTTAGCAATAGATAGATAGCTTGCGGTAGATTTGCTAAATTTCGGGTGTCTCCTCCCCGCGGTTAGGTCCGCACCTTACTTATTATATTTAAACGCGTCCGACTCCCGAGTGAGAGCCTGGGTTCGAATCCTGGCTGCGTCATGACCCCTGAGTGCCGATATGCTATGGCCGATGGCTTGGCTTATGGCCTATGGCTTCATGTAAGGAATGTGACTACATGTATCGCGTTCCTTTAAGACATCTATATTATAATTCTACTTGGCAACTTGAAATAACGAGTACATGAGTGTGGCCACCTAACCGACTATGCATAACTCATGTGAACATGGAGCGTTACAGGACCAAAGAGCTATGCTGAAAATAAGCTGCAATTGACAAATATTGCGATACACCATTGTATTGTGTAATGATCAAATCCAATGTGACATTTTTGAAGCTTCTGAAATATGACGCATGCTGTTGTTTACCAGCCCTGTGTTTTATGAATGGCAAACTGGTTTGCCTTGTGTGCTACTCATTAACATACATCATCTTATCTCTTAAACACAGCAGCGATCATACGTGACAAGACCCTCTAGGGCTCTGCCTCGGCTGCTCTCTGTTCGTGACATCGCAAGTGGACTTTTTTGCATAAAGAACGAATTGATTTTCCGAGCAAACCAGCTGCGCACGACATTTATTAAATCCAGACACATCAGGTTGGACCAACACAGATTTTGGGCTGACCCATGTAGCCTACATAAATGGCGGACTCGTCAAAAGTTGGCTGGCACAAAGTATGCCAAAGACTATCAAGCACGCTAATCTAATAATTGCAGCTGCTGACACCGCAATGTACCGGAATTAAAAATGTCGGCTGATAAAAATATCCGGCTGCTTCCTCGGCAAATCAAGGATAGCAAAAATCAAGGCTAGTAAAGGGGACTTTGACCAATGGTGAACAGCCAGGCGTCGGGTGCCTGCTTTGAATTTGCACAGAAATCCGCTGCACAGGTGAAGAATAAAGCTGATAAGATCCGTACCCATTTCATTGCTTTACAAACGACCAGTGGCTAAAGTTCCCGGGAAGTATTTCTCTTGTGACTTTTAAAGACAGCGTGTCCTACTTGTCGCCTTATCTTAGACCACCTCCATGTCTGCTGTCAAATAGCAATCCAACAGGACAGCTCAAACTCTTCTGCCTTTACATTGTAACTAAACTGTACAGCGCACTAGATCGTCAACAGAACCACGCTCTCTGTCGGCAAGCATGACGAATGGTACCCGCAGCTCAGGGCGCTGGTAACTCAGCTGTCTCACTGGGTTTTCGGGAGACCGGAGGTATGGGGTTCGATTCTCCGCGGTACCCGTCAGTGTGACAGGCAGGCGATGTCACTCAGCCTCAGCAGCTGAGCGTGTCGTACAGCTCCAGCAACCAACTGATGAGCATAAATCGAACTCCTTGGTCAGCTAATGTGTCAAGGCAGTCAATGATCCCAGCATGGTCTTAAAGATTAGGATCAAACAGGGCTGAGAAATCTAGCTTGAATTTTGTGCCGCATGTGGTACCTATTACATTCACATAAGAGCCTTATTACTCCGAGAAAAAAACCAGGAGAATGCAGATATAGATGGGTTGATATTTTGGCAACATGCCTTTATCGAAACAATAGCAGAGAGCTTTCGATTTGGCCTCTGCTATTATTTCGATAAAGGCATGTTGCCAAAATATCAACTCACCTATACATCCATTCTCCTGGTTTCCTCCTAGGAATAAGGCTATCACTACTGGCTTATCTGCGTGAAAAGTGTTCCTCGCCAATGCGCGGAACAACTTACGAAATGAAAGAAATGTTTTACAGCTTAGGACACATTGTCCGATCAGAGCGTACTTGTCGCTTGGCTTACGATCAAAATACCCGCCACATACATGGTGATGCAGAGCAGTACATACGAGACGTTTGTGCTGCGTTTCAATCACACTGAATGGTCTAGTGCATACCTTATGTAAGGTATCTCTCTGACAAGATATAAGGGAAATTTTTGTTATTTTTTAACTTTTACAAAACATATTTTAGTTTTCTGTCAGTGTTTCACGCCCCTATTTCATTCCATTTCATTTTTGGATGTCAAAGCGGGTAATCTGTCTTCGTGGGATGACATATTGAGCGAGACAAATCATTTATAATTGGTTTCTGGTATGATGCACAAACGTGTATAATACTTCAAGAATGTAGCGTGAGAACGTACCGCTGGACGTGATCTACCCGGCACTGCGAGCTTGCATATCCAGTGGCACTCAAACTGCTACTGAAAAGCTGTGCACATCACACGGTATTCAAATTTGGATTGGGTGATCCAGTGTCAAAAGCTTTTCACGGTTTTGGCAGAGCCGAAGTGAGGTAGGCAAATATGGAGGGTCTCTAAAACTAGTGATCCACATTTGTCTACAAAAATGCAAGAAATCTTCCAAATGTGCTACTCACTCGAAAGCGCATGAAGGTATGTTGTGCTTGGAGCTCCCGTTATGCTCTCAAAATATGACTCAGAACCAGAGACGCTCTCGCACCTTTCTCCCTTCCCGCGGTTACGGCTATCGCACACGACTGCAACAACACAATCGAAATAAACCGCGCCGCTCGCGTCAGATGGACTCCGTGGAAGCACCACCACAAACTATTCCAAGCTCTGCCATGAGCGATGACGGGTGTCCGTTCCGGGGATCGTCCCTCGGACGGCCGCGGGCGCGGACCGTCCTGGATATATTCTTCTAAGGGCCGCCGCGGTCTGTTGTTGGTAGATACGTCTGATGAATGGCGGCGCACGGCCCCAGGCAATGCCGGCCCATTCATTCCGACGGAGACGCTGGCGGCCACCGCTGAGACCCCCCCTCCCCCCACCGCAGGGGGGGGGGGCTGACCCTAACTAGCCGGGGCGGGACCACACTGAATGGATGACTGCTTTGTTCTAAGAAGGCTTGAGGCAGCTTAAAAACACATTCATTGCCTCGTGTAACGCTGAACGGAATTGGCAACACAAAGCTCAAATCGAAGCGAATTGAGACCCCCCTCGCCCCCCGCAGGATGGGGGGGGGGGCTGACCCTAACTGGCCGGGGCGAGACCACACTGAATGGATGACTGCTTTGTTCTAAAAAGGCTTGAGGCAGCTTAAAAACACATTCATTGCCTCGTGCAACGCTGAGCGGAATTGGCAACACAAAGGTCAAATTGCAGCCAACAAGACCGTGCCTTGCAATAATTGCATTGTTCGTCTGTGCAGTTTGCTACCGGGCCAATGCCAAACGAATGTCAGGCCCTGGTTGGTCGTGGAAGTAAGGCTACCACTATCCGTGGCCAGATCGGGGTGAAAATAGTTGATGGCTAGCTTGATGATGGTATTATCCTAAAGTAGCGCTTCACTTATACGCTTCCCAAACCAGATACCTTAACTGGCGTGTCACAAGCACGGACGCTAAAAATACACGCATATTCCTGGACTTTTACTGACGCGTGACGTCATTGGTGTTCACCCGAGGGGAGGTGATCATGTGTCTTTCGAAGAATAAAGACCTATAAAAACGGATCGGTTGAATGAACCAATCCGCCCAGGGCGCAGCTCTCAAAATAACACTGGGGTAAAAATATTCCATGGGCATGCGGAGATCTTAAAATAGTCAGAAAATTTAGTGGTAATTCCGGCCACGCTTTGGTCAGAGGAACTCACCTGTATCAAACATGTGGCTAAAATTCGCTTTGAGAGGCCATGCTGTTAAATATTCGATCCCGATTATGCGCTCCGCATACGCCGGCCCGACAGTGAGTTATATTTTGATTTCATACATCCACACATGTCCAAAACACCGGTTTGGATATACGGCCAGAACGGCCGTAACTTCCGAAATCGCCTGGCGCGGCGCGTACGACGCGCTGATTGGATGTGCCATGCTGTTGGAGTGCTCCGATTCGGTCCTCGATGTCGGCAGCCCAGACGACCCCAAACGGAATACAACTGCCGTACGCTCTCCAATGAGCTAGCTGCGCTTTAGGGCCAGGAGCAACGCTGTAAAGCTCCAGGTGGCAGCCAGTCCGACAATCCAGCGGCCGTTATGCTCCGAATAAAGGATCAAAATTAAAAGCAGGAAACAGCTGAAACCCTGCCGTGGCGACATGTCAATGATACTTTACAGATGTGGATTATCTTATGCCATATACGCACCGATGGCATGCACATATAGTCCATGACAGTGAAATTATGCACTCAGTCATAACCGGATGCGGTAACAGCAATAACTTAAAAAGGAGCGACACCTGCGGGCCGAATGATTCGCCGTAAAATGAGCATTATCGCGATTATTTGTCGACACTCTCCTGCGGCACGTCCCACCTCGTCAGCTACACTGCAGGAATGCTCACCCTCGCATCCACCTTGAACATCGACCAGAAGAAGCCACACATTTCGGGTGCGCGGGAAGCATATTCACCGTGCACTTTCGGTGCGTGAAACACTGGTGAAATGCCGCAGCGCTCAGCGACTGTGGCCAGTGTCCGAAGAGCCATCGCATGACTAGAGCAGCTACCCCTCACAATGAATGAGCTCTCACCACGAGTCCACCCGTCGGGTGTCCTCATTATGAGTCCTCCCATCAGAAGCCTCCTCACCAAGAATCCTCTCCGCCGTTCCTCGTCGTAGTCCGCAGGTACGCGCGCTTCCGTTCGTCCTCCACATATCGTCTGCAGAAAGGCCGTCCTCGCGGAGTCCGCCGCCACCCATGAGACCACCAGTTTTCCCCATTGGCGCAGGCCCCGCCCAGACGGCGTTTGGCAGCGGGCCGCCGCCGCCGCCCCGCCGCGGCCGTGGCCGCCCACGCTGGCCCACACAGCCTCTACCCACGCGTCGGAGACGGGCGAGGGTGCCGTCCTCTCTCAGAGGAGGAACCCGCCGACGATCTGGAGCAGCAGCAGAGCCAGCGAGGCGGCCAGGCTCGGGCAGCGGTTGGTTTGCATCGCAGCGGGCTTTTCCCCTGAAACGAACATAGAGTCTGGGTACGACGCGCTGGCAGATAACGCTAGTTTGAGTAGGAATAGGCCTTTCAAAGCTTCAGGGATTCTTTCCTTTCTCGAAGCTCAGATGACTCATTGTTGTAGCATTCCCCCAAGCACAAAACATGGGTGATGAACCATGCATAAGTTCAAGAGAAAAAATGCGCGAAAAAACAAACGGCACGCAATGCGCGAATTCGTTTTGTGTGACATAACAGAAACCATGACGCAAATCTTGAATATATCGTGCTGATGGCATTCCTCTTTGTGTAACACAAACGCCACTACCACTTCATGCTACTAGTTTCTTCTCCCAAACTTCCGTCGCTTAACACCAACACCACGCGCTCGTTCAAAACGTCAGCGACCACCCGTACCAGTACACGGTCAAATACCTCAAGCCCGCCATGTCAACTCACGAGCACTCCTCACTCCTCCGTTCTCCTCAGCACTGAAGCCCGACCCATCCCGTGCCGAGCCGGCCCGCCCAGAGCCGCAGTACCTTTCAGCACGTGCACCTTGACACTGGCAGGGTCGGCATTGGAGGGGCTGCAGGTGTAGATGCCGGAGTCCTCCGAGCGGGCGCTCCGGATGGTCAGGTGCGAGTCGGTGGTGCTCGCGCGCTCCATCGTGACCGTGACTCGCCCCGCCGGCGTGTTGTAGTCGATCACCTGGAATGGACAGCAGGCGGTCGCTGGAGACAGTCTCCCTGGACGGTGGCGGGGACGCTGCGAATAGCGAGGTGATGGAGGAAGTGCAAACTCTGCGTAAATGGGTGACTGATGAACGGTGCATCACGGATAGTTGGTTTAACACGCGCCCGGGTGGCCGGCTAGATGCCCGTCGCCCGGGTGAGGGGTCAATTTGACCCCCCTAAGATCTCGGGAACTAAAAAAGCTAGGGACACCAAATTTACCAAATGTCTTGACCTGTACATGAACTCACTTAGGTCAAAGTTTGAGCTTCCTAGATCATGACCTTAAGGTCAAAATAGGTCAAACAATATCAAATTCCATGTTGGTCTTTAAAGTTCCCCAGAACCTAGGCAGTTGCTTCTAAGCAAAAGGTCACAAACCTATTTTAGGTCAGTGACCTAGTTTGACCTTTTGAAGGTCATGGCGAGCAGAATCATACAAGATTGCTCTGAGTTTTGCATTTGAATAAGCGACAAAGATTACGATATGTTCGGCAGTACGATATGATTACGGCAGTATGTTCCTAAAACAAAATGTTGACCCGGATCATCTTAGGTCAATAGCTTGTTCTGACCTCTAAGAAGTAAATAGAAGGTGTATAGTGCAGTTCCTGCTGTCAATAAATTTGGAATAAGAAACCACAAACTATCCCATACAGCAAGCTCTAGAAAAATAAATAAGGTTGGCTTTGACCTCGGTCTGGCCTTCGTACCTGACCTCAGGTCAACGTCATTTGCTCATTTAATATTTGCGGTGCCTAAAAAAGCATCTCATAGATGTATGACTTCGTCAAACATTCCGTTATTGCATCAGATTGGACGATTTCCTAGACATTACCTTCGCTGAAACCATGGCCTAAATTTGACCTGCCATACAAGGTACATCTAAATTTGTTATGTCAAGCAATCTGCTATTCAATTGTCTACATCTATGCAAAATTTGGCGCGGCTACGCCGCGCTGTTCGGAAATAATTCCGGAAAACCTTCGGGGTGGGGGAGGCAATTTGATCCCCCACCCGAGCGCGTGTTAAGAGGAACTTCGACCAACTTGGTCAGTTCGCGCCTATGAGCGACACATCACGGGTAAGGTGACGCCGATATCATATTCATAGAACAGCAAGGTGATATACATCGGCGCATATTATGTGAAATTCGCTTTGATATGGGGCGTTCAATTTACACAGCCAAGCTGAGCGCACGTAGAAATCCATGAATGATACCCTCATTGGAGGAGACATTCTTTTTTCCTGGGCTTAAATGCGGCTGATATTGGGCTGCTTCGCTTTGGATTTGATACTTTATTGTAATGTATTTCAGTCTGAAATCGGCGATCGGGAGGCACAAAGATGTCAAAGGTTTGCCTCCCAAATTTGAATATTTTCCTGGCTTTACAGCGAAAAAAACGTTTATCACAAGTCACTGGATGCTGGATCGCACGTGCTTGCACAGCCACAGATCAGAATATTCAAGAAGCGAAAGTGGGAAGTGAGTGGAAGTGTGATGCTAATTTTCTTGACAAGGAACTTCATGTGCATTATACCACAATGGGGCTGAACGTATGCGTTTTCAAAATTTTGTTTCTTCCGGTGCTTGATCGCGCATCTGGCCCACTGGTTCGTCCCGATATACTATGATTGATCATAATGTGTCATGTCCTGGTCGCTTGCGATGGTGGAACACTATCTATGAAGAAAATGACCATGGATGAATACGGATCGTCTTCAGTTTAATTTTCTTTAAACAAGCTGGCTTTAAATTGAGAACGCTGGTACAAGTGAATGTGCAAAAGTTTAACAGCTTCCTTCATAACCCGTCCACATATTTTCCCAAGTTCTCCGGGCCTTATGCTTTTATACATTTCTGCGTCCATGCACCCTGATGTCAAATATTTAAATGCACTCAGCGCATTTCGCTATTTTTACATTTCTGGACATTGCGGCACGATGCATTTGAATGTCGGATGGTACAGTCATCAACACTTGCCGTTAAGCAATCCAATGCTGTGGCATGTATGCGCCTGACCACATGCCAAACATCCTCAGGACCTCCGCAAGACCAGTTAGCATCTGACGATAGCCAGAAAACAGCTAGACGAGGCGCTGTTTGTAAAACAATACCGATTAGGAGAGACGTTCGAATAATCAGGGCTTACATCAGCCAGCCTTGAACATTCCTCAAGGTAATGACTTCCACGCGTAGTCAGACAGCCGGAAATCCATTTGTGGCGCGTTTGGCATATCTCTAACCCAGGCCGTCCAGTCTGTGAAGAGATGCCCTCACGTGGCGGCACGTGCCGCACGTGCCCTCGTCCCGATCATGAACCCCGGCTAACCGATATAAACGCAGCGGCTCGGAGCTCTTTTAAGCCTTTTGCCAAAGGGCCTGCAGAATTTAGCTCCGTTCCACGACTGGCCCTGTTGAAGCCCGCGAGGTTGGTATGCCACACCTCGTCCGTTTGCCCTTTGAAATGCGAATTTATCCGCGCGCTTGGCTTACAGATAATCCCCCGAAATTGAAGTCATGGCCCGCATCCGATCGAACTTTAGTCAGCAATGACGCTCAACCGTTTTAAATTCCGTGGGCACGCGGAGACGATTCCTGGAAAATGTCGTTTTACTGCTTATCTTTTTCCTGATTAATTCCATTCGTCTCGCAACGTCGCATAAAAGCACGCTTGAGGCAGCCAGCTCGCTAATGATTATGTACCTTCTCGCGCTGTTTTCAAAATCCCACGTTGGAACGTCATGATCTATACCAGCTGTTTTCCACGATATATCAATATTTAGCACCCAGACAGCCCTTCGTTACAACTGCCACAAATCCAGCATTGAATACGTTACTTGCTTCGCTAAATTGCACATTCCCAACCAGACAGCAACGCCATACAGAATGGTGCTTCAAAGTCAGTATTAAAAAACGAGCAAATACCAAAAGACACAATGGTATAAACTCTCCGCGTCGGATACGGCAGCACGTAATGATCCATCCTGCCGACATATTCCAATAAGCCCAAAGGCACTGTGGTGCGACTCTTGAACTAAGGAAGCTTACATGACATACCATCTTCATCCCAAACATTAAGAAAATCGAAACTCAACACTCTTCCCCCCCCCCCCCCCTTCTCGAAGCCCGGGCGCGCGGCGGCGCTCACTTACGGCCCGGTCGTGGTACCAGAAGATGAACTCGATGGGTTCAGGGCTGTGCGATACTGTGCAGGTGAGATTCAGTGTACTGCCCACGTCCACGTAGATCTCGCCATCGCCCAGGACGCGAGCTGTGGGCACTGGCGGCGGCAAACACATTTATGGCCGGTAAACCTCGCCGCCAACGTCGCCGGACGCCATCGAAGCACAGCACAAACAACCTGGCACGTCTCAATAAATGCGCACGCACAGGTGTGTTGATGGATGCGTCCGTACATGAAGACGTCCTTTTATATATATATATGTATATATATATATATATATATATATATATATATATATATATATATATACATGTGTGTGTGTGTGTGTGTGTGTATGTGTGTGTGTGTGTGTGTATGTGTGTGTGTGTGTGTGTGTGTGTGTGTGTGTGTGTGTGTGTGTGTGTGTGTGTGTGTGTGTGTGTGTGTGTGTGTATGTGTGTGTGTGTTAATATGCATACACATACAAAAAGAGGAAGTAAAACCTTGATGGCAATAACAGCAGTCGCTATCTTTTGTATATTCGTCCACGTTTTGCTACATCGAGCATCATAAACAGGACAACATGATGTTTTTGAGTATTTGTCCTCAATTGTCGAAATGATGACACGCAAATTATCGAAACGTTGACGAATTACATAAATGATAGCGACCGTTGTCGTTGCCATCAAGTTTGTACTGCTTTGTATGCATATGTACGTATATATGTATATATATACATATATATATATATATATATATATATATATATATATATGTATATATATATATATATATATATATATATATATATATGTCTATTCACCAGAATACAGTAATGCATGGATGCAAATTCAAACAACTATATATGTAAAAATGCATGTTTGCGTTCACGTTGGCGGTCATTTGCATTCATCAGCAACGTTGAATGGACAGTCGCAGTGCAAATGCTCGTGCGAATGGATTTCAATAACGACGTTAAATCACAAACAAATCAAATAAAACACTGCTTGCGTTGTCGATAAAGGGGCCTTTGGGAGCAAGCGTCGCGAAAAGTCATATGGTATTCACGAAATCGCTGCTGTGAGAAATAGCAGTTGCTGTGACGGAAGTCACGGCAGTTGTTAATCTCTTGGAGGAATTCACGACACGTAGCAGTCGCATCGTAAACAAATGGTCTTTAAATGACAACTGATGACGACCTCATGGTGGGTTAGTGTGCCTGTGGGCTCCTCTTAGACCAGTAGGTCTGCAGCATGCGGCCTTAAAAAGTCTGTTATGATTTAAGCGTGTATTGCTGCCTACGTTGCGGCTATTGGCGGGTATTCCACATATAATATTCACCCGGCTGTGTTTTATTAACCACAAATTTTTTCACATTCACCCAGTCGCATTTTCTTAACCACAAATTTGTTCGTAATTAGTTAGCAATTGGTGGTAAGATATGCTGATGGAGAAAAAGTATATTTTTTACAAGTGAACAAATATCAAATGTTTCCATTTCGGTATCAAGTTTACCAGTTATGAAATGCATGTCCTTTCATAAATTCATGACATGTCGTAGGTCTAAGAGCAGACCAAAGCTTAGTAACCATTCAAACTGCTGTTAGGTACTATTACTTAACAATGCGTGCTGAACAGGGAATGCAATCTCGACACAAGAGCAGGAGCCATTCTGAGCCATTCCCACGGAAGTGGTGGATGCTGCCATGGGTGTAGTTCCTTATTCAATAAGTGGGCTCCAGCTCCAGTTACAGCCACCCACAAGACAAGTGTAGCCATTTAGCCCTGCTTAGCCCCTCTCGGGCATGTTTTGCCAAACTGTATTACTGGATTTTGCCCACAATTTGTCAATTAAACCACAAATCACAGAGATTACAAACCACATGCAAACACAAACGATGTGCAGGTACATCTAATGGATTCAACTTAACAGGACTTATTAAAAAAGCGAACATCACCCAATTCTTGAATTTAAATGAAAACATGACCCTGTGCTGCACCTCTAAAACATATTCGTGAAAACCCAAAAAAGCAGACTTATCCAGTTTTCTGCAGCTTGGACCTTATATGTAATGACATAACTTCACATAACAGCGGTTTCTGCGGGGGGCACACCCTGATTTGTTATCTAGCCAGGAGGTGAACCACGCCAAAACATTGATCAACAAATCATCCCAGCGGTCTCCGCGGCTTCAAAATAAACCCATCAAAGGACGAAGTCGGTGGACGGAGATTGCGTGAGGCTGGTCCGTATCGCAAACCCCTGAAGAAGCTCAAGGTGGCTTTTACGTGGAGTGCAGACAAACATGTGTTGCTAGCCACATTTTAATTAATTATCAGCTGTTGAGGAGTGAATTTTAAAAAAAAATTGTCTCGTACCTTGTAAATGGATTGATTTTTGGGATCAAAGCAAGCATTGCTTATTGTGTGAGCCATTGTCTTTACCTTTAGATCCCTCAATTCCAGTTCCGTATTTGGGCGGCTGAATTTGGTGGCGAAACTTTAACGTACCACAGTGCTAGGCACGGTCCGTCCTGCCCTCTGACGTCACCTGACCTTTAGTGCGGCCGCCGCCACTGGCCGCGGGCCACATCTGTGCGCCTGAGGCGACTCGAGCCCATACCGCCTCGGGTGGGTGGACCGGAAGGCGGGTGCTCTAGCCAAGTAAGTCAACGGAATGGACAGGCTCAGTGGTTTCAAAATAAACCAATCAAAGGACGAAGTCGGTGCACGGAGATCGCCTGAGACTGGTCCATGTCGTCAGCTCTTGAAGGGGCTCTGATGCACAGGTGGCCTTTCTCCGAGGAACCACCTTTAATTTCTGATGAGGATGAAGGAGGTTGTGGCGAACTTTGAGAAGCTTGGGTGAACTTGGAGGAGCCACCGGAAAGAGCAGATTATTTTCTAGGAGCTTTCAAGAGGTAAGATGAGCGACCGGGACAGGGCCTTTCTGTAATTTTCCTATTTTATGGAATTGGCAGGGCTGTTATTGTGGTGCCTATTGGCCATGGACAATGTTGCTTTTCATATTCCTTCTATGGTGCGTGGTAATAGGTGATACCATCCATTTTTTAGTGTATATGCCAGTGTTTCGTTGTGAAATTGGCAACTTGGCTGGTTAGAATCGAAATTTATTTTTGTAGGTTTCTGGATGCTTGTGGTGGTCTTGAGGATAAGTATGTATGCCGACAATTAAAATAAGATCTTTTGATGTAGGCCATGACAAAAAATGACAGATGAGTATGTTTGCAGGTTTTTCACTTTTGCACTAATAATAAAATCCCGCTTACGCTTACCTGGAGGCAAAATGAGTTTCGCTGGTCCATGGGAGAAATTTGGGGCCATTGCCTTACGGGATGGTTGGGGGCCCTCAATCTAGAATGAAGAACGGGTGTGGGTATTTCAAATCTAAACAAAGTGCAACTTCGCTGTGGGTCACTCGCTAAATAAAACAGGCTCCGCTCTTTCCGCATATTCCCATCGCTAACTGCACGGGTTTGAAACCAAGGCCGCCCATACCTGGACACTACTGGCCCACCACGGATGTTCCTGGTCTTGAAGTGACCTCACCCTATCACACTCCACTACACAATGCCGAGTCCCCTCCGACCACACCAGACGTGACTTTCCTTTCCGCGACAATTGTTGACCAGTAATATCCACGCAAGGTGACAGTCCTCCACTGGTCGGTCGCCGACCATACCAGCGATTTCGTCCAGCCCTACCACTCATCGGCAGCCCTGCCCTTTGCGTATCACTGACACACCTGACCTCCCCACCGCCCGGTGGCCACTTTGCACCTCACCTCTGACCACCAGCCTCTGGTCTACCCCGGTCACGCGTGATCGGTCGAGAAGGTCTCCTGACTACCCGTGACTGGTGGCCAGGTCCCCCTGACCACCCGTGACTGGTGGCCAAGTTCCCCTGACCACCCGTGACCGGTCGGCTAGTTCCCCTCTCACCACTGGTGACTGGTCGGCCAGGTACTCTCACCACCCGTGACCGGTCGGCTAGTTCCCCTCTCACCCCTCGTGACTGGTTGACCAGGTCCCCCTCACCACCTGTGGCCGGTCGTCCAGGTTCTCTCACCACCCGTGACTGGCCAGCCCCCCCCCCCCCCCTCACCACCGGTGACCGGTCGGCCAACTGACCCACGACATTCAGCCGGATGGGCCGGCTGATGAGCGGCGCGGTCGGCAGCTGGCACCCGTACACTCCGGCGTCCCTCGGCTGCACGTACTTGATCTTCAGCACCCACTCGTTGCTGTCCGGCTGCGGGCGCATGGCCGAATGGTCAGGGTGACGGGCTCAGGATCGTGAGCGTCGGGTTTCATTCCTGTCAAGTGAAAAAAGTTCGATGACCCCGGCTTCAGACAAGGGTGGCAACAAAAGCGGCGATCACAATAAAATTTGGCTAAGAATACCACGGCAGGTATGGTGACCACTCTTCAAAGCCGCTGGCAACGCGCTGGGGTTTGAATCGGGAGACCGACTCGTGTCTCAAGCGTTGCAGAATATTTCGCCGGACGAACTGAGACAGCAGATGTAGGACAAATTGTTTTGGTAGTGATGGCAATCATTTAAGATTCTGTCGATGATCCATGCTTCGGGCTGTTCACGGGCAGCCCGGTACCGAACAAATAATGGGATGGAATGAAATGAAATTCGCTGGAAAAGTTCGATCAAACAGAGATTTCCCTGATATATCAGCTAGTTGAGTTCCAAAAACGTGCCTGGATTGGCCAACTCCACGTTAGTACGATTAGGTCATTTTATTTGGGATATTCTGACTACGATGTGATTGCGTATTGTTTTCGAGAATGAACCAGAGGATGCGTGTTTCACACGGAGAACCAGAACTGTTCCCGAAGCAGGTCGGGAGAGAGGCAGGACAGTGGCAGGGACAGGGGAACGTCATAACATGGAGAGATAACCATGGTCTGATGTCATCGCAAAGTAGGCCTTTGCACGCCAATAGGCACAACTCTTTTTGCGCTGCTTTGGAAAGCTCGGTTCCTCAAATATTCGCGGACAGTTAAGTTTAAATGAAATGCTTACACTTACACATTGAATATATTGAGGCAAGTATCAGGTGTGACGAAATAAGCTCACTTATGACTGTTGCTATGCTTTTAAGTTAAAAAGACTGTTTTAGACAACACAATTCCTCCATTTAGTAAATATGCTTCTCAATGCGTCATTGTTTGATTGTTTCATTGTAGCTTGCACAAACTTGATTCAGACCCCTTGACGGCCGTGATGTCTGGAAATCGTGCTCACCTATGCCAGATATAAACGACTCGACAACGGTCTTATTTGCCTTGATCGCCGCATGGCCAGTCGAATGAAAGAGTTTGTATGCCGTTATTATGGCGCCATGGATGCCTAGGTGAACTTGAAATAGACTACACAAAATAGTCTGCACATCTTCGCGAGCGTGCACCTCAGAAACGGGAGCGGTTTAGGTCCTAGGAAGGACGGGCCTGTGAAAAGCACCAAATAATCTTTAAAATAGCCATTTCAGTCCAAAACCCCACATAAATGTGGAACACTACCTTTAACAAGACCAGCATCAAAGTGGCATATACCTATGTTAGCCGCCACAAAAAATATAACTAAAACCTTAAGCGCATAAATGCGGCGTGCATCCTTCACAGAATACCCCATGACACAGAGAGACGGCGGGAGGGAGGCTATCACACCAGCGCTACAATGTTTCCAAACCTGGTGGTACAGGACGATGCGGTTGTCGTGGGCGTACGTTTTCTGACCCGAGCTGAGTATTGCCAGGTCTCTATGTCGGATCCAGGACACCTGCCAACCAAACGTAAGGGAAATCAGCTACCCGAGCAGCTGCACATGCAGTATGTCTGCTTCGCTACTTCACGGAGTCGTCACTTGTGTTCGCTGGAAAGGCCTTTCCTCATGGAAGGAAGCTGCGCATCAAGGATGCTAAAGAGCATGTCGCTCGGAGATGGATGTGAGGCCGAGCAGAGGCCGCGAGATCACAGAGTTCGTCCAGAACAGAGGTCACAAGATCACAGAGTTCGTCCAGAGCAGAGGCCGCGAGACCACAGAGTTCGTCCAAAACAGAGGTCACAAGTTCACGGAGTTCGTCCAGCGCAGAGGCCGCGAGATCACAGAGTTCGTCTAAAACAGAGGTCGCGAGATCACAGAGTTCGTCCAGAACGGAGGCCGAGAGGTCACAAAGATCGTCCAGAACAGAGGCAGCAAGACCACAGAGTTCGTTCAGAACAGAGGTCGCGAGATCACAGGGTTCCTCCAGAACAGAGGTCGCGAGATCACAGAGTTCGTCCAAAACAGGGGTCGCAAGATCACAGAGCCTGTCCAGCGCAGAGGCCACGACATCACAGGGTTCGCCCAGGTCCTTGATGGTCCGTTCGCACACTGAAGAATACAGGCTCTTTTATTTTGCTCTTCGTGCCAGTGCCTTGACAGTCGCCGGGCACCACATACAATCACGGGGAGCGATATATATCGACAGCGACCACAGGCCTTAATTCATGTAATAATTTGACGGCTAAGGTTAACGACGGGTATACTTAACGCCCAAAAGTACTGGAAATACAACCGGTGTGGTCTAAGGTATTTTACGCGGCATCACAGCCTGGCTAAGCCTTGGGTTCGTGAAGTCCCAAATAAGGATGACAGTCACTCTAAATAGTAGCCTGGATGAAATGCCAAAACTCGATGCTTTGTCAGACTGGGAGCACTAAAAATGCCTGATGTGAACGTCTTAAACAGCCGCTAGGCACGGCCCCCAATATTTTGCGCTCCAACAATCGATAACATGGCGATTAAATGCCGAAACAATATGCCCCATCACTGAGCTGCAATTTCGGCCCGAGTGTTTCGCCGAAACGTGCCCATAAGTGACAAGAGGAACGACGTCCATCAGTCTTGAAGCATCGTTCAAGTGAAATTTCGCCAACCTCCGTCAAATTTGCAATCTGTCAAAACGCTCCATTCGCGGAAAATGTCTCCGGCTGGCTGAGGCAAGCTCTGTCCGCGTCCTGGCACTGCGCAGATGAAATAATGCGGCTCAGGCCTCGCAGCTTGAACTAATTTAGGCCCTAACGGCCACTTCGGTTGTGTCATGCATATGCTCTTCAATGGTTAACCGTTAGCTTACTGGCACTGCCTAGGCCTCTCACAACTCACAGAGCTTTTCCGGTGAGTGGTTTCTTGCACATCATTTGCAGCACATTTTGCTGCACGATCCTGTCTCTTGAGTGAAATCACACAAAAAACTGGATGTGGGCGACGTTTTTTTTAACTCAATCTTTATGACCCAGCGCTTGGTATAGTGGCGAAGCACGGCTGCTTACGTGAGTACGTCGCACTTCAGTCAGTAATTAATTACGTCAGTAACAGCCAGTGATTACGTTGCAGCAGTCAGTGATTTCAAATTGCTCAAGGAGCACTGATGTAGCGAATTTTAGTCGCGATCCCCGACATCTTCTCAGCGATGTTTTGTGTAAAAACTTCCCACTCATCCAGCAGTCCGAAGTTCACCAATACCGAGCACCACACCTACGTATTAATGCACAGCAATTTCAGAAGCAATGCAGGACAGCGTATATAACTTTAACATACGAAGATTAAGGGTAAATGCGATATAAGTGCATAGAGCATCTGTATTTCCACGCTCAAAGCACTAAATATTTTGCACGCAGCTCACAGAGCTTAGTGTTCGACGAGCAACCCCCCTCCCCTCCCCTTCGGACCGCGTACAGCGGCAGCTCAGGAATGCGGGCACTCCGGCGCCTGCAGCGGATGCCGGCTCCGTCCGCCGTCACGTGACCCCGTACCCCAGGGCGCCATTCCTGGCGCGGCTGCGGCGCTGACGGCGCACCACTGACCGTCTTATTGCCGATGTCCCAGACGCGACAGGTGAGATAGGCCGCCTTGCCGGCCACGGCCGTCACGTTGGCCGGGGTCGCTGGGTCAAAGTAGGGCCGCCGGCGGATCGGCCGTGGGTCCGACCCACCGACCCTGCCGCCCAGCCGACCCTCTGCAACGAACACCCGCGAGTCAGCGAAGGGGCGACGCTGCTGGAACACTCAGAGCAGAGAGGGGAAGGCATCTCAAAGCTTTGTCGCTTTCTGGGTAATAGCGCTCTTCCCGTAATCTCAGATTATCTTGTAGGATAAATGCCGTTTCTCCAATCATGGCATGTGATGTAATACAACTGTGCCTCATGCGCAAAGGCGTCCGAATATACCGTTCTAATTACCTTCATAATAGTCATTCACAGCTCCACAGATTTCCTAAACGACTTTTGAAACGTTGGGCGGCGTGAGAGGAGCGGGAGCTAGCCTCACTCCATGCCTTTCACTAAACGGCATATTGTCCTTATCAATTGAGACGGGAAATATGATTCGAAGCTGTGAAAAAAGACCGAGCACGACACCTAAATCGATTCTCAGTCAGATAACTGTGATATTGAAAAAACTGACTGGACACATCTATGTCTGGGGCTAAACATATCGTTGGTATGAAGATATGCGATATCACTGTGTGCGTATGGGGCTGACAAGCACATGTTCAAACTCTGTGAGTTCGACATAATGCTCATTAATAATGGCTTCAGCCTGCTGCGGTGCTTCGCAGCTGTTGAACCCACTTCGCAAACAATCTGGTGTTCAGACACACAACAACAACAAAAACGCGTCTCGACAGCACACAAAAAGCGTCTCAAGAGCGCTGAGCAACACAATATTAAACAAAACTACTGAACAATAAAACAGCACCACACTCAGGAAAAGGGTGTAGGACGACTCTGCGGCGGAAATGAACGTCAGCTGAGCATGACGTCATCCCAGAGGGCAGTCATGTATTACGCACACTGGCTGTGACAATCAGCTGATGAGCGCCCTGCGCTGGTCACAACATGACCTCATTCCATAAATGCATTCAATACCGCTCCATCGGTGAGCCTTCTGTCGCCGTGCATGGCACAACTCTCAGACGAAGACGGCGGACCGCCCGGCCTTTGCAGCGCAGCAGCGCGAAGACAGCCATGAACGCGCCAATAGCTTGAGGCAGTTTGCAGCCCTTCATACCTGGCCGACGCCGGCGATGGTGATTGTTCAGACAGGGCTGAGCCCCGGCTCACTAGTCTGGCACGCTGCACGTGCTGCGTCCCAGCATCTGCAGCGTGCCAGTATTGCTGTTACATACGAGAACCCTCCGGCTGTCCCCCGGATAAAATCGGCTTTGGCTCCCCGAAATAGGCGATTCCGTCCTTTTTCTCGCCCTGGGAATGATATCTGGTGGTTTTTCTTCGTGGCAGACGGCCTGGGACCCTCACACAGGCGTTGCTGTACGGTGCCCCGGAAACATGAACAGCTCAACCGAAAATCCCACGGCACAGCAAGCGGTGGCCAGGCACAGATGCGGTGACGATGGATCTGGTTTGTGACGCTAACAACAGTATGACAACGGTCCGTTAAACCGTAGGCGTGTTTCAACACAGGTCACGCTGTTTTGCACACCGCTATGTTTCGATGGCCGCCCGTGTCGCCAAAGAAGCGCTTGGCGGGGTCGTATGAGGATACCAAGTGAGAATGAAGAAGTGAGTCGCTCACCCTTTTTCACGCGATGAAGTTTGCTTAGATTCCATGGGGAGGGGGAGGGGGAGGGGGAGATTGAGACCCTGAGGCCTCGGCGTGCGTTGGACAGGTTGTGACGTGCGAGGTCTCAGACTGAAGATTTCAGTGCCAGCTAGCTATTCTTAAAAGGGAGGCGGTCGCGGGAAGCCCGAAAGGAGCTTTCTTGGCTTGATGCGACCTGCAGCATTTGCCCTGTTGTTTCAACCCGGCCGTGTACGCTGTCCTGCAATGAGCAGAACAGTACTGCAGAAGATCTCACACTGCAATCATGCCCACGGCGTCGTTCGGGGGCTGGCGAGGTGGCGTCCCATACTGCCTGATATCGACCATCGGCCAGTTTCCTGGAAAACTTTCCACTTCTCGTCTGGGCACCAATCCTGTCCGAGCGAGTTTTGAGAGCCGTCATCTCCCCAGCGCGTCCAGTGTGAATGGCGCAGCCTTCCCAGCTAAGTTTCCTGCCCAGAGGCGCTGACCCACGTGTCAAGACTTAACCCTCGACCTTGAGGCCGATCCTCGACCCTGGCGGTGCTCGATCACCATCGGGGGTTGCTGGCAGCCCAACGGCAAGGCAGCTTCCGGGAAAGGTGCTCGTGCTGCTGGGCTTTAGACCAAAAGCCATCTGATGAAATTACATGTGATGACATACGGTGCTCACCCTGTTTTAGCGGCAGTGAATGGATGTGAGAATGAAGCCGGGAGGCGACGCATTCACTACTCGCGCACGCATTAATAACAAATGTCACACCCAGTGTGAAAACTCAAACTAACGCCACGGTACTTTGCGCATGAGAAATGTCAGACCTAGATGTATCCTTACAGAATCTGAAGCGAAATGCACGTAAGTTCCAAACAACGTTTATCATCGTTTTTAATGTCACGTATGTGCATTGCGAGTCATGCTATATGCAGACGCCGATTGCCAAGGTGCTTTAGCGAAATGTCTGGCTTCTGACGTTACTCTGGAAGGGACACAGTATGATGGGTGACGGAAGTGTAGTGAGTATCCTCCGCGTCTTGGAGACCGGAAGAACCGGGCTTAGATTTTCGCGGTGCCTGCCATCTCCACCAGAGTGACAGGCAGGCGACCCGCCATCTCCGCCAGGGTGACAGGTGGGCGACCCGCCACCTTCGCCAGGGTGACAGGCAGGCGACCCGCCACGTCCGCCAGGGTGACAGGCAGGCGACCCGCCACCTCCGCCAGCGTGACAGGTAGGCGACCCGTCACCTCCGCCAGGGTGACAAGCAGGCGGCGCCATACAGCCCCAGCTACTGACTGTGTCGTAAGCCCCCCCCCCCCCCCGCCAAAAATGAGATTAAGCAAATCTCAACGGCGATTCCCTTGCCCGCATAAAACAATGTCGGAAAAAACAAATGCGAACGGCACAAACTTAATGCGCCGCAATGCACCTGACGTAAGCCAACGCGAGAGGCGGATTAAGTCACGCGCTGCTCGCCAATGCCAGCGCTGCTGGAAATGGCCCGCGCGCCGCTGCTGATACCGGGCCGTGCAGAACCAGCGCGTCACCGACGACGTGCGGGCCCGTGTCCGGGTACGCTGCGCTGCAGATGTTCCGGTTCACACCATCCCAATAGCAATGTCCGGATCGACCCCGCAAGCGCATGGCCGGGTTTTCAGCCAGACCATATGATCTCTGAACCCTTGTTTCCGGTCCAACCACCTGATCTCTGTACCCTTGCTTCCGGTCCAACCATCGTGATCTCCGCGCCTTTGCCGGTGCTTGTTTGTCCTACACCCGTCCCGCCTCCCAAGAGCTGTCACCTCATGCACTTTTTGGGGTGCGCTCCCCCATTAGTTTCAAGTCTTAACATCAGGTTAAGGCCGACGCATGGGAAGAACAACGTTAGAAATTCAAAATAACGGCTCCAGTTCAATCTGTTTAAAAAAGCGCCGTCCTCGCCCGCCGGCGTCTGCTTTTGCGGGAATCCGCTGTCGCTGTGGGTGCGCTTCCCAGACGGTGTGGGACCTGCCACTTCAGTGTCCGTACCTGCTCCGTCGCCAGTGCCTGGGTCTGCCGCGGCTCGGCCGGGAGTTCTCAAAACCACTAGTCGGTGTGAGACTACTGTTCAATACTATGCACACGACTCTGCCCCGCCCCTATGATAGCTATACACAGAGCACAATAGTATTTGGTGGCCCTTTAGATAAGCTGTATTATAGATGGCTAGAGGACTGGCATTTTATCGATGAAATTACCGCACCTAGTTTGAGAACGGTCATTAGCAGGCGTTTATACAGTATAACATGGTTGATAGGAGGTGTCCGTGGAGGGAATCCCAATGCCTTCACCAGGTGATATTGGCAGAATTAAATGTAGATATCATTACATAGATGAGGCAGTAGTATTAGCCTCACTCCTCGGGGAGAAACCAGGAGAATGGAGACGCAATTGGGCTGATATTTCGCTAGCATGTCTTTAGCGAAACAATAGCAGAAGTGAATAGACTATATTCACTTATAAATATAAATATTAGATATAATCATTTCACTTCTCTTTTTGTTTCGACAAAGGCATGCTGCCGGAATATCAACCCAACTACATCTCCATTCTCCTGGTTTTCCCCGAGGAATAAGGCTACCACTACTGTCTTAGCTATGTGAATAATGCTCCTCGCTAATGCACAGAACAACTTACGTATGAATATTATTAGATACAAATATGAAACAGCAGGGCTTTGACCTTATCCATGTCTACGCCCTAGACGCGGCGCTGTCTCTGGACTCATTCTACATCTGTCTTCGAGCTATTTCTCCGTCCATGATGTACCATTTCTGTGAGGTTTCGACCTTTGGAATGAGTCGTATGGTGACCGATACGAGTTCATGAAAGAGATGCTGCCCTTACGGAAGTCCTCGAGTTTCTAGAAGATTAAACCTCTAAAAAGTCAGATTGACCTAGAACTTTCGATATTATCACGACAATATAAGTTATAATTTAGGTCAAGAACTACCCCAGCTAGTTGTCTCTGAAGGGAAATGGCTGATTGAGGTTATTGTAGGTCATTAACCTCCCCTGGCATTGATGAACTCAAGACCAGTAATTTGTTATGTTCTTGTGATCAAGGAACTCGAAGTGAGCAGCAAAACTACCTCATAAGGCGGACTTCCCGCTTAAAAGGCATTCTGGAACGAGATTGATCTCATCTTCCTACCTGACCCAAGGTCAATGGAATTAGTCATAATGCCAACTTAAATTGTTTACTTGTCTAACGAAGAATCACAATGTTATACGACTTCGTGTAACACTGCTTGATCATCAGCTTGAAAAATGCCCTCGCTGTCAGCCATGATCTGACTTTAACCTACTAAGGGTCAGTAGCCTTTTGAAGGACATCTAATGTTTTACTCCAAAAAGTGGTCAATCAATTGCCTACGGCCTAATCAAGTTTGGCGTGGTCAGCCGCGCTGTTATGGAAAAGCCTTAGAGAAAAGGCGATTTGCCCCTTACAGATCCTCGTGTGAAAAGTGACTCCACTAGTAAATGAGGGAGGATATGACATTTACTATGATCCAATGGAGCTTAACCATACCACGTACAAGGCTCATATTGACGTTCTGGAGTCGAGGGAAACGGAACATGCATAACCGAACCACGGCTGCATCCACTAAAGTGAGTCCAGCCGCGACAAGCTGGTTGATCATTTGCGGACATCAGTTGCGTCATTTCCAGCGTTGCGTAATGTGACGAAATCTTTCCAGCACTGACACCTTAGCTGGGGCGGAACGCTCCCTGCGAGGACGGCAGCACCACACAAGACCGGCATCTCCATCATCAGCCGAACGCATTGAGACCGGACGTCCCACCATCGCCTTCCGTCGCCCTGCATAATTCACCTTCCGATGCTTCAGTTGGAGTGAGAGCCCGCCTCCGATCCATACCGGCGTCGGCGGCGGGTCAGCCCAAGTCAGTCCGGCGTCGGTGACGACATGCGGCCTGGCCGCCTCCGACGGGCGCGCTGAACACGTGCGGGTCCGGCACCCCGTCCGGCCGCTCCAGGCATGCCCCAGGTCAATTAGCTCGATCGACTCTCAATTAACGGCCCGCCTGGGTGCAGCGGAGGCGTAGTTGTGGTGTGGCGAATCCCGGCTTTTCTGGTGAGCGTACCACGAACTCGCCAGCATGCGGGAAACAATGACTGAATGCACTTCTTATGTAAATCTCGTAACGAAACGAGCTTTCAGCGACATATCCATCTCACCGCAGCTCTGTTTTGTTAAAAAATAGTCACGAGTATCTCATTCGAAATATGTCAATGCGAATTCCACGTCCTCATTACTCGTTTTTATTCTTCTCTGTGTACGTGCGTTGGGTTTCACATTTTGTTATTAATTTGGGGTATTTATTACTTCCATCATTGGGGTTCGTACGGATAAAGTAGCATCGTAGTTAATTGTATCATATTTCACAGTATCATACTGAATAATATGGTTCGTAATATCGTATTTCATAGTATCTTTCGTAAAATCCTCTTTTATGACATTTTTTGTAATGTGTGGTAACCAGTGAGCACGTGATGTAAAGAACCCAACAGCTAGCAAACACTGTAACCAGCCAAAAATCCCAAAAGCAACTCCGTGGATGAGTTTCGGGCAAACAAATACAAACACAATAGAGCTGCCGTTTTCGCGGACTCGGGATACACTCCGGGGCTCCCTAGAAAAAAGAAGTGTAGTGCTGTAAAATATGCTCCAAAGGCGGGACGCTCCCCTTAGCTCTTAGGCTCGTGGGACAGAAGCGCACGCCGGAAGCGTGCGCTCCACGGCAATGCGTGGAAACGTGAAACATTTGCTCTGCTTTTTCCTTTCGGGCGGGGCTTTTGAAGATTTGGCCGCGGTTTTCTGCCAACTCTGCCAGAGTACATACGGCGACAGCTGCTTGGAGAAGAAATGAAAAGTAATTATATCACTTAAAACACAGTCATTGGTCCATTGATGCTCCGATAATTGCACATAATATATTTAGTATCATGACAGACTCCTCGACTACAAAATGGCATGACATACACAACTTTGCCTAACCAGGGTTTTTAAGCTATACGTGGTCGGTCGAGCGGTCGAAAGTTCGGGTTAGTGTCGCTGGGTACCAATGCTGTAGATGCCAATGCTGTAGTTTCGGCTGGGCACCAATGCTGTAGTTTCGACTGGGCACCAATGCTGTAGTTTCGGCTGGGCACCAATGCTATAGTTTCGGTTGGGCACCAGTGCCGTAGTTTCGACTGGGCACCAATGCTGTAGTTTCGGCTGGGCACCAATGGTGTGGTTTCGGCTGGGCACCAATGCTGTAGTTTCGGCTTGGCACCAATGCCGTAGTTTCGGCTGGGCGCCAATGCTGCAGTTTCGGCTGGGCGCCAATGCCGTAGTTTCGGCTGGGCACCAATGCTGTGGTTTCGGCTGGGCACCAATGCGCTCCTTTCTTCTCGACCATCTCAGACGGCAGATCTCTGGTCAGGTCCAGAAGTTCGTTTCGGGGCTCGTTCACAACCCGTTCAGGAAGGGGTAATTTGGGTCCTCCGGTTTTTAACAAATTGACACGATGCGGCAGGTTGCAATAATTATTTTTTGATAAAATATTTTTGAATATCGAAATAATTGTAGCTCAGTCACATTTGTCTCAAAACAGATTTTCTTATGGGTATGGCCCGGTTTTGTCGAAATCAATATTGAGAAGATCCACACTAGACCCAACAATGCGGATAAGAAATCTATAGCAACATTTTCCATGGCCAATTTTACTTACGTCTACCTAGATGAGTTCATATTACAATGATCGCGTGGCATATCCACGGAAATTAGTTGGGCACAACAAATGTTTACCAAAACTTATATTCCAAACTTTCATTAACCAATGAAGCAAACGGGTTTAACAAACGGCTCCAATGCATGGAGGTATGCAGTTGTGTTAAAAGGTACCAGCATATGCCATCTATATCGCACGACATCTCGTCGTTGCAGTTCATCCGGACGGGAAACTTGCCTGATGTCCAATTAAGCCAAAGGGAAGACTACGGTTGTTCTCATAAAAGGGCCATGATCACTGCCTTGGAAGGTTGAGTATTCTCATCATTTGACATGAAGCACTGCCTTGGAACATTGCGTATTCTCATAATATGGCCATGAACGATGTCATGAAACTTTACGACGGATGAAACTTTGAGACGTTGCCACAGATCTCGTCAGGGGAAATATAGAGCTCGAGGTGTACTTTGCGTACACGGGGTGGATACAGATCTCCTCTCCGATGGCTGGTTCGCGTGTTCATCGGACGAACTGACAGCGGCAAACATCAACATCCACCAACAAGCTGCGTGTCTGTTAATCATGTCAGGAATCCATCTTGGCAGCTAAACACAATTCCCTCTCCTCAAGAAAGCTCAGCTATGAAAAAATGCCTACCTTTAATGGCACGGCTTCAAATAAAAGACTCTATTTCACAAAAATGACGGTAATTTACAGTAAGCATGCCATCGGCTTACGCAGCCGTGATGGAAGCCGGCGCACTGAGCTCCGGCCTCCAAATGGTGCCATATTGCATACCCTGGGATTTGCCTCCAAATCCAGCTGGACGCCCTGAATGTATCAGTGCGCAACGAATGTCCCTAACTCATCTCCACTGTGGTGTGTTGTGAAAAGGGATATTTTTGGTGAATGGTAAGGCTTTGCCTTTTCACTTCGCAGAAAGAACCGAAATAGGAGGAAAATGTGCGGAGGTATGTCAGTGCATCGCAAGGGAACAGATCGCTTATCAGAGCACAAAAACTGCAGCAACGAAAGCCGCTGCAGAATTCTCGCCAGCCGAAAGCCAGTCGCTTGCTTCGTTCAGATGACATCCTGTGGCGATCATCAGGGTTGTCACATTCTAAAACGGGTTTGCAACTGTCAAATTAAATTCGCGTTTCTGATGTAAGGAATAAACGCATTTTTAGAAATCGACAACCAGAGATTGTTTTATGGGAGAGTGATTCCCACGTCAGGCCCAGGTGAAACTGTAGCTTTATCAGCACACTAGAACTGGGTGTAATTTACAAAATCTTAGAAAGACGATCCGTTATAATACAAGGAGATAGGTTTTCTTTATCGCTTACTGGCACTGCCAGCTTGTGCGGAATGGTGTAATCTGGCAGGTGCAGACCAGGGAATATTGTGCACACCGTGCATGATACGGTTTCCTTGAAAGGCTGTGGAACATGTATCACGCACACTACCAGGAAGCGCCTTTACGTAGAAGTGATACTGAACTCACACAACCTCAACAGACATGTCAACAACTGGAAGGACAGAGTGCGTAAGGGCCGGTTAGCAGACGGTAAACAGAATGTAGCACGACCAGCGCTTTGACAAGAGGTTGAGGTTTACGTGAGTAAGAAAGACTTTGCACTCGTATATGTCGGCATTATGACTTGAAAGCCCACTGAAAATGATCGCGCTTCGCTTTACCATGAGATACTGCTTAAACCACGTTATCAAGCAAGCAACGAATACATTGAGAACATTTGACATTTCGAAGTGTTTGGGCATGTGCACAAGCGCTCCTCGACAGCTTTTTCGCGGTGCCATCAGGTGAGAGACACGCCACCGAACGGCGCCTTAAGCCCATGGCTGCCCCTGTCATGCTGTACTGGACTGTGCCTTAAACCCATGGCTGCCCCTGTCATGCCACATTATCATCCGTCCCCCGCCGAACCGCGCCTCAAACCCATGGCTGCCCCCATCATGCTACGCTATCATCCGTCCCCCGCCGAACTGCGCCTCAAACCCATGGTTGCCCTATCATGCTGCACAATCATCCGTCCCCCGCCGAACTGCGCCTCAAACCCGTGACTGCTCCTATCATGCTGCACAATCATCCGTCCCCCGCCGAACTGCGCCTCAAACCCATGGCTGCCCCTATCACGCTGCACAATCATCCGTCCCCCCGCCCAAACTGCGCCTTCAACCCATGGCTGCCCCTGTCATGCTACACTATCATCCGTCCCCCCGCTGAACTGTGCCTCAAACCCATGGCTACCCCTATCATGCTGCACTATCATCCGTCCCCCGCCGAACTGCGCCTTAAACCCATGGCTGCCCTTATCATGCTGCACTATCATCCGTCCCCCGCCGAACTGCGCCTCAAACCCATGGCTGCCCCTATCATGCTGCACTATCATCCGTCCCCCGCCGAACTGCGCCTCAAACCCATGGCTGCCCCTATCATGCTGCACTATCATGCTTGCACTGCACTATCATGCCCGCTATCATGCATCATGCGTCCCCCATGGCTACCAGGAAAGCCGTCCTTATACCAATAAATGCGGAGCGCAGTGCGTACATCTTCTAGTCCCCATTCGTGTGAGCGTAATGATGATAAATGTCTCTGTTTTCCGTGAGAACGGAAAAGAATGGGACATAATACCCCCGGGACTCGCAACACCGAGTGAGGTCCACCTCTTGAGCAGCACACTCTTATTAAAACAAGGCGCATGCACACAGTAGGCCACGGGCCACGCCCCTCCCAGACCAAGTTTATGGCATGCCTTAATAAGTACACGATTTCATATTGCCAGCTGAAAATTCCTGCTAGCCTCGAAGAAATGACAAGATCGAGACCGCGCCATTCTGTTTTACGACACACAGGGCAGCACGCGTGCATGCAGCGAGCTTTCCTTGTGCCCTTCCTCCAATCCTGGAATCCTGCTTACGTTCCTGCTCAAAAATGCCTCAGGTTCACGATGACTTCGCAGAAAGCTAAAACAAACACACAGTCTTGTTTTGAAACTCCCATTTAAAGATGATAAACAGAGCAAACAAGTGAATGTCACCATACCATCGAGTCGTTTGCGCGGTCCTAGAGTAGCGTAGACTGGTGGTGCTAGTCTAAAGTTCATGTGAGTTCGAACCAACGTCAAGACCCCAGCGAATTCAGCTGGGATTGGGGGTCAACACACGTGTGTCAATCAGCTGGAAGGAAAATACACACGGAAGAACGCATGAGGTAAATCCTCGCTTAATCCCCGCCGAGGGATATCATATATGAATGGAAAACGGAGCGTTGTGTTCGTGACCCGTTTATGAGTCCGTTGGAAGCGCACGCTTACGGAACACGTACATGTCACTCGAGGAGCACCTGACAGACTGGCACGCGACAGCGGAGCACGGTGCAATAAACGGGAACCTAAAAGTAGTAATTTGACAGCATAACACCGCGCGGGGCTCAGGACACAATAATGTTTGCTTATCTGAAATATTCTCAACATGCTGACGTCGTCTCGGGACCTTGACACTCTCATGTTTGGCTTTTAAGTAACTCGACGTGCTATTTGAGTGACGTCGTTCAGTCATATACATGTGGAAAGAGTGCTACAATCGCTGCGATGAACATGACACCCGCCCGCAAATTTCAATCTATGCTTTTGGTCGGTGCTTGTCATCGACGCGCTTCGGCTCAGCCACTTTGTTTCAGGCAGGCCTAATCACAACACCGCGCCCTGCTTGACAGAATGTGTGAGCCTGAATGACTGGCATGCTGATGATCTTCGCGCAGTGTTTGTGAAATGTTACTCTCGTGGTAAATAATGCAAGTGATGAGTGGCGAGTGGCGGGCACTTGTACCCCTAACCGTGTAAAACCCTCGCACCTTATAACCAGACACTTTATACTCAGTCTGTCGCAGACTGCGGCCATTTGTCCCGATCCAGAAGCTGCGCCAGCGTCTATGCTCGTCAAGTGAAAACCACTATGCAGTGCGCCGACTAAACTCCGTCACTTATTAAGCGTTACCCGTTCATTTTCCGTGTGTGCTTATCATTCCGTTATTTTGCGTGGTTATTGTCATGCAGGCAGAGAGTGATCCACGTATGTGTGCTGGCGCTCATGCGCTGGCATGATCGCTAGACGCGTAGGAGAGCGGCCCAGGGCCTTTTGCGCGACATTGTCCTGCTGTACAGGGCCTTTTGCGCGGGACTGCCCCGCTGTACGGGGTCTTTTGCGCGGACGACCCAGCTGCGCAAGGCCTTTTGCCTTACAGGCCTTTTGCGCGAAGGATGCTGCTGCACGTGGAACGGAGCGGCGAGTTGTAACTGCCCGTCGTCGTCATTGGGGCTTTACTTCACTCAGCTCCTGACGCTATATGGCTTCGCCTGCCTCTCACCCTGGCAGGAAGGGCGGGCACCGCGAGGAATCGAACCCCGTACTTCTGGTTTCCCAGACGCGCAGTGGTAAATGTTAGACGCGTTAACGTAGATACATCACCTCTTCCTTCCCCCCCCAATGACCGA
>NW_023596448.1:26135437-26245819 GCF_011947565.3 Pollicipes pollicipes | reverse complement strand
TGGGCCAGCTGTGTTGTCACGGAGCTCGAAGCTGTGCCAGCTGTGTTTCACGGAGTTCGGATCTGGACCAGCTGTGTTGTCACGGAGCTCGAAGCTGTGCCAGCTGTGTTGTCACGGAGCTTGGAGCTGGGCCAGCTGTGCTGTCACGGACCTTGGAGCTGTGTTATCCCAGTCTGATCCCAGCCTTGCAGTAGAAACATCATCTGTGTAAAGTACCTGCTCGTCTCATCAGCTCACAGACGAGGCTTGTTAGAAAATACTGGTTGTGCCAGTGGGGGTGCCGCATACGCACATGGTCAAGCGGCAGGGTTTTACCATAAGTGTCCTTGCTTGAAATGATCATTGGGCGGTGTTGTGCATTACGGTGCTTTGGCTGAACTATGAGCCGTGTTTACCACTTCCCGTAGCGCACAATCAACGCTTGCTAGAACTAAACCAAACGGGGTCGCCATTTCGCATTAGCGCCTTGCGCGTGGGTGCCGGTGTCGTCGTAGTCCGTGGTGGTGTCTGATTGTTGTGGACTGCTGGTCGGATTGGACTGCTGTCTGATTGTTCTGCTGGTCGGCAAAGGCCAAGTTTGACGTTTCTCATTACAGTTCTCATCGGCGGTTGTGGCCTTCGTCATGAATGAATCCTGGATGTCAGGCCCAGTGGAAGGTTATTTTGAGTGTCCTGTCCATCATAGCATTTATATGCTTACTTTTCCTCATCGTTAGTCTTCATATCCAGAAAGTCGCCCAGCTCAGGTGGAGATCATTGTATCATACTGCAATGCTTTGCTATACACTGCGTGTATAAAGTTATTAATACATCTTGCGTGTAAAATGCATATTGCATTGGCCCTGTCAGCCCTTCGTTGGACTGTCCAGACTGAAGAACCAGGTGAATTTCAGTGGTAAGTGGTCAGGATCCCTGCCATTTTCCCACAATATCGATGCTGCTCTGGTCTACTTCGATCGGACACGCCGGGCCGTAGTCAGGGATATTTTGGCATAGGACGTAGCTCCTCGAGAGTTGTATTCAAGTGGCAGCGGGTCACTTCCTTGTCCGAGGCCTCTCGACATCCACTGTAATGAATGAGGATGCGGTACATTGTGATGCATTTACATAGACTATAATGAATGAGGGTGCAGTACATTGTTTTCTTCGGGCGAAGCCCCTGCACGGTTTGCGCGATGGGTATGTCGCCTTGATGTGGTCGGGCTTTGCCAACACCGTGAGCCAACATCGGGTGCGATCCGTGAGACCCCCACTGATCCTTCACTTCACCCACAATGCGGCAGGCCGAGACACATGCCGGCGTCACGCATGACGACAGACATGTGTCATGATCATCACATCGATCAGCATCACACAGATCATCACACGGACGCGTCACGCGTGTCCTATGTGACCGTTTTCGCTTGGTGCGGGAACTTTTCCTTCCCGTCACAGACGTCCGGAGCTGTTGCGGTTGATCCCAATCTGAAGCGGTCAGTCCATATCCCTTAAAACTCGTTCACCACTGCCTAACAATACCGATAAGTTCGAGTCTTCCAAAACTTCTGCTGGCTCCGGACAGGCATCGCACGCCCGTCCGCTATTTATGTGATATGTAAAGGCACCGGATGGTGGCGTTCCGACCTCCGAGATTTCAGTGCATTGCTACTGTACTACGTCAGGACGCATCCTAGTATCCCAGGCAATTGTCAGAATATTGGAAATATTACGGTATCTGGCCACTTGATTAAATTGAAGCCAAAGTGTTTACATATTTTGGTTGCGTTCACCAGAAATATTTCAGCACAAAATGTATCGCGGGAGCCCCTTGCATGTTTTGGATCGCATACTTATGCTGTATTGCGTTAAGCACACAGAACAAGAACGGTGCTTCTAGGAGAGAGGGTGGCAGCCGACCCCTTGTATTTGCTAAGGGGCATACACAATGTTTTCCCCTTACAACCCCTTACAATGTTAAGAGGCTCGATTATACAGGCAGGAAGGGCCGGGTGATCAAGACAGCATTTTCCTCTAAATAAAAAGGAGGCCGATTAAAGGGAGTGGCTCACATTTGTATGGGGTTTTGAACTGAAAAACCATCCTGAAGACCATTCCGTGCAGTCCAGAACCCTGCCTCCTTAACGGAGGTGTTCCACATTTGTATGGGGCTTTGAAGTGAAATAGCCATCTTGAAGGCCATTCACTGCAGTTCACAGTCCTGCTCTCAAGACCTAACCCTCCCTAGGTTCTTACCTACACGCCCGCAGATATGTGCACACTATTTCGGGGAGACTTTTGCAAGGTCACCCAGTCATCCGTCAAATTCTGTCATTTCGTCAGCCAGGTGATCAAGACCAAGAAAATGCAATTGTCGAGTCGTTCATATGTGGCGTTTGTTGGCACGACTTCCATTTATGACGGCTGTCGATTGACTTTTAATCAATGTTGTACAAGGCACGATCTCGTAGCCAATGACGTACCGAGGAGCATATTCATCAAAAGGACGAAGTCGTGTTGCCTGGAGTACTGAAAGGTAAACCAAAAGTTATCAGTGAGGTCCTATAATAAAGATTCTGATGCTTGCTTCAACATCTTCAAATGTGGAACATTTTCTTCAAGAAGTGTGCGCTGTGAACTACACCGACTGATGGCTATACCTACAATGGCTATTTCAGCTCAACACCCCATGCAAACGTGGAACACCCTGTTAAGGCTTGCAAAAATGTCTTGCGCTTGAGACTCTAGATGGTGAGCATCAGGCCACCCTGGTCAGTAGGAGGCAGGTCAGCCGACCAGCTGATCTGAAGGAGGTCCCGTCAGATACCCAGCAGATCCATGACAAAACACAGGAAGCACCGTCGGTCATAAAGGCCCGATTGGAGAGACTGGGTGGTTCCACCAGGTTGACAGATTAAATCTTATTATGTATATCAAGAGGTACTTTTGGCGAACCAAATTCGAGGATTGAGCAGAAGACCCCGCATCTGCCCAGGAGACGAAAAGATCTACTCGTCCATCTGAAAAATCTTCGAGGGGGACAAATGGACCAACTTTTAAAGGCCGTGGACCCGCCACTGCTGAAAAAAAACACGTTATTCCGGGTTCGTGGATACCGAATATGGAAGCGGCCGCCCTCCTCAACCATGCATCACATGAGCACAGATTCTCACTGCAGGACTAATCTGCATAGGTTAATAGGAGAAAGTGTAATACAAATTGCCTCCTCATACGGAATGATAGGTAACGAAATCAGGACAAAGCTGCTCTCGAGACGCCTACCCCCGCCTCAAGAGTGCCTGATGTTGCGTGCAGCCACTTTCTGGTCCTCATCCACGGCGCATGCAGCCGCAGCTCGTCTGAAAAGAAGTTTGCCCCGATTGTTGACGGCATGACCATCCGGCTAGAGCAAGGAGCGCACTGGGCCGGCTGCCGGCTTAGTTTCACGGCTGCGCGGCAGATAAAGCTGTGCGAGCAGCGCTGCAAATGGGAATCAGATCGCGCTCAGCGAACCGACGCATCTTGGAAGCGTGCATTCACGAGCATGTTGGAGAGCCGTTGATCCGTCAGTGCGATCACTGCAGAATGAGAACGTTGATCTGCTTCCTGCTACCGTCGGTCAGCCGCTTGGGCCGGGGCTTCACCGAAGGCCCGATCGATTTATCGGCATTGCGGTCGTCTGCGCGTTCCTCGTCATCGGCAGAAGACGACTCCCCGCCACCGATCTCCCCACCAGCACCGGCGCCCGCGCCGGATGGCCGCCATTCCCGGAAACATCGCCGCCAGCGTTGCCGTGCGACTAAATTCCTCCAGGGCACCTCTCGCGCAGGAGATACCCGCAGGCGCCGGCCGCGGCGCGCCGGGGCGTGACGCCGTCTCGGCCGCTGGTGCTGGAGCCGTCAGCCAGGCGTGAGCCGACATTGCGTGCCGGTCGTGCCCTTTGGCTTGACGAATAGCGGACTGTGTCACGCCGCCGCGCCCGCCGAGCGCGCTGGTCACCAGCAGGCGACGGAACGCCTTCGGTGGCCCGCACTCGCGTTGGCGTCAAAAGGCACTGTGGCCTGCGCCGATTCTTCTGAGGCCGCTGTGAACGCATGAGAGCACGTTGCGCGGTCAATAAGCACGGCTCGTACCCCGGTTACGTCACGGTGGCAATCTGGAAATGACTAGGTTTTTGTGACTTATGAAACTGTGTTGAACTCTTTTGCAATTCTGCTGTTGTAGATTGTCACACTGGGTCGTTCAACCGGCTTTGTTCCGGCGAATGACTGGACGGATTCGCCGTGTACCATCGCATTCACATCGTGCCAAACAGTCAGGGCACATGTGCTCATGATCCGTTCTACAGGAAACTGTAAAAACGGAAATGGCATGAACCTGGGTGACCGTGGCGTGATCATCATGCAACAGCATATGATGGCCGAATGCATCACCAACAGCGATCTACGACATCACTGGTTTGACCTCGTTAAAATAATGAATGGCATAGTTGAAAACGTTGCCGTTTCTATCGCAGTACGCTGCCTTTTTCTATTTATATTTGTTTTATACTGAATAACGCATCAATGCATCGGAATCACGATTCGCTGGCACAAATGGAGTGAAAAGCATTAATAGCGCTTGCCTCTCCCTTACAAAAAAGAAAACTGATAGTTTAAGTGCCTGTCTCCTGCGGCAGTTTATTTTGCTCTTGTACGCACGCTCCACCATATTACTGAAGATCCTGATTGGGACCAATAGAGTGACTAATTCAGCACAGGCTCGGGAATTGCCGCGTTAGGTGCACTTTGGGGGCTTGAGGACCTCCACCGCGCGGAAAGTTCTGGAAACTAAGGTCATGAGCGTGCATAGAAAAGAAACAAGTCAAAGGTCTATGAGCCCTCAATGCAGGACAAGCTCTGGATGGGAGTCGCCTGTCATGCCCAGCGAAGATCGGAAATTAATGACGGGCTCCTGGGTGTCGATATTTGGGTGCATCTTACACATATTTCCTGACAGAATATTCGCCGAACCGTCTCAGAATGCTGTACTGTGTTAGCCGCGCCATTCTTCAGAACCGGGTTATTTTGTTGTTGATCGAAGGTAGCCCTTGCCAGGCCATGGCCCAAATTGTACGCTGTCATATTTGTCATTCTTCCCATAGTTTGATCAGGGGTATTTTGAGATGTCTCGTCAGGGGGGTCGAATCTCACTTGATCCATCGTATCGGTCGTAAGAATGCCAGCCATGTCACCTCCCACTTCAACTCCCGTGCCGTCCATGCCTCCACTGTCCATGTCGGGCTCCTTGGCATGGCTTGCGACGAAAAGCCATTGGTCGGCTAGATCCCTCGTAAAATCGGTGGAGTCGTTCATCTACGCCTCCGCGATATCGATCGGAAACTCCTCCGCCACTCGAGCTTCCTCCCGTGCGCTTTCCTTCTTTGACAGTAGCTGATCTGCCATTCAGGAGGGGCCGACTCGCGTGGTTCGTCCATCTACTGAAACTTTCGCCCTGGAAGGACGGAAAGACTGCTGGTTTTTTGTTTGCTCGGGTAGTTCGTTTGCAATTTCATCATTTCATTCATGCCGCTCCATCGCCTGAACGCCCGAAGTCATAGCGAATCGGCCCGCTCGTGGTGTCATCGGGTCAAAAGGGATGATGTTGACCGAGGCAGTCGGGGCACCTTTAAAGTTGTTCGGGGGCCTTTCTGTGACGACCTGAAGCCTTGGCAAGGATCTTCTTATGGGCTCCGACCTCACCAGAAACAGAAGGCTCGAAGGTGCTAGGATCGCCTGAAAACACAGATGCGCGCCACCGAAAAAACGCCCTAATAGATTTGTTTGCAGTCAGTCAACGTTCAAGCATAATTAGCCACACGGAATTCCCTTGAGCAGTTCAAAATTATCAATCCATGAGTTTCATCTTTTCCGCCAGATTGTTGAAGTCGCTCAATCCAACCATACTGACGCCAGTAAACATGAAATCTTTCCAAGGTTTCAACGGGGACGGAACCCTATCATTTTTACGAACATGAAACATCAATTATGCCACAGCCTTTACGGTGATGCATGCAAGCACATTCGGTGCAAGTGAGCAGTGTTTTGCCCGTCTGACCTTTTTTGCTGTGTATTGTATCCTGAGTACGGAACATCATTTGTTTTTCATGCATTTAGTTAGTGGACGGCTACAATTCATGCCATGTGGTGCAATGCAACACATTACCAAAGTCATACGTACAATGTCAGGTGAACAAAACGGGTACAGGCATTCGCTGTAACATTCGCTGTAAGGGGCGTGTTACACTTACAAGTGCTGCTGCTCTGGTGCATGCCTACAGCGAGGTCTCACTCACCACTGTGTACGTGGCCCCGCAGCACCCTCACATCTGCTCGACCTTTCAGTCACGGCGCTGTCGTCCTCGCCCGTCGGTCGGACGAGGACGAGGACGTATAGATACGTCGGAGGACAATATGGTCCTCCACCGGCGCGGCCGTATCGCTCGTTCCGACCCAGCAGTAGGGCCTCTCACCTTGATCCGACGCCGGCGACACCCTGTGGCGCAGAACCCGCGCGCGGTGCGCCGTTGTGTCACCGCGTCGTTATACCGCAGTGGGTGTCTGCAAGGGCCTCGCCGGGGCCGCCCTGATTGAGCCGTTCCCGCGGCACGCCGGCGAGCGTGCGAGGCAAACGTGGCGCAGCGGAGCTGGCGGTGCCGCTCGGCCAGTCACCACGGCCAGTCGATCGGCAGAACATGCGTGCACCTGTGTGCCGCTGGGCGGCGTTGGATGGCTTTTTTTGGCCTCAGCATGAGGATCGGGGGTCAGTGAGTTTGGAGTTATTCAGTGTTTCCAGACAGCCACATCCAAGCCCAGAATGTGAAGGAACATCGCGGTATTATTCTTACTTGCCGTAATTAAATGACTGAATTGCCTGACTCTGCAGTAGGTTATACGCCACTTCATGTTTCTTTACCATGCGGCCGATCACTAAAAGCCATCAACTTACAGCATTCCTCAGTTACATGTCACCTTGCTTTGCACCATCACTGGCGGCAGGTAAATCCTCACCCCTAATCCAACTTGCCTTAGCTAGACAAAATATCATCCTCACGCCAGCTTCAGTCGACCGTGAGCCTCGGATACATGGATACATTTTCTTTTAAGGATCCGATGATTATACTTATGTGATGGTTAATCACTGTACCTGGATCCCACATGCCTATGCGTGCGCTTTTATGTATGTATGAGCGTTCGCCGTGTACTGCTCTAAATTCGAGAGCCAGCTGCAGCCCTCCCTGGTGCCATCCGCTGTTTACCCCTAGTTTCTACCACACGCTGTTGAACCGAGCCCCACTCCCATAAATTTCCCCCACCCTGCATGGAAAGCTGCCCTGCTGCACTGCCATCCCCACCCCTGTTAGCAGACCATCACGCGCGACACAATCCCCGTGATCCTCTTCCACTTAACGCGATGCTGTCACCCTCGACATGCAAACTACCATCAGGCAGTTAAAAGCCATTCTCCCCGTCATTCTAGCCACACAGAGGCGGCGGCACCGCACAGAGGCATCATTATCATAAAAGACACGGTGGGTTAGCCGTACCCTGGCCATCGAACCACCACGTCCCGAACGACCTCTGCGCCCCCCCCCCCTCCCTCCCCCCCCCAGGAGGCCTCTGCGGGGCAGGTCGCGGCCTACCGCCGCCGACCCCGGCGCCACTGACGGCGAAAGTCGGCGAAAGCCTCAGGCGGGACGCCGCCGTCGCTCGCGCCCGTCGGCGTGCGACGAGCGTTGTGCAAGCCGATGCGCCGACCGCGGACGGCGGGTCGTCGCTGGCGACGACGGCGCATCGCGCGAGTTGGGCAGTGCGCCGTGGGCGGCGCGTGCAGTGGACGGAAAGTCGCACGCTGCCGATCGTGGCCAGGTTGTTTATGGTCAGAGATCGCAGGGGGCCGGGTGGCAGCTGGCTTGAGAGTCGGATTGCATGGAGGATGTTACACCACGGGGTATACGTGCGTTATTTGTGCACGCCCAGGGCTAAACGCGCGCGAAATATGACGCCATCCGTGTGCAACAGGTGTGCACTGGTGCTTACATGGCAACCTTGTCGCCACTGTACTTTTCCGCTAATTGTCATGGCTTGTGCGTAAAAAGGTCAGGCAACACCAGCCGTCAACAGCGCGGGAGTTTTAACTCATGCTAGAGTGCTTGACAGTCTGGCGTATTGTTCAAGGCGCAGCTTTTAGCTGCCCATTTAAGGCAGGGTCCATTGACTCAGTCTGGTGCACTATTTCAAAACTTATGCTGCAGTTTAACCTTAGCTTGACTGCTGTGATACCCAGACCATGGCTCTGTGGCACGCATTTAAGTGCATCAGCCCCTCCCCCCCCCCCCCCCACCGCCCAGAGTTTCGAGGCAGTTCCGTAAAGGATAAATTCCGTAAAGGAAAAGCCCGTATTGCGTACTGTTCTTAACCGTTCGCAACGGATAACGTTCGTATCCAAACCGTCCGCACTTTGATACCAAATATAACCACCACTAATTACACTTATGCACCGTCGTAATGTTACGTTGTATCAGTGGCGTACCAAGAGCGTTACGTTTTTTTCTGTCCGTCGCAAGCATTTGCGCCTGAGCTATCACCTGGGATGTCAACAATGAAGTAACCTGCAAAACACGTGGAGCCCACATGCCACCATCTGGCATCATTGGTCCCGCAACCGCCATTGAGCGCTTCGAATTAGAATCGTCCACTGAGCCGTAATTTCATGTAGATGATATTCCCCTGGAGAGAATATAGTTTCTAATTCATCCGGGGTGGCTTTTGCGTCTGCATTGTAAATAGAGCAGACCATTCGAATTCGGAATATTTGGATTTTCCACCGAACATTCGGATTCCTTAAACACCAGAATACCGAAATCAGTGTTTGAAAATTCGAAACACTCAAATATCTGCCCAAAAGCTCACCGCACCCGATATCATCTTTGGAAAAAATTAAGAGCTAGCTTTGGCGTCGCGGTAGCGGAGGGGAACATCGTGTAGTTATGGTCGATCGATTTCGGACTCAAGTCACATGGAGAGCGAGCACTGCTGGTGTGTGCACAGCTGGTGCACCGGATCACACAGGACCCATGATAACAACAGCATTGCGCAGAATTTCTGCAGACCTGAGATCAAAAGACCTGCGATTTTTGCGATCTTGTTAATCCTGACCACCGAAAGTGGAAAAGCTAAGAAACACATCAAAGATCACGTTTCAATAATTGCATTGAACACAGGTTCCGAAAACATTCCTAGGGCAATCGTCAACGAATTAAAAGTGTTTCACCATCAATCCATGGCAGGAGAAATTTGTACTCGGAAGGTACATCGAGGCTGGCATAATACTTACACCTTTTGCCATTGGTTATGAATTACATGCTCAATGCTGTGGACTGAGACTGGATTAAAGCTGTATTGAAAATTGGGGCGTTCCTTGGCAATAACTTGAAATCAGGGGCGGCGCCACGGGTTTTGAGTTGGAGGGGAGACATAATTTTTCAGGATGCCTCCCGGACGAAATTGGGCCTCCTGTTCCTGGGCAATGTCGTAACTGGGAGCACCGTACGCCAGTACCACCCCATCAAGTTACTACACACATCAATTTCCATCAGAACTTATGTCAACGGCCGAAAAATCCAAGGTAGGGGCCCATAAAAGGGCCGGGCCTCCTTATCCAGAACAGGATCAAATGCAAATGCAAATCCAGCCAAGCATCTCGCTGTCCTAAACAAGATGTCCTAATTCGGAACGGCGGCCTTCTGGCATCTTAAAGCGTCTTTCCTGTTCCAGAACAGGGCCCTCCAGGTATGTTATATAGAGGGCCCCTCCTGACCTTGTGCAGGGTCCCCTAGTTGTTAAAGGTGTCTCCCGAGACAGCAGTCTTCCACAACACATGATTTTATATCCTTATCCAGAAAATGAGCTACTTAATCCAAAAGATCCGGAAAAAGGCATTGTGATTCAGAAAAGGGTCTTTTCAGTCCCATTTAGTACTCCATGGCTCAGCTATGAGGCCTGCTGGATCTGGATTTGAGTACCATATGTGTAGCTACAAAACCTGCAGTTTAGGTAAAAGCCTTCCGATTTTGCACTCCACCCCCTCTCCCCTTCCCTGCCATTCCCGCTGCTGCATCGACCCTGGGGGGTGGGATGGTCTACCTAACCATCTCACTAAGGGCTGAATGCTTGTCGTTACGTCTTCTTCTCACGACTTATGACCTACCACAAATGATTGTCATATTTCCAAGCCAATTCCAATGAGAAGAACAGCGCGAACGGGTGTTTTTTTGGTTTGGTTTGAATAAGAAGCCGTCAGCGAATGGTGACTTTTGTAGGGCTACGATAGAACGAAGCGTAATGGGAAGTGGTGGGTCGAGGCGATGGTGGCGGATAGTGGTGGGGTATCTGGGAATCCCTTCTCTACTGCGAATTGGCTGCCTCAGGGGCCCCGTCCAGGGCGTGTGCGGGCGCTGGAGCGGGGCCCCCGCCAGGAGCACTCATACCCACACGAGGCCGATGTCGGCAGCTCATCTCGGCTGAATGGGGCACTGCGGGGATGTGGGACGAAGAGCGAATGGAGAAAGAATGGCGGATGACGAGGCAACCCCACTGGCGGATAGCTGTTCATCACTGTTTTACAAAACAAAAGCAAACGTGTAACTGAATTAGACAACCCAGCGCTAAAGGTTCGAGCTGATGCAAGCTATGTAGTTTACTAATTGCATGAAATCCCGAATCCGACACGCCGCTTTTTGGTGAGCCCTGAATCTTTGTCAAGTTGTAGGGCTTCAAGTCAGTTATGAAGCTCTGGGACAATACTCAAATTAGGGAAAACATTATCCTGGTAAAAGGCAAATTCATGGAATCAAATAGTCTCGTTGCACTTCGATTACCAGCAGACATCGTTTGGTGAAATGATGTCGTTCAAAAGCGTCAAGAGCGTTCACCAGACGCGTGTAATCTTCTGGAATAGCTACCTAGGACTCATTAACAGTCTTCCACCGGCGTGTGTAAGGTTCAGAAGTAGGGTTTCAACCCCAGGAATTGTAACACACATACAACATCTCTTTCAGGGGGATGGGGGGCGTCAGGTCGCGGGTGGGAGGCGTCAGACAGGGGTGGGAGAGGGGCTTCAGATGAGATCGGAGATGTCAGAGGGGGGGGGGGGGCGAAAGACGGCGTTTAGAAGGGCGTCATGCACAGTTATGCGCGATTAATATTAGGGGCATCTTATTAACGAAGGACAAGTAAAAAGGCTATCATCAGGGATGTTCACTGTATGATGATAAGTTTACTACATGGGGTGGTCGTAGTCCGTAGTCGTAGTCGTAGTCGTGGTCGTCGTCTCCAGCAACTCTGTAGAGCAAGAACTCATTGTTGAAGTCTTTTCATGTGTCATCTAGTTTTTCACAGTCAGGAGAGAAAAAAGTGATAAGCGACGCTCTTGCACCATGGGGGCTCATCAGATACCCTGTCTGCTGTCCGCAGTTAAATCATCATTGTTATGCCATGCAGAAGTGACAGCAACAGAGGAGCGCATAGCATGACTCGGCATACCTCTCACCTTTCAACAGTTATGTAATAATGCACGCTTTATGATAACGCTTGTGATCCTGCAGTTAAGTATGCGATAGTGTATGTGTGCACACGGCTATAACACGCATCTAGGTTTTTGAAAAGTCCCCCGTAATAATTTTGAATGCCCGCACGCACATGAATAAGGCAGTTGTCCATCACAAAGACGTACCATCGAGGAAGTGAAAACGCACATTCACATTAACCATCCATACAACAACTATGATCTCAGGCAGTTCGACCCTTAGAGAGTCCGCCTGAAGAGTTGGTTTCCATGTTCCGTCTCCGTCTGACGTCCTCCGCCCCCCCCCCCCCCCACACTCTGATCTCTCTGATATCCGTCTCCCTTCCCCGTCTGACGCCTCCCACCCGCCGTGTGACGTCTCCATCGGGCCTCCATTAGCTCCGTCACGCGGTCGGCGGCCCGTCCTTTGTGCCGCCGGTGCCGGCGTCACGTGTGACGGCGCCGCGTCACAGTCGGCTCGCCGGCGGCCGGTTGCACCTATATAGCGGCGCGGCGCAGGCACGCGCCGCGAAAAACGCTCCGCCATACGCCACCATTGTTGGCAGAGGTGAAAGTGCTCAATTACGAGCAGGTTTTCATTAGTATAAGTCGGAAGCCGAGGTAGGGAGAGGCCAGACACGTGCGGTGCGCCAGTGCGATATGTTGTGTCTCACCAGCTCGGATATGCAGGTGAGGAATCTGGCCTGGACCGGTGTCCGAGCTGACCTAGCCGACCTGGACCTGTCTCTGCGACGTGGCGATGGACGAAGCTTTTGCAGAGTGGATGCCTGGAGGTGTCTGATATTTTACTCGGGATGTATTGAGCTTTTTTTCTTTGACGAACCCAAGATAGCGGGGATTCCCATTGACAATATCATTCTACACATCGTACACATCCCATATGGACGACGTTCAGGAAACACATGTAATTTCCAGTGATCACTCATGATGTTTTAGGTCCCGAATCCCTCAGTGGCATGATACCTTGCATCAGTCACTCTGTAGCAGAGCTCAACTCCATAGCTCAGACTAAGCAATTGTGAGCAGCATTCCACTTCTGCGCCTTGTCGTCATTGTTGAATTGCCGAGATGGCTTTAACCATCGGTGTCCTGGCCCAGGATAAATGCAGTTCACATTCAGATGCTCGCTGAATGCCCTTCGGTCGTGCATTGAGTTCATACCACTGGCAGGGTCGGGTCTCCGACCGGCGCACAGCGTTGGTAACGATGCGATGAAGAAGTAGGCGGATGAACGGTTGCACTGATTATCTTAAGCTCTCAAACGGAGTTATGGTCTACATAGCGGTTTGTTCAAGTTGCCAACCAATGCGCTCTGCTGCAAGACTTGCTGAATTCAACGCATAAAACAGGACAATTTTAACGACCTCGACTCCACCAGGACACGGCGTTACTCATCACTATGAGATGTCCCGATAACTGGCATCGATTATAGTAACAGTTCGACGGCACCCAGTATGTAACAACATAATTCACATGTGAGAGTGATCTCCGAAGACTCTGAAGAGATCAGCACGCCCCTAGACCGGAACACATTGTATTTCAATGGAAAGAGTACTCGTCAAAGCTCGTTCAGGCTCTCGCCAACAGCTAAATCGACAAATCTACTAAGCCAGCCTTACATTATCCGAAACAGTTCTATGAGCTCTGGATGGCATTAATTCGGTGCTCAGCATGAAACAAATCAATTGCATTTGTGAGCTCTTTACCATTATTCATTCATTTCATTAGCTGAAACATATAACCAAGGCGAGGTAATGTTTTGCGCGCTGCGATTGTGCTTGATTGATGTAATTTATTATAAGCTCAGATAACCAGGTGTAATGCAACGCTTGGTACATGCATAAAGTGGCCTGTGTTGGGTCGTGAATGTCCTATTTTGTCGGCTTGAGCGGCATTAGTTTTGGGCTATCTTATTCTTGTTTTATTCCTAGCGAAACGTCATCACTTCCGATACATGTGCACGACGACATCCGATCACCTAGTGAATAACTGCACTGTTTCGCTTGGGTGGGTGTCAGTTTGACCCCTCTGAGATCTCAGAAACTAAGAGAGCTAGAGACACCAAACTTGCAGGGTGCGTTGATCTGTGTATGAGCTCACTTGTGTCAAAATTTGATGTTCCTAGATTATAACATTCGGGTCAAATACAATCAAGCAACGTCAAACTCCTGATTGGTGTCCAAAGTGCCCCCAGAAACTAGATACCTGTTCTAAGCAAAAGGTCACTGGTGCTCATTCAATGTCTGTGACCTTGTTTAACCCTTTTCAGGTCATGGTGACCCAAATCATACAAGGCTGCTTCGAGTTGCATTTGAATAAGTGTCAAAAATTATGCTAGACAACATGATCCTAAAAACAAAATGCCGACGCGAGTAATTTTGGGTCAGACACCTATTACGATCTTTAAAAGGTCCATGGAGGATACCTAATGTGGTTCCTGTAAAAAAAAACGAAATGAGCATCAGAAACTACTACATACAGTGAGCTCTAGAGTAACAAAGCAGATTAGTTTTAACCTTGGCTTGACCTTCATATCTGACCCTAGGTCGATGAACTCTGTTTATTCAATTGTTGTGTTGCCTAAGAAGCTATCTCAGAGATTATGCGTTCTTCTAGCACTGTTATTGCATGAGATTAAAGGATGCCCTAGAAATTGTTGAGCTGAATCCGTGGCCTGATTTTGACCTGTTGTAGGTCAGCAACATTACAAGATGCATCTAAATTTCTGATACCAAATGATCTGCTATTAAATTGTCTACAGCTAACAAAATTGGGGCGGCTTCACCGCGGCGTTTGAAAACCATTCAGAAAAACCTTCGGGGAGGGGTCAACTTGACCCCCACCAGAGCGCGTGTTGATGTGCCACAATGGTTAGCTCGGGTCGTCTTGACCTCTGACGGGCTTCGATCCCCGCGGTCCCGCACGTTGTTCCAGGGTGACGGTAAACGGCGCCTTATAGCCTCATCTGCTGAGTGCGTCGAATTGTTACGTTGCCCTCCGATGGGAGATGACGTCATATGCAGTGTAACGGAGCTGAGTTGGATATTGTCTTCACATGTTTTCATGCAATTTACTGCGCTGTCTGACATAAACAGACATCTGTTCCGTCGCAGGTCGTCTCTTAACTACCGGATAATATGAAGTTAAAACATTCCTCTTGATCACCTAGAGTTCACACTAGTTGATAGCTAATATACGTTCCAGGCGGGCTCACCAAATTCTGTTTTTCTAAAGCAATTGACTTTACACATTCTGGCAGCAAATATACTAATGCTGGATTAAGTTAACCTCATGGCGACATAACATCCGTAATGATGGTAGCCATCTCTCTCTTTTTCTCTGTGATTCTGAAAGCAACCATTCAAATTATCCTTCATTTTTATATTTGTTTGATTTGATACATAAGCTGGTCCGTCTAACTGCCAGTCTGGATCAATACATAAATCAGATCAAACCAATCCTGCATTGTCAGGCTAAATCCAGGTACCAACATGGGTGACATAGGATCAACCCGTAAATGAAGGAGTGCATTATCTTTAACTCATATTTCATACATATTTTCATTTTTAGTCTAAGTTGAATTATTTTCATCGTCCATGTCTGAAAATGCATTCACTGATACAAAACATACACCTACTATCATCAGTTTTTGTATCACTTAAGGTCCTCCAGCTAGGAGTGAACAGGGTCATTAGGATACAGGGAGTGTCGCCATATATGTTTTGTTAAGCTTTGCTCTGCTTTATTTTGCCGCGGTTTTGCCCGCGCACATCTACACGACCATGTCAGATTTGTCATATTAGGACTGATGACCCCTTTTTCTTGAATTCGTCTTGAGGTACCCAGACTTTTCGCACAGGCCCAGGTATCCCCGGAATTCTTCCATCGGACTTTTTGCTGCTCTCAGAAACTTGTCCGGGTTATTGAACTTTGTCCATGCTATCCACCAATGCCAAAACATTTGCTATGTGACTTTGTGTCCAATTTGGTTTTATTGTGGATGGCATGACCATGCGTAACAACAAAATACATACACTACTTTACTATAGTACATACACTATTAAAATCCGCATATCCGACGCCCAACCCAATCTCAAATCGTGTGGGGGCCCAAGTTATCCCAAACAATATTCAGCCAAAGCCCAACGACTTAAGCTTAGACGCCTGAAACACATTCGCTGGCTCTCAGCAGCTGCAAAGTCTCGCTGTCATGCGTGAGGTGGATTCGGTACAGACTGAGTGACTGAAGAGCTCTGGTCGCAACCAAACTTGAGGCGAAATAAGGTCTTCTGATGATGTGACCAGTGCTGTCATGCTCAACTTGAACCAAAACGGATTGTTGATTTAAGGCTGTACATGAACTCGGTGCAGTTCGTAGTGCCTTACGCAGTGGTAGGTGGTAACCACGCTCATTGAACAGCATTTTTGCAACGCCCTTCGGAGCGGACACTATCCGCTTAGCACCTTTCAAACAGATGTCCCATGATTGGCTACCAGCCAGTGCACGCATGGTGGGGGCGTGGTCTAAAATGAGGCCGTGCAGTGAACAACGCTGACCGTTTCATGCTTGATATACAGTGAAAACGAAGTTGTTTTCGGCGTCTTTTTGTGCCAGTTATGAAAATAACATTGTTTTCCGTGTCTTGGATGACTCGGCTGCATTTTCTAGTGCATTGCCTCGGTGGTATCCACCCTGACACATTCATTGAAAAGGACTCTGTTACAGCACGCAACTAAGGCATTCCCTTTTTCAAACGCACCGATCCTCCCTCCGCTGAAGTCCTGACACGCCAGGTGACCTGTTTGACGGCCACGGTTGGCGAGATACCTTAGCTGATGCCCGGACATCGCCATGCGATGGCACAGAGCACGCCCATTCTTACCGCTCGTGTTGAATTCCATCTTCATTCAGTGTCCATCGCTGCTCGTGATTTGTGATCATTTTTCGATGAATTGTCCGCGTCTATCTCGATAATTTTCTGTGTCTATCTCTATGTTGATGTCCATATTGATGACTTGACACAGAGTAGTGTCACTGCGATGGTGATTGTCACACCGCCTGCCATTTCAGCGTGCTGTGCTGTGCTGGCTGCTGGTGTCGGCCGTGGCCGCAGCTCCGAAGAAGGACTCGGACGCCGCGTCCGAGGCGTCCAAGGCCAGCCTCTCCGAGTCGGAGTACCCGGACAGCATCAAGGACATGCTGAAGGACGCGCTGGTTGACCGGCCGAAGACGTCTCGCCAGATCTTCCAGACGGGGACCTACATCGGCGGCGACAGGTCCGACAAGATCAAGGAGCGCAGCGCCGAGGCAACCAAGGACGACAAAACGGCTTCTCCTGAGACCGAGCAGAAGTCCGCGAAAGGTACATGGAGCTCCACACCGCGCGCGATATGGAAAGACATTTATTTGTTGTTGTTGCTGCTGCTACTGTTGTTGTTGAGGTTTGGGCTTTTGAGATGAGGTCATGCTGTTGGTGTAGTCTGTTTGGCTGTGAGATCATCGCAAATGCTCACTAGATGCTTATGTTGATAAGAGGGGCGTAGATTTGCAAAGGTGTTGGGGAGGGGAAGGAGGGACTGAGCATTGGAAGTTGACGAAAATGTACCCTGGAAGTTCATAAAGAGATGGTTTTCTCCAGGGATTTGGTCCACTTTCTTCTCAAACTGGGGGGGGGGGTAAGACTGAACCCAAGTTGGTAACCCCCCCCCCCCCTCCCGAATCCCGGGAAAGCCATCAATGCTCCGCAGCCGCCGCTGGCTCAACCGGCCGGGAGGTGGGCTGGTAACACGTGTGTTCTGGTGCTCTGCAGCCGCTGCCGGCGCCATCGACCAGGAGGTAGGCTGGTAACACGTGTGTTCTGGTGCTCTGCAGCCGCCGCCGGCGCCATCCGCCTGGAGGTGGGGCTGGTAACACGTGTGTTCTGGTGCTCCGCAGCTGCCGCCGGCGCCATCGGCCAGGTTGTGGGCTGGTAACACGTGTGTTCTGGTGCTCCGTAGCCGCTGCCGGCGCCATCCGCCTGGAGGTGGGCTGGTAACACGTGTGTTCTGGTGCTCCGCAGCCGCCGCCGGCGCCATCGGCCAGGTTGTGGGCTGGTAACACGTGTGTTCTGGTGCTCTGCAGCCGCCGCTGGCGCCATCGGCCAGGAGGTGAGCTGGTAACACGTGTGTTCTGGTGCTCTGCAGCCGCCGCTGGCGCCATCGGCCAGGAGGTAGGCTGGCGTCCCATTGCGCTGCAACTCGCCAAGCACCAGACGCCGGTCGCGGAAGCTCGCTGACGCCGGTGACGAGAAGACCGCCGCCGACGCCGAGGCAAAGTCCGATGCGGGGGAGGAGGCGGCCGACGCTGACACGGCCGCCAGCGAGGAGGACCGCGAGGCGGAGAATTCGTACCTCTCGCCGCACTTCGCGCCGGCGCCCGGCGGCTTCGGCGGCGGCGCCGGCGGCTACGGCGGCTACGGCGGCTACGGGCCGTACATCTACATCCTGCCGATCGTGCTGCCGCCGGTGCCGCATGGAGGTCATGCAGCGCGCCACGTCGTCACCGAGACGGGACACGAGAGCCACCACTACAGTGGCGGACAGGCCCTGCCACCTATCGGCCATGGCGAATACCACCCTATCTACGCTGGCTCGCATGGTGGTGAGTTGGTACAGCTGGCGATCAAATCCATGGAATGATGCGCAAACAGTCATCAGAGGCTATGGAGGTATGGAGCTTGTAAACGTACCTTGTAATTATAAAAGGCCTATGCAAGGCCCTGGACGCTGTTCCTAATGCTCCAAATATTTTTGTCACGACCAAATTGGTTATAGACCATGCCAATAGTGTTTCAGACCTCCTGAGATAGTACGACTCAAGCTCCCACATTACCTTCCAGCTCACACTTATTTTTCATGCCGTGTAAACTTCTATGCACCCCAAATACACAAGGCAGCGTGAAACGTATGCAATGTTTGACGACGTTCTGCGGCTATTTCTGTATTCTAAAATGATTTCATAGATAATGCCTCAGTATAATGCCTGTTCAGCCTCGCTAGTTAGTTCTCCTTGCAACCGAACCTTAGCTCCGCTGTCAATCAGAAGGTGCGGCTTAGGAGCTGATAACTGGTTAGACGGTGTGCAGCCATACGCCTCATCGTAGCAACCTTGGTCAGAGCTACATTTCCGACCACCTGCCCCGTTTGAAAACTCGCGCCTGTGCGACGTCGCCATCACCGTTCTGCTGACCGAGCGAGGTCGCTGACTGCTGACCTTCCCCTCCACCCTCCCCCACAGTCGCCCCGGTGTACATCCCCAAGGGCTACGGCCACGGGGGTGTCGTCGGCGGCCACACCAGCGTGCACCGCGAGGACGGCGGCATCGGCAGCGGACCCATCATCCGGGACATTGACCCGCCCATCTTCAGCGCCTGAGGCGCTGCCGCAGTCGCCGCCATCTTGCCGACGCCACCGTCAGCAGAAGACAAGGCTGGCGCTGTCGTACTGCCGGGCAGGGCAGGCAAGATGGCCGCCGAGAGAAGGCGTTTGTTAGCGGTTTGCGATGGGCCCACTCTGGAGCGTGTGCTCTGTTGTGTTGACTCTGGGACTCGTGGTGACTCGGAATGTGGCTCAAGTCGGTGCTGCAAGAAATGAGTCAAGGAGACACTTCTCGCCTTCTTACAGAGCTGCCACAACGAGGATGTTTTGTTATATATTGAATTGGCATACTGAAACGTAGTACGATGCTCACACATAGCAGACTCTCACATATGCACATAAGAAGTTCATAAATATGATCATTGAAAAGCCTTTTTTCGATACGCTAGTTTTCCAGAGCGTTGTACGGTCTGTGGATGTTGACTGAATACATATTTATTCCATTTATTAAGCTTATGGGCAACGTGAGCTGAGCGGCAGCCGGCTTCACAACATCGACATCAAGGGAGCGTACAAGTTGCGTGTTAATTACATGAAAAAGTCATCGGGTGAGATCGAAAAGTTTGATGAGCAACTTGAACAAAGCGTTATATACAAGCGCTATAAAAACAGCAGGCGTGCTTTACATCACAGCCATTTTTACTGGCACATGAGCAGACAAGTGCATTGCCAGTCCTCTTGAATAAAGAATGAGCGAGCGTGCCGTAAGGTTTATACGTCACTGCGCGAAAGTATCAGCAACCAGCACATGACGGGTCCTTGTGGACACCGTTTCAAAGTGACAGGTTTGGTGACCTATAACACAATTTTCTTGAAAAATGTAATGCGTCTAATTTTTCTGTGGTTGAACAGATAGCCCCACCAATAATGATCATAAAGTACGAGGCTGTTAACATTTTCTACCAGAACGCTAAACCACCGGAGAGATTGCCCTAGGTTTGCGGTATTTATTTTGGACCTATGATTATCAGTCATCAACAGTCATCTGTGATGCTGCATGTCCGTGGCCTTGTACCAAGATGTTGGACTCGCAATCGGGTGGAACCAGGTACAAGTCCCAGAGCGGGCGCGTTGTTTGGCCAAACTGAAATAGAAAGGTCTACTGACATCTAGCCAACAAAGGTCGACCCAGGTCCGGGGCGGCCGTGCCGCCGCATTATGCTGCATGTAAAATCATCCGCATTTCCGTCTACCGAAAGGGCCGAGGCAAAATAATCCGTTAAGATGGACAACACTGTTTGGGTGGTGGATACAGGGAACACACAACCAAGCTCTGATAAGCAGATGCTCTGAAACGAAAACCAATCATGCAAACTCATCCAGAATAAATTTCAAAGAAGCAATCATCTTTAATTAGTTACCAGCAACATCACTGCACTAGGCAGCTTCGTATATCTGAAAAAGAGGCGTTACGCGCTGCTGGAACTATTGAAAGGAATGTCTGTCTGTCTGTCAGTCTAAAACTGATTCCACAGGTCTTCATCTAGCGGGTCGATATGCGGTTTCTATCGCTTTTCAGGGTTTTAGCTAGCATACCAATGGCTAGTACTCTGGCGGCTTCGGCCGCCGGGAAAACCGTGGTGTGGAATCCACAGGTATTTGAATATAAGTTCTCAATTTCGCTCCACGAGTCATTTAGTCGTAAACATCGATGCGATTGATGTTCGCAATATATTAAGATGGCTACCAGTTTCATCTCGTCTTACAAAATAGCGAAAATGCTGCGCAGTATCAACAGGTCCGACTAGCTTTTCACTGCCGCGGACATTTTTTAGGTTGACCATGAGGGGCGTATAGGGATAGAGTGTCAAAACAGCAAACTGGATTTTCCTCTCCATGGTTTCAAAATCAGCCACAGAACGACATATGATGCCACGCAATGAGAGTGTCCGGCTGGCCGCAGACGCCAGCCCACTCCAAAATTCGGTGCAGATACCGTGCGGACCTCAGCCTGCGGGCAAACACAGCGCGTTACCCCTCTCGAAGCCGGGCCTGGCACGGCCATTGGTATAAGCTGTCGACAAATGTATCCAGGCGAAATATTTAGCGAGCAGTTGTGGTGCAGCATGCATTGCGAGAGTCACATAAACAAAAACCTTACATCAAAGCCTGACGGTTCGGGAACACGTGATCGGGAACACGTGTTCAGCGGTTCAGACGGCATGTCGGAAACGTTCCATTTTTGTGAAATCCTGTTCGATTGTCAAAGAATAAATAAATGAATCAACGTCTCCTAAAAGAAGCTTGTGAGCGTCGCTGAACTGAATCTTATGATAACCATTTGACCACATTCTGGACATGTCTGAGTCCAAGTCTAAAAAAGATTATCAAACTTCTTGGACTCGAAACAATATCCGGGTGGTAGACGGCAACAGACTTCTAAATCATCACAGATATTAAGTTGTTTGAAAGAACTTGGGATGCTCAGGAACCTCATAAATAGCAGGCATGCTCCAAGATACCTCGCTCTGGTTTTTTTATTAGAGCCCTTTCGACCATAAATGTTCATTTCAGGATTATGGAATGAAGGATAATGATTAACGGTGGGGCAGACTTGCATGTGCCTGGGGGGCCAACCGCCGAGCTTTAACCCACGCGGGCGCACTGGGTTAAAGCTCGGTCGGGGTCCCCCTTCCCACGGGGCCCTCGGCCCACTCATGGCTGACGCATGCAGCCTGCCCCAGACAAGCGGGGTGTCGCGAGGAGGCAGGATGAAGCAAGATAGAGGATAAGAGGGACGGATGACCTCGCTCTGAATGATGATGACAATACTACGTTGCTAGTCGTATTGAAGGGCCGCAGTTGGGTTATAGTACGGCAAGTATGAATTTGCTATTTGCTCAGGACTTTTATTTGTCTGTTGCTGCTGCGTTCAATAAAACCGAACACAACAGTATTTCGGACACAAAAGTCATACGAGCGCGTTCTTTCAGCCCTGTTAATAAGAAAACCAGCACAATCGGTGCACAGTGCATCTGGTAACGCCATCTGTTGGTAAAAGTCAGAACTATCGATGCACGTCTACTGCACCATGCCGACGGGCAGGGTCTAAAAAAACGACATATGATATAGACACACAACATCTCCGAAACGGCTCGTCCGATCGCCTTGAAACCTCCACCAATCGATTCCATGCAATAAGGTGAGACATGGGGTGGTAAAATTGAGACCTGACCTGAGGTCAAACACCTCGAAAAGGCAAATGCAAAGTTTTACATGCAAATGCGGACTGCTCAGATCTCAAGACCTACTGCACCGATCGCTGTGAAACCTTCACTTTTGGATGCCCCATACCTGATTCCCTGTTGCAACTCCAAATTTAATAAATTTGGATCGGGCCAGGAGTCGTGAAATGTCACAAATTCCAAAATTCATCTTGGCAGACGACTTATAGCTCAGAACCTTCCAAACCGATCACTGTCACACCCTCACCGTTGGATGCCCCATATCTGATTCCCTCTTGCAGCCCCAAATTTGAGTATCCTAGGTCAGGTCAAACGTCATCAAACTTCACAAAGTCCAAAATTCTTACCTGCACACAACGCGTTGAAGAACTCTTGCTCCGATCGTCTCTAAACTTTCACCACTCGATGGGACGCACCGAGCAGTTGTAATGTTTATCATAAAGCTATACGTTTTCGTTATTTTTGTTTTATCAAAGCTTGTGGGCATTTCTATTATTTTTGCGGTCGTGCACATCACAGCATTAACACTTCTCAATATTGTGTGCGCTAATGCAAGGGCACTAGCGCAAACTGCTAATGCAGACTTGTTTTTGTGAGTAAGGACATAAAAAGTACGTTGTGCAAGACATATTTCATTCAACACATTCGGGACAGTCCTAATCGTCCAATCAGGCACTGACACGGCGGCGCACAACACGCACAGCGGAGCTCAAAGTTCCTGTTGACTACAGCAGTGACGTCATTTCCGTCAATTTTCCTCTTGTTTGCGTGTGGAACTTGTACCTCCGTGAAAAGCCATGCAAAGAGTGCTGGAAGCCTGTCCCCAAGAAGGATCCTGAGGTCATTTATCTGTCACAGCAGGACACTGACCAAGCCAGTCCATTTCGGCACAGGCTCAGTTCAATTCGGCGGACTTTTGAATGACGCTGAGTCAGCAACCAGCAAAAGACTGCTGAGGAGGCATGCACATGATCACGACAAAACGGTATTCGCAAGCCACACACATTGACCAGCTACGCACCATCACGTGTTCCATGGCCAAGGTTCTGTTAATCGTGGCGACACCATGCACAATGCAGCGCGCGATTTTCAGCACAACACCTCCGCTGAGGGAAATATAACCTCATAAGGCCGGCCAGCCTAACTATGCTGCACTTCTTCTTGGAACAAACGCGAAAGGAAAAGACAATTATAAATGGCGTCATACTTGCAGCTTCAACAGAGGATTAGGGTAAATGGCGTATTGAATGGTAAGGTACGGCGGCTATAGGCGTGTTAGATTCTCATCTACAAGTTGTCCGCAAGCAAAAATTTTGGACTTTGTGAAATTTGACGACTTTTGGCCTGACCTAGGATCACCAAAATTGGGACCTCAAAAGAGAATCAGGCATGGGGCGTTAAGTGATGAAGGTTTCACAGCTATCGGTACAGTAGGCTCTGATATATGAGTTGTCTGCATTTGCATGCAAAATTTTGCCTTCGCGCTTTCGAGCTGTTTGACCTCAGCTCAGGCCTCGATATTGCGCCCCGTGATTCATCTCATTGCATGAAATTGATTGGCGGAGATGTCAAGGCGATCGGATGAGCCGTTTCAGAGAACTTGCGTGTCTGTGTAATATGCCGGTTTTTTTACCCATCCCATGCCGACACACCAAAAGCACCAATAGCCCGTCTTAGCTGGCAAACATGTTCCAGTTAAGCACACCAAGAGACTCGGAGGCGTTTTATGCCCACACTCCGAGCGTCTACGAACTCACAGCCAGCTCTGGCGGCGATGCAGCGTGGCGAGCTGCGCATTGCAGTCTTCGTAGCCCGCGCGACATTGGCCATATGGCTAACATTGGACGGCGGCGAGCGGACGGACAAAAACGATAGCGTTTCTTAAAGGAATATCTTTGAAAGATTTGAGGTGTCAATTCCTGAGTCTAGAGGGTAATCGGGAAGAATTTCTCACACCTATAATTTTTGGATGTGTGATAGGAACGGACTAGCTTTCACAGCACCGAGGACCGCCGCGTGAAGCTTACCACCGGGAGAACACTGTCTCAGAAAGGTCGAGACCCACTGCATTTAGGAACTCGCCTTGTCTACACCGCATCGTACGATTATGATAATGCAGCAACGGAGTGGGAGATGTCGTCACTCCGACAGCGGCGATGATCCAGTACTGGGTGTCTTTCGGGTAGAAGTGCTGGTCCAACATCGGTGTACGATAGGTGGGCTGTGAACTTGGCTGCTATGTTTGGCGCCGAGGGTAACATAGCTACCACTTGTGTCTCTATATGACCCTCGTCTGGGGTACCAGGGCGGAAAACTTTGATCAGTGGATGTATTTTATTCTCGACGTGAAAGGAATGAAAATACTTGCTGTACAGAATAACGAGAGTAGTCGTATAACGATAGGTCGCTTCCGCGAAAGAAAGAAAGCGAATATCTTTTGGACATTGTTTTTGAAGCCGTAAAGGCTTGTCGTCCACTTACTATTTTAATACCTAACGAACACTGAGAAGGCTGCAAGATATCATTCCTGATGCAAGAGAAGGGCAAAGCGCTGAACTTGAAATGGGCAAAGATCAACACAGGAGAAAAGACCGACAATGGAGAAAGATCGATGGTGAGACCTACCGGAAACTGTCCTGTTTCCCGGCTCGATTCCGTTCACAAGGTATCTGACAAGGCAGATGCCTTGTCCGTTGACAATGCAGACAAGGCATCCCCGCCCGAACAGGGACTCGAACCCTGGACCGTTAGGTTAAAAGCCTAACGCTCTACCAGCGTAGCGCTGACGAGGTACGCCTGTCAAAACCCCGCCCGAACAGGGACTCGAACCCTGGACCGTTAGGTTAAAAGCCTAACGCTCTACCAACTGAGCTATCCGGGCCTCTTGCGGCTTAATTTGGGCCCTCCTACTTTGCCAGTAGCCAACATAAAACACGTACTCGCAGAATGGAAAGAGCCCATCTCCAGGATCGTGTCGAAATTCACACTAACGCATGTGTGATGTATTTACCACCTATTTGTCCATAACTATGCGTTCGATTCCGTTCAAACATCAACTATACCTAAAGGGTTGCAACTTCACTATTTCAAGTCTGCATGCCATCGATTGACCGCCCGTCGCCACTACCGAGTGTTTTAAACAAAACGTCGGTAAGCGCATGTGCTGTGATCGCCGACCATTAGCGGTATTTCATTCATCTCCCGTGCATTCATTCATTACGGACGGCAGACGGGCGCCACGGTAACAATCAGAATGCATTATTGCGCCCTCTGGATTGTAAATTTCACTGGATTTATTTTTCAATTAATTCGGAGAGCAACGTCTCCCTGCTAAAAGATGCAACATGTCACTAACTTGGCCAAGTGACATTCTGCACAGCTGGGTGAAATGATTCGTGAACATGTCTATATGCAATCGAGAAATGCTACTACGGGAAACAACATCTACAACACTTTCATGAGATGTGATTTGGAATTGCTACAGTGTTACAAAAGCATCGCAGCAGCCTTACTAGGTTGTAATTGAAATGTAGTAAATCTGGCGCTGGCAGCGAAGACGGCATGGTTTTCTGGAAGCGTTTGGAATGTACAACAAAACTCAACTGCGATAGATACTTTGATAGCAGATATTTTGATAGCAGCATTTACAAGCTGATGCATGGTAGTTACAGCCGTAACCATTTGATAATTTCATACGATAATTACGTGCCGCTGCAACTTGCGGTCTCATGTGCTGGGCACGCAAGGCTATGTGGCAAGGGACCTGTGTAAGCTATACGAATATTTGACTCAGTTTTAGGAATCAGTGTTTTCATTACCTTACGCAGTTCTTTTTTGTAAACAGTATATCCTCCCCATTATGCATATTTACGTGGTGCCAGCACATCGGTTTGGCATGTTGTCGAAATATCAACTCAACTATATCTCCATATGTTGGTTTTTCTTCGAAGAATAAGGCTAATACTACTGTTGTATCTATGTTGAAATAATATGTTCCTCTTTAATACACTGAATAACTTACGAAAGTGGATAGGGATTCACTCAATGGTATCAGCCAGTATAAATTGCTTTGCCGACTTGGCACATGTTATACATAGTAATTGTTTCTTCTCCGACAAACTGTGTGCAATAGACATGTATATGTGACGAATTATTATCTCCGTGCTTCTCACCGAGCGAAGAAACAAGAGCCTCCACGATTGAGAGCCATTTTACGGCCCTCTTCGGCAGTAACAGCTGGCACATCTCCAAATCCTCCTCAATAATGGCCCAGCGAAGCGGCAGGATGTCAGACCCTCCTGGTCGGCTGGCCGCGTACTCCACTACTAATCCTCGTTCACCTGATACAGGGATAAAAGGGTGTCTTTTCTGAGGTCAACGACATTTAGAACAGCCCATATTGTCGCCTGCAGCTAAAGCTATCAGAAACCGTTGCAATACAATCATAGTAGCGCCAAAAAACGCAAAATAGAGGCAAATAAAATTTAATGCACCATAGACATCATATTCTTTTTCGTTATATGAGCTTCATCTGCAATACAACGAATTAAAAAAAGCTGGCCATGCCAAACATTCCGTTGATTAGGGTGAGAACTTTTTTGACAGGTATCATTTTTTGGAAACTGTTTTTGAAGCCGTGAAGGCTTGCCGTATCTTTTGCCCTTTGATATCGATACAAAACCAAAATAAGCTGCAAGATACCATTCCCGATGCAAAACGCGGGCAAAGCGTGAAAGTCGTGCGAATCTCACATATCTACTTACGCCTTATTTATGAGCTCACATGCTTGCTCACAATTTACAAACTTCCATGCACCTTACTCCCTTATTTCTTTACTCCCCACTAGCTCGCTGACGCCCAACGCCAGTTGGTGATCTTAGAAACAGCAATTTCAAAGCAACCCCGGTACAAAATGTCCTGCTGACGGGGAGTGCCAGCTAAAACAACGCCCGAACAGGGACTCGAACCCTGGACCGTTAGGTTAAAAGCCTAACGCTCTACCAACTGAGCTAAGGCTGGGGGAACGTTCGCCTGGGACCCGGGGGGAACTTCACTCAGCGCGGGGAACTCGAGAGGAAGAGAATATGGGCAGCCGAGTGGCGGAAAGGAGCTTTTCATTGGAATACTGACGCCTCCAGGAGACCGTTGTGTTATTGACGTCCTCCGGTATGCAGCAGTTTTCTCAATACGGAATAGTTCCCCAGCGGTTTAGCCTCTTGTCATCGAAATTGCGTCGTCGAAGTCTCCAAATTTGGCTACGTTTCTGTGCAAAATGCAGTCCCCCCACCAATCAGCGGCCGGCTTTTGGTCACGCGACGTGACGGGCCTCTCCAGGAAACGGTAGACCTCTATGACCCTCAAGCCGTGATCTGAAGTTTGCTGGGTCTTACCGGTAGATCTTGGAATAATGCTATGGGCCTACAAAGGCAAACTGAAGTTTCATCTTCAGAAAACGCACTTCTACCGTCCCCTGACGTCACGCCGATGTGTGCCGTTTGGCTGCCGTTCGCGGTACAATCGTACCCGACTGCACCAGTTATGGCCTTTGTGTCCCGCATTTAATAAGTGGCTTTGGATCGGCAGGCGTTTCGATCGCCCAGGTTCGAGTGTCTTCCCCGTCTTTGTTGTGATCCAGGGTAGTGATTGTTGCGTGCACGCGCGGAAAGTTAGCTGGGGCGATTGGCTTAGCCTGCATATGATTCGCAAGGAACAATCAATGACGTCTTTTCACCAATTCCCTTAATCCCTGGATAAGTGAGTAGATGCCTGGGAGCGTAGGTACCAAGCGACTTAGCTGCTACACATTAGCAAAGATTACAGGCTGGGGTGTTATTTGCTCCCGTGTGAGGAGCCTGGCCTCTGCAATGTTCACTTGCCTCCGCCTTTGTTCATTTGGGGATACCAATGGGCAATTCACTGTTGCTGAAACCTTGCAAAACTGAGGGATGGGCCTACAATGAAATGAGTTGAAAAATTTTACGAGTCACCACAAAATTGCCATCTTTGGACATCAAGTGATGGTGATAAATGCTACACCGGGAAACCAATTTTGCATGAATTATGCAAAGGTAAAAGCATCGTTCAACAAAAGATGGTGTGTGTATATTTACTTCTCCACGTACCGACCTGACCAGGGACTGTGCAGGATGTAGCCTATGGCAAATGACCTGGTGAAATAGCAGGTGAATGCATAACTGTGGTAGGTTGCAGAAATTTTGATGGTTTGGTGGGATGGTGAGTTTCTTGTTAGGAAACAAATATATTATGGCTTTTGGTAAAGCATGAAAGCAAATTATTGATGAGGTATGTTTATGCTGTTGCATTCACGACCAGAGGGTGATGGTTCCGATTCGGTCCACGGTTTTTCCATCCGTTTTTTTTTTTTTGCTTCCGTCCTCTGTTTCGAGAGATTAGACCAAACCTTGCACAGAAACACATTTATTTGTGCATTCATTTAGGGAAGTTTTGTTAATATTTCACCATTCAGCCCAACGCAACTTACTTTGCATACGTTGCTGTTACCCACGCCAAACCTTGATTGGAATCAACCAACAAGCGGGCAAAACCGACCAGGTATAGGAAATGAGTATTGTCGAACGCTTCATGCAATTGATTCGTGCGTGTGGAAGTGTAGACTTACGGGACTGTATATTTAACACCTGCAGTTTTCAGCTGGATTTTCCGGATGAATTAACATTGTAAAAATTGGCAGTACCTGCTTATCCGTTCAGAAGTCAAGTTCGGAATTGCTCACTTAAAAGTCTCCTGATCAGGAACCGAAGAACTCTTCCGTTCCATTCCGAGGTACTTAGCGGCTGCCACTCTGGCGATACGGGAGTCGGGCCCCCTGGTCGATCTGACGGATCACAGAGGGATGAATGATACGCCGGTCCCCTCCTTGATGCAGCAGGCCGTCTGACCAGGGCATATGACCACGGATCAACGATGCCCCAACAGGATCTCTTACCGGCGCAGGGTGCCAATTACTGGCTCAGGGGTCCTAGTTCGGCTTATCGGGCCCCTGGTCGAAACGGGGCGTAGGGCATTTCGTTCGGTGCTGCTGTCTTGGACCCTTGTTAGGCATCCTGGGCCTCTGACCGACACAGAGGCTTCATTGTTCCGGGGCCCCGAACAATGCACCAAGCTATATGAGTGATCTTTGCAGGCTCCGGTTATCTCTATTTGTGAAACGGACATCACGGCCCAGATCGACACGGAAACGATTTTTTGGTGTTGATGGTCTCTGGCTGCCATTCCGGACCTCGAAGTTATAAGGGGATCTCGATCAGCCCAATGTACTTTCTGACTGGCATTTGAGGGCCCAGCCCTGCGGTCGGTCCTCAAAATTGGTTTAATATTGTTTTATATTGTTTCCCCTGATCTTGTTTTTGAGCTTCCTTTCATGCAGTCTAATAGGGTCCTTGATCATGGTCCAGAGGGGTACTTGGCGCACTCTCCTGGACATAAAGGAGGATCGCGTGATCCTGTAGCCCACTTGCATGCTCTCCTGATCGTGGGGCTGCCAGATCTTTTCCGATTAAAAAATTTGGGACATTTTATGTGAGCCCATGGAGGGTAGTGTTTCTTGAAATGCAGATTGCCTGGCCCCAAATCAAGGTCAAATGTTCCTTTGCCGGGGGCCGGCCCAGGATTTTGTACAGGATGAGACATGGACATACGTTGTCCCTGGAGTGTTGTGCTCCGCAAAAACAAAGGTTCTGCGCACTTAGCAGCACTCCTGGAATGTGGAGCCTGTCAAAAATGAAGGCTATCGAGCCTCCGAAATGAGGCTTATGTGGATGCACGAAAAACTCGGAGAGGTTTGGATGCATCTTTGGCGAAGTGGTCGATTAAAAGGTTTTGCCATGCACACTGAATGTGGTACTCCTGGCAGCTGATGTCAATCACTCCCCCCCCCCCCCCCAGATAAAGGTTATTTGGAACCTTTCCTGAAATAAGGTGCTAGTGCTGCTTCGAGGAATGAACCGATCCTTGATGTGGTCAAAGGAGAGGCACCAGACAATGGTGCTGCTGGAGTTGGTGCTTGAAATAATCAGCGTTTTTTTTCCTTTGTGGCGCTCAGGAATATGCTACCGGTGAAAAAAAACGTCCGTGGCGTTCTCAAAAGGAAATTTTGGTGCCTCTCCGCTACAACATTTTGGTGCCGTTTCCACACGAAGGCCTCATACATGACCCCAGGAAGGGCTGACGGCATGCCCCACACTCGTGAGCCGTCCCTGAATCTTAACACAGTGCATGGGGTTTTTCTACCCGGCACCCTAATTGCCATCAGGGGTACAATTTCGCATTTACATATACTATGGCACAAAGGGATTGTAAATGAATTGAACGTGACTCGTCTTGTGGTGCGACCGTGGGCTATTCTGAATTTGATATTCTTGCTATCGTGCAGCTTAGTTTTCACTGAGTGCAGCAAGACATTGAACAGCAAGATAAGCTGTTATGTCTTTTTATGTTACATTTAAACACACACACACAAGCATGTATATATATATATATATATATATATATATATATATATATATAACAAAACCATTTTTACGGCAAAATGGGACAGCTTGAGGCATCACCGAGGTATTACTGCACTATACTGGATAATGAAATGCACGTTTGATTGCTGTAGGTCGCTGCACTTAATGCATAAGCAAGCATTTTTGCTTCCATGAGAATCGGATGACCTACAGCCCTTGCGTGATATATTCCTTGCAACATGTACATCATGGAGAGCATGAGTGAGTTTCAGATCTCGATTTACGTAAACTTTAAGTTTCAACTGCATGTCGGCAAGTTGTTTTCGGTACAAAAAGCTTGACCTCATGCCTTCGTTTCAAGCAGTGACCTGAAAGACTTGATCTCACCAAAAGGTAAATAGAAATTTCGAATAACTGACCTCAAATGTCTATCCAACAAATTTCTGAAATAATATAGCTCAGTACTCTCAGCGAGAAGAAACCAGCATGCCGGCACGGGGCAAGATATACGCAGAATAATCTTGCACCATATCAGTGAGGTAGCAGGCTTTACTCAGAACAAAACGTGTCTCAGCACACGTCTCATGCTCACAAAACAACGAAAAATAAGTCACGTCCATACGCCACGACACCTTGACCTCACGTCCTTTTGTGTTCATTGTCCATTTATGTTGATTTCATATCACGGATAATATTGGGGCCACAGGAAAGGATTGAGAGTGGAAGAAAACTTCTTTTTTCAGGACGTTTCTGTAATTTGTAAATGTGAAATACAAGCGGGTCATTTTTAAGGTGGAATTGACCAGCCTCACAGTTAAGACACCGATCTTGTAATACTTATGGCCCAGTCACCCGCCTACGTGCTTATTTTAATACTCAATGTCGATTAAAACCGCTCAGCAGCAGCTGGCGCCGCGAACGTTTGCCGCCATGAAGTCATAAACGATTAGGGCCGGATAGCACAGCCGCAATTCCCCCGCGCACGATGCAGCCCGCGCGCGGCATCCCCGGCTTTCCTCCCGACTGCCACTGCGCCAGCTGTTGTGACGTCACAGATCTACCGGCGGCGCTTCTAAAGTTGGAATAAATCTTCAGGCAATGCTGAGCGGGCGGGAGTATTCCAGGCGCGGAAGACGGTAGACGCGCGAGACGCGCGCTGATTGGTCGAGGCATCTTCAGAATTGCCGGTCGGACGGGAGCCCGTGATAAGGCTAAGGCTGGGGAACGTTCGACCGGGAACCGGGGGGAACTTCACTCAGCGCGGGGAACTCGAGAGGAAGAGAATATGGGCAGCCGAGTGGCGGAAAGAAGCTTTTCATTGGCATGCTGACGCCTCCAAGAGACCGTTGTGTTATTGACGTCCTCCGGTATGCAGCAGTTTTCTCAATACGGAATAGTTCCCCAGCGGTTTAGCCTCTTGTCATCGAAATTGCGTCGTCGAAGTCTCCAAATTTGGCTACGTTTCTGTGCAAAATGCAGTCCCCCCACCAATCAGCGGCCGGCTTTTGGTCACGCGACGTGACGGGCCTCTCCAGGAAACGGTAGACCTCTATGACCCTCAAGCCGTGAGCTGAAGTTTGCAGGGTCTTACCGGTAGATCTTGGAATAATGCTATGGGCCTACAAAGGCAAACTGAAGTTTCATGTTCAGAAAACGCACTTCTACCGTCCCCTGACGTCACGCCGATGTGTGCCGTTTGGCTGCCGTTCGCGGTACAATCGTACCCGACTGCACCAGTTATGGCCTTTGTGTCCCGCATTTAATAAGTGGCTTTGGATCGGCAGGCGTTTCTATCGCCCAGGTTCGAGTGTCTTCCCCGTCTTCGTTGTGATCCAGGGTAGTGATTGTTGCGTGCACGCGCGGAAAGTTAGCTGGGGCGATTGGCTTAGCCTGCATATGATTCGCAAGGAACAATCAATGACGTCTTTTCACCAATTCCCTTAATCCCTGGATAAGTGAGTAGATGCCTGGGAGCGTAGGCACCAAGCGACTTAGCTGCTACACATTAGCAAAGATTACAGGCTGGGGTGTTATTTGCTCCCGTGTGAGGAGCCTGGCCTCTGCAATGTTCACTTGCCTCCGCCTTTGTTCATTTGGGGATACCAATGGGCAATTCACTGTTGCTGAAACCTTGCAAAACTGAGGGATGGGCCTACAATGAAATGAGTTGAAAAATTTTACGAGTCATCACAAAATTGCCATCTTTGGACATCAAGTGATGGTGATAAATGCCACACCGGGAAACCAATTTTGCATGAATTATGCAAAGGTAAAAGCATCGTTCAACAAAAGATGGTGTGTGTATATTTACTTTTCTACGTACCGACCTGACCAGGGACTGTGCAGGATGTAGCCTATGGCAAATGACCTGGTGAAATAGCAGGTGAATGCATAACTGTGGTAGGTTGCAGAAATTTTGATGGTTTGGTGGGATGGTGAGTTTCTTGTTAGGAAACAAATATATTATGGCTTTTGGTAAAGCATGAAAGCAAATTATTGATGAGGTATGTTTATGCTGTTGCATTCACGACCAGAGGGTGATGGTTCCGATTCGGTCCACGGTTTTTCCATCCGTTTTTGTTTTTTTGCTTCCGTCCTCTGTTTCGAGAGATTAGACCAAACCTTGCACAGAAACACATTTATTTGTGCATTCATTTAGAAAAGTTTTGTTAATATTTCACTATTCAGCCCAACGCAACTTACTTTGCATACGTTGCTGTTACCCACGCCAAACCTTGATTGGAATCAACCAACAAGCGGGCAAAACCGACCAGGTATAGGAAATGAGTATTGTCGAACGCTTCATGAATTGATTCGTGCGTGTGGAAGTGTAGACTTACGGGACGTATATTTAACACCTGCAGTTTTCAGCTGGATTTTCCGGATGAATTAACATTGTAAAAATTGGCAGTACCTGCTTATCCGTTCAGAAGTCAAGTTCGGAATTGCTCACTTAAAAGTCTCCTGATCAGGAACCGAAGAACTCTTCCGTTCCATTCCGAGGTACTTAGCGGCTGCCACTCTGGCGATACGGGAGTCGGGCCCCCTGGTCGATCTGACGGATCACAGAGGGATGAATGATACGCCGGTCCCCTCCTTGATGCAGCAGGCCGTCTGACCAGGGCATATGACCACGGATCAACGATGCCCCAACAGGATCTCTTACCGGCGCAGGGTGCCAATTACTGGCTCAGGGGTCCTAGTTCGGCTTATCGGGCCCCTGGTCGAAACGGGGCGTAGGGCATTTCGTTCGGTGCTGCTGTCTTGGACCCTTGTTAGGCATCCTGGGCCTCTGACCGACACAGAGGCTTCATTGTTCCGGGGCCCCGAACAATGCACCAAGCTATATGAGTGATCTTTGCAGGCTCCGGTTATCTCTATTTGTGAAACGGACATCACGGCCCAGATCGACACGGAAACGATTTTTTGGTGTTGATGGTCTCTGGCTGCCATTCCGGACCTCGAAGTTATAAGGGGATCTCGATCAGCCCAATGTACTTTCTGACTGGCATTTGAGGGCCCAGCCCTGCGGTCGGTCCTCAAAATTGGTTTAATATTGTTTTATATTGTTTCCCCTGATCTTGTTTTTGAGCTTCCTTTCATGCAGTCTAATAGGGTCCTTGATCATGGTCCAGAGGGGTACTTGGCGCACTCTCCTGGACATAAAGGAGGATCGCGTGATCCTGTAGCCCACTTGCATGCTCTCCTGATCGTGGGGCTGCCAGATCTTTTCCGATTAAAAAATTTGGGACATTTTATGTGAGCCCATGGAGGGTAGTGTTTCTTGAAATGCAGATTGCCTGGCCCCAAATCAAGGTCAAATGTTCCTTTGCCGGGGGCCGGCCCAGGATTTTGTACAGGATGAGACATGGACATAACGTTGTCCCTGGAGTGTTGTGCTCCGCAAAAACAAAGGTTCTGCGCACTTAGCAGCACTCCTGGAATGTGGAGCCTGTCAAAAATGAAGGCTATCGAGCCTCCGAAATGAGGCTTATGTGGATGCACGAAAAACTCGGAGAGGTTTGGATGCATCTTTGGCGAAGTGGTCGATTAAAAGGTTTTGCCATGCACACTGAATGTGGTACTCCTGGCAGCTGATGTCAATCACTCCCCCCCCCCCCCCCAGATAAAGGTTATTTGGAACCTTTCCTGAAATAAGGTGCTAGTGCTGCTTCGAGGAATGAACCGATCCTTGATGTGGTCAAAGGAGAGGCACCAGACAATGGTGCTGCTGGAGTTGGTGCTTGAAATAATCAGCGTTTTTTGTCCTTTGTGGCGCTCAGGAATATGCTACCGGTGAAAAAAACGTCCGTGGCGTTCTCAAAAGGAAATTTTGGTGCCTCTCCACTACAACATTTTGGTGCCGTTTCCACACGAAGGCCTCATACATGACCCCAGGAAGGGCTTGACGGCATGCCCCACACTCGTGAGCCGTCCCTGAATCTTAACACAGTGCATGGGGTTTTTCTACCCGGCACCCTAATTCGCCATCAGGGGTACAATTTCGCATTTACATATAATATGGCACAAAGGGATTGCAAATGAATTGAACGTGACTCGTCTTGTGGTGCGACCGTGGGCTATTCTGAATTTGATATTCTTGCTATTGTGCAGCTTAGTTTTCACTGAGTGCAGCAAGACATTGAACAGCAAGATAAGCTGTTATGTCTTTTTATGTTACATTTAAACACACACACACACACAAGCATGTATATATATATATATATATATATATATATATATATTTTTTTTTTAGATAACAAAACCATTTTTACGGCAAAATGGGACAGCTTGAGGCATCACCGAGGTATTACTGCACTACACTGGATAATGAAATGCACGTTTGATTGCTGCAGGTCGCTGCACTTAATGCATAAGCAAGCATTTTTGCTTCCATGAAAATCGGATGACCTACAGCCCTTGCGTGATATATTCCTTGCAACATGTACATCATGGAGAGCATGAGTGAGTTTCAGATCTCGATTTACGTAAACTTTAAGTTTCAACTGCATGTCGGCAAGTTGTTTTCGGTACAAAAAGCTTGACCTCATGCCTTCGTTTCAAGCAGTGACCTGAAAGACTTGATCTCACCAAAAGGTAAATAGAAATTTCGAATAACTGACCTCAAATGTCTATCCAACAAATTTCTGAAATAATATAGCTCAGTACTCTCAGCGAGAAGAAACCAGCATGCCGGCACGGGGCAAGATATACGCAGAATAATCTTGCACCATATCAGTGAGGTAGCAGGCTTTACTCAGAACAAAACGTGTCTCAGCACACGTCTCATGCTCACAAAACAACGAAAAATAAGTCACGTCCATACGCCACGACACCTTGACCTCACGTCCTTTTGTGTTCATTGTCCATTTATGTTGATTTCATATCACGGATAATATTGGGGCCACAGGAAAGGATTGAGAGTGGAAGAAAACTTCTTTTTTCAGGACGTTTCTGTAATTTGTAAATGTGAAATACAAGCGGGTCATTTTTAAGGTGGAATTGACCAGCCTCACAGTTAAGACACCGATCTTGTAATACTTATGGCCCAGTCACCCGCCTACGTGCTTATTTTAATACTCAATGTCGATTAAAACCGCTCAGCAGCAGCTGGCGCCGCGAACGTTTGCCGCCATGAAGTCATAAACGATTAGGGCCGGATAGCACAGCCGCAATTCCCCCGCGCACGATGCAGCCCGCGCGCGGCATCCCCGGCTTTCCTCCCGACTGCCACTGCGCCAGCTGTTGTGACGTCACAGATCTACCGGCGGCGCTTCTAAAGTTGGAATAAATCTTCAGGCAATGCTGAGCGGGCGGGAGTATTCCAGGCGCGGAAGACGGTAGACGCGCGAGACGCGCGCTGATTGGTCGAGGCATCTTCAGAATTGCCGGTCGGACGGGAGCCCGTGATAAGGCAGGCTGGGGAACGTTCGACCGGGAACCGGGGGGAACTTCACTCAGCGCGGGGAACTCGAGAGGAAGAGAATATGGGCAGCCGAGTGGCGGAAAGAGCTTTTCATTGGCATGCTGACGCCTCCAAGAGACCGTTGTGTTATTGACGTCCTCCGGTATGCAGCAGGTTTTCTCAATACGGAATAGTTCCCCAGCGGTTTAGCCTCTTGTCATCGAAATTGCGTCGTCGAAGTCTCCAAATTTGGCTACGTTTCTGTGCAAAATGCAGTCCCCCCACCAATCAGCGGCCGGCTTTTGGTCACGCGACGTGACGGGCCTCTCCAGGAAACGGTAGACCTCTATGACCCTCAAGCCGTGAGCTGAAGTTTGCAGGGTCTTACCGGTAGATCTTGGAATAATGCTATGGGCCTACAAAGGCAAACTGAAGTTTCATGTTCAGAAAACGCACTTCTACCGTCCCCTGACGTCACGCCGATGTGTGCCGTTTGGCTGCCGTTCGCGGTACAATCGTACCCGACTGCACCAGTTATGGCCTTTGTGTCCCGCATTTAATAAGTGGCTTTGGATCGGCAGGCGTTTCTATCGCCCAGGTTCGAGTGTCTTCCCCGTCTTCGTTGTGATCCAGGGTAGTGATTGTTGCGTGCACGCGCGGAAAGTTAGCTGGGGCGATTGGCTTAGCCTGCATATGATTCGCAAGGAACAATCAATGACGTCTTTTCACCAATTCCCTTAATCCCTGGATAAGTGAGTAGATGCCTGGGAGCGTAGGCACCAAGCGACTTAGCTGCTACACATTAGCAAAGATTACAGGCTGGGGTGTTATTTGCTCCCGTGTGAGGAGCCTGGCCTCTGCAATGTTCACTTGCCTCCGCCTTTGTTCATTTGGGGATACCAATGGGCAATTCACTGTTGCTGAAACCTTGCAAAACTGAGGGATGGGCCTACAATGAAATGAGTTGAAAAATTTTACGAGTCATCACAAAATTGCCATCTTTGGACATCAAGTGATGGTGATAAATGCCACACCGGGAAACCAATTTTGCATGAATTATGCAAAGGTAAAAGCATCGTTCAACAAAAGATGGTGTGTGTATATTTACTTTTCTACGTACCGACCTGACCAGGGACTGTGCAGGATGTAGCCTTATGGCAAATGACCTGGTGAAATAGCAGGTGAATGCATAACCGTGGTAGGTTGCAGAAATTTTGATGGTTTGGTGGGATGGTGAGTTTCTTGTTAGGAAACAAATATATTATGGCTTTTGGTAAAGCATGAAAGCAAATTATTGATGAGGTATGTTTATGCTGTTGCATTCACGACCAGAGGGTGATGGTTCCGATTCGGTCCACGGTTTTTCCATCCGTTTTTTTTTTTTTTGCTTCCGTCCTCTGTTTCGAGAGATTAGACCAAACCTTGCACAGAAACACATTTATTTGTGCATTCATTTAGGGAAGTTTTGTTAATATTTCACCATTCAGCCCAACGCAACTTACTTTGCATACGTTGCTGTTACCCACGCCAAACCTTGATTGGAATCAACCAACAAGCGGGCAAAACCGACCAGGTATAGGAAATGAGTATTGTCGAACGCTTCATGCAATTGATTCGTGCGTGTGGAAGTGTAGACTTACGGGACGTATATTTAACACCTGCAGTTTTCAGCTGGATTTTCCGGATGAATTAACATTGTAAAAATTGGCAGTACCTGCTTATCCGTTCAGAAGTCAAGTTCGGAATTGCTCACTTAAAAGTCTCCTGATCAGGAACCGAAGAACTCTTCCGTTCCATTCCGAGGTACTTAGCGGCTGCCACTCTGGCGATACGGGAGTCGGGCCCCCTGGTCGATCTGACGGATCACAGAGGGATGAATGATACGCCGGTCCCCTCCTTGATGCAGCAGGCCGTCTGACCAGGGCATATGACCACGGATCAACGATGCCCCAACAGGATCTCTTACCGGCGCAGGGTGCCAATTACTGGCTCAGGGGTCCTAGTTCGGCTTATCGGGCCCCTGGTCGAAACGGGGCGTAGGGCATTTCGTTCGGTGCTGCTGTCTTGGACCCTTGTTAGGCATCCTGGGCCTCTGACCGACACAGAGGCTTCATTGTTCCGGGGCCCCGAACAATGCACCAAGCCATGTGAGTGATCTTTGCAGGCTCCGGTTATCTCTATTTGTGAAACGGACATCACGGCCCAGATCGACACGGAAACGATTTTTTGGTGTTGATGGTCTCTGGCTGCCATTCCGGACCTCGAAGTTATAAGGGGATCTCGATCAGCCCAATGTACTTTCTGACTGGCATTTGAGGGCCCAGCCCTGCGGTCGGTCCTCAAAATTGGTTTAATACTGTTTTATATTGTTTCCCCTGATCTTGTTTTTGAGCTTCCTTTCATGCAGTCTAATAGGGTCCTTGATCATGGTCCAGAGGGGTACTTGGCGCACTCTCCTGGACATAAAGGAGGATCGCGTGATCCTGTAGCCCACTTGCATGCTCTCCTGATCGTGGGGCTGCCAGATCTTTTCCGATTAAAAAATTTGGGACATTTTATGTGAGCCCATGGAGGGTAGTGTTTCTTGAAATGCAGATTGCCTGGCCCCAAATCAAGGTCAAATGTTCCTTTGCCGGGGGCCGGCCCAGGATTTTGTACAGGATGAGACATGGACATAACGTTGTCCCTGGAGTGTTGTGCTCCGCAAAAACAAAGGTTCTGCGCACTTAGCAGCACTCCTGGAATGTGGAGCCTGTCAAAAATGAAGGCTATCGAGCCTCCGAAATGAGGCTTATGTGGATGCACGAAAAACTCGGAGAGGTTTGGATGCATCTTTGGCGAAGTGGTCGATTAAAAGGTTTTGCCATGCACACTGAATGTGGTACTCCTGGCAGCTGATGTCAATCACTCCCCCCCCCCCCCCCAGATAAAGGTTATTTGGAACCTTTCCTGAAATAAGGTGCTAGTGCTGCTTCGAGGAATGAACCGATCCTTGATGTGGTCAAAGGAGAGGCACCAGACAATGGTGCTGCTGGAGTTGGTGCTTGAAATAATCAGCGTTTTTTTCCTTTGTGGCGCTCAGGAATATGCTACCGGTGAAAAAAACGTCCGTGGCGTTCTCAAAAGGAAATTTTGGTGCCTCTCCGCTACAACATTTTGGTGCCGTTTCCACACGAAGGCCTCATACATGACCCCAGGAAGGGCTGACGGCATGCCCCACACTCGTGAGCCGTCCCTGAATCTTAACACAGTGCATGGGGTTTTTCTACCCGGCACCCTAATTGCCATCAGGGGTACAATTTCGCATTTACATATACTATGGCACAAAGGGATTGTAAATGAATTGAACGTGACTCGTCTTGTGGTGCGACCGTGGGCTATTCTGAATTTGATATTCCTGCTATCGTGCAGCTTAGTTTTCACTGAGTGCAGCAAGACATTGAACAGCAAGATAAGCTGTTATGTCTTTTTATGTTACATTTAAACACACACACACAAGCATGTATATATATATATATATATATATATATATATATATTTAGATAACGAAACCATTTGTACGGCAAAATGGGACAGCTTGAGGCATCACCGAGGTATTACTGCACTATACTGGATAATGAAATGCACGTTTGATTGCTGTAGGTCGCTGCACTTAATGCATAAGCAAGCATTTTTGCTTCCATGAGAATCGGATGACCTACAGCCCTTGCGTGACTATATTCCTTGCAACATGTACATCATGGAGAGCATGAGTGAGTTTCAGATCTCGATTTACGTAAACTTTAAGTTTCAACTGCATGTCGGCAAGTTGTTTTCGGTACAAAAAGCTTGACCTCATGCCTTCGTTTCAAGCAGTGACCTGAAAGACTTGATCTCACCAAAAGGTAAATAGAAATTTCGAATAACTGACCTCAAATGTCTATCCAACAAATTTCTGAAATAATATAGCTCAGTACTCTCAGCGAGAAGAAATCCAGCATGCCGGCACGGGGCAAGATATACGCAGAATAATCTTGCACCATATCAGTGAGGTAGCAGGCTTTACTCAGAACAAAACGTGTCTCAGCACACGTCTCATGCTCACAAAACAACGAAAAATAAGTCACGTCCATACGTCCACGACACCTTGACCTCACGTCCTTTTGTGTTCATTGTCCCATTTATGTTGATTTCATATCACGGATAATATTGGGGCCACAGGAAAGGATTGAGAGTGGAAGAAACTTCTTTTTTCAGGACGTTTCTGTAATTTGTAAATGTGAAATACAAGCGGGTCATTTTTAAGGTGGAATTGACCAGCCTCACAGTTAAGACACCGATCTTGTAATACTTATGGCCCAGTCACCCGCCTACGTGCTTATTTTAATACTCAATGTCGATTAAAACCGCTCAGCAGCAGCTGGCGCCGCGAACGTCTGCCGCCATGAAGTCATAAACGATTAGGGCCGGATAGCACAGCCGCAATCCCCCCGCGCACGATGCAGCCCGCGCGCAGGCATCCCCGGCTTTCCTCCCGACTGCCACTGCGCCAGCTGTTGTGACGTCACAGATCTACCGGCGGCGCTTCTAAAGTTGGAATACAATCTTCAGGCAATGCTGAGCGGGCGGGAGTATTCCAGGCGCGGAAGACGGTAGACGCGTGAGACGCGCGCTGATTGGTCGAGGCATCTTCAGAATTGCCGGTCGGACGGGAGCCCGTTGGCACGTAAGCTGGGGAACGTTCGACTGGGAACCGGGGGGAACTTCACTCAGCGCGGGGAACTCGAGAGGAAGAGAACATGGGCAGCCGATTGGCGGAAAGGAGCCTTTCATTGGAATACTGACGCCTCCAGGAGACCGTTGTGTTATTCACGTCCTCCGGTATGCAGCAGGTTTTCTCAATACGGAATAGTTCCCCAGCGGTTTTAGCCTCTTGTCATCGAAATTGCGTCGTCGAAGTCTCCAAATTTGGCTACGTTTCTGTGCAAAATGCAGTCCCCCCACCAATCAGCGGCCGGCTTTTGGTCACGCGACGTGACGGGCCTCTCCAGGAAACGGTAGACCTCTATGACCCTCAAGCCGTGAGCTGAAGATTGCTGGGTCTTACCGGTAGATCTTGGAATAATGCTATGGGCCTACAAAGGCAAACTGAAGTTTCATCTTCAGAAAACGCACTTCTACCGTCCCCTGACGTCACGCCGATGTGTGCCGTTTGGCTGCCGTTCGCGGTACAATCGTACCCGACTGCACCAGTTATGGCCTTTGTGTCCCGCATTTAATAAGTGGCTTTGGATCGGCAGGCGTTTCGATCGCCCAGGTTCGAGTGTCTTCCCCGTCTTTGTTGTGATCCAGGGTAGTGATTGTTGCGTGCACGCGCGGAAAGTTAGCTGGGGCGATTGGCTTAGCCTGCATATGATTCGCAAGGAACAATCAATGACGTCTTTTCACCAATTCCCTTAATCCCTGGATAAGTGAGTAGATACCTAGGAGCGTAGGTACCAAGCGACTTAGCTGCTACACATTAGCAAAGATTACAGGCTGGGGTGTTATTTGCTCCCGTGTGAGGAGCCTGGCCTCTGCAATGTTCACTTGCCTCCGCCTTTGTTCATTTGGGGATACCAGTGGGCAATTCACTGTTGCTGAAATCTTGCAAAACTGAGGGATGGGCCTACAACGAAATGAGTTGAAAAATTCCACGAGTCACCACAAAATTGCCATCTTTGGACATCAAGTGATGGTGATAAATGCTACACCGGGAAACCAATTTTGCATGAATTATGCAACGGTAAAAGCATCGTTCAACAAAAGATGGTGCGTGTATATTTACTTCTCTACGTCCCGACCTGACCAGGGACTGTGCAGGATATAGCCTTATGGCGAATGACCTGGTGAAATAGCAGGTGAATGCATAACTGTGGTAGGTTGCAGAAATTTTGATGGTTTGGTGGGATGGTGAGTTTCTTGTTAGGAAACAAATATATTATGGCTTTTGGTAAAGCATGAAAGCAAATTATTGATGAGGTATGTTTATGCTGTTGCATTCACGACCAGAGGGTGATGGTCCCGATTCGGTCCATGGTTTTTTCCATCCGTTTTTTTTCTTCCGTCCTCTGTTTCGAGAGATTAGACCAAACCTTGCACAGAAACACATTTATTTGTGCATTCATTTAGGGAAGTTTTGTTAATATCTCACCATTCAGCCCAACGCAACTTACTTTGCATACGTTGCTGTTACCCACGCCAAGCCTTGATTGGAATCAACCAACAAGCGGGCAAAACCGACCAGGTATAGGAAATGAGTATTGTCGAACGCTTCATGCAATTTATTCGTGCGTGTGGAAGTGTGGACTTACGGGACGTATATTTAACACCTGCAGTTTTCAGCTGGATTTTTCGGATGAATTAACATTGTAAAAATTGGCAGTACCTGCTTATCCGTTCAGAAGTCAAGTTCGGAATTGCTCACTTAAAAGTCTCCTGATCAGGAACCGAAGAACTCTTCCGTTCCATTCCGAGGGTACTTAGCGGCTGCCACTCTGGCGATACGGGAGTCAGGGCCCCCTGGTCGATCTGACGGATCACAGAGGGATGAATGATACGCCGGTCCCCTCCTTGATGCAGCAGGCCGTCTGACCAGGGCATATGACCACGGATCAACGATGCCCCAACAGGATCTCTTACCGGCGCAGGGTGCCAATTACTGGCTCAGGGGTCCTAGTTCGGCTTATCGGGCCCCTGGTCGAAACGGGGCGTAGGGCATTTCGTTCGGTGCTGCTGTCTTGGACCCTTGTTAGGCATCCTGGGCCTCTGACCGACACAGAGGCTTCATTGTTCCGGAGCCCCGAACAATGCACCAAGCCATATGAGTGATCTTTGCAGGCTCTGGTTATCTCTATTTGTGAAACGGACATCACGGCCCAGATCGACACGGAAACGATTTTTTGGTGTTGATGGTCTCTGGCTGCCATTCCGGACCTCGAAGTTTTAAGGGGATCTCGATCAGCCCAATGTACTTTCTGACTGGCATTTGAGGGCCCAGCCCTGCGGTCGGTCCTCAAAATTGGTTTAATATTGTTTTGTATTGTTTCCCCTAATCTTGTTTTTGAGCTTCCTTTCATGCAGTCTAATAGGGTCCTTGGTCATGGTCCAGAGGGGTACTTGGCGCACTCTCCTGGACATAAAGGAGGATCGCGTGATCCTGTAGCCCACTTGCATGCTCTCCTGATCGTGGGGCCGCCAGATCTTTTCCGATTAAAAAATTTGGGACATCTTATGTGAGCCCATGGAGGGTAGTGTTTCTTGAAATGCAGATTGCCTGGCCCCAAATCAAGGTCAAATGTTCCTTTGCCGGGGGCCGGCCCAGGATTTTGTACAGGATGAGACATGGACATAACGTTGTCCCTGGAGTGTTGTGCTCCGCAAAAACAAAGGTTCTGCGCACTTAGCAGCACTCCTGGAATGTGGAGCCTGTCAAAAAAGAAGGCTATCGAGCCTCCGAAATGAGGCTTATGTGGATGCACGAAAAACTCGGAGAGGTTTGGATGCATCTTTGGCGAAGTGGTCGATTAAAAGGTTTTGCCATGCACACTGAATGTGGTACTCCTGGCAGCTGATGTCAATCATCCCCCCCCCCCCCAGATAAAGGTTATTTGGAACCTTTCCTGAAATAAGGTGCTAGTGCTGCTTCGAGGAATGAACCGATCCTTGATGTGGTCAAAGGAGAGGCACCAGACAATGGTGCTGCTGGAGTTGGTGCTTGAAACAATCAGCGTTTTTTGTCCTTTGTGGCGCTCAGGAATATGCTACCGCTGAAAAAAAACGTCTGTGGCGTTCTCAAAAGGAAATTTTGGTGCCTCTCCACTACAACATTTTGGTGCCGTTTCCACACGAGGGCCTCATACATGACCCCAGGAAGGGTTGACGGCATACCCCACACTCGTGAGCCGTCCCTGAATCTTAACAGTGCATGGGGTTTTCTACCCGGCACCCAAATCGCCATCAGGGGTACAATTTCGCATTTACATATAATATGGCACAAAGGGATTGCAAATGAATTGAACGTGACTCGTCTTGTGGTGCGACCGTGGGCTATTCTGAATTTGATATTCCTGCTATCGTGCAGCTTAGTTTTCACTGAGTGCAGCAAGACATTGGACAGCGAGATAAGCTGTTATGTCTTTTTATGTTACATTTAAACACACACACACAAGCATGTATATATATATATATATATATATATATATATATATTTAGATAACAAAACCATTTTTAAGGCAAAATGGGACAGCTTGAGGTATCACCGAGTTATTACTGCACTAAACTGGATAATGAAATGCACGTTTGATTGCTGCAGATCGCTGCACTTAATGCATAAGCAAGCTTTTTTGCTTCCATGAAAATCAGATGACCTACAGCCCTTGCGTGACATATTCCTTGCAACATGTACATCATGGAGAGCATGAGTGAGTTTCAGATCTTGATTTACGTAAACTTTAAGTTTCAACTGCATGTCGGCAAGTTGTTTTCGGTACAAAAAGCTTAACCTCATGCCCTCGTTTCAAGCAGTGACCTGAAAGGCTTGATCTCACCAAAAGGTAAATCGAAATTTCTAATAATTGACCTCAAATGTCTATCCAACAAATTTCTGAAATAATATAGCTCAGCACTCCCAGCGAGAAGAAATCAGCATGCCGGCACGGGGCAAGATATACGCAGAATAATCTTGCACCATATCAGTGAAGTAGCAGGCTTTACTCAGAACAAAACGTGTTTCGGCACACGTCTTATGCTCACAAAACAACGAAAAATAAGTCACGTCCATACGTCACGACACCTTGACCTCACGTCCTTTTGTGTTCATTGCCCATTTATGTTGATTTCATACCACGGATAATATTGGGGCCACAGGAAAGGATTGAGTGTGGAAGAAAACTTCTTTTTTCAGGACGTTTCTGTAATTTGTAAATGTCAAATACAAGCGGGTCATTTTTAAGGTGGAATTGACCAGCCTCACAGTTAAGACACCGATCTTGTAATACTTATGGCCCAGTCACCCGCCTACGTGCTTATTTTAATACTCAATGTCGATTAAAACCGCACAGCAGCAGCTGGCGCCGCGAACGTCTGCCGCCATGAAGTCATAAACGATTAGGGCCGGATAGCACAGCCGCAATCCCCCCGCGCACGATGCAGCCCGCGCGCAGCATCCCGGCTTTCCTCCCGACTGCCACTGCGCCAGCTGTTGTGACGTCACAGATCTACCGGCGGCGCTTCTAAAGTTGGAATACAATCTTCAGGCAATGCTGAGCGGGCGGGAGTATTCCAGGCGCGGAAGACGGTAGACGCGCGAGACGCGCGCTGATTGGTCGAGGCATCTTCAGAATTGCCGGTCGGACGGGAGCCCGTGAGCGCCATCCGGGCTCGGTTTCGTACATTTTGGGTACATTTTTTGACCAGTCGAGGGCATAAAACACGCTTGCAGAATGGAGTCCACGTTTGGAACCATTCATGTTCGCCAAGTTTTCGCCGGGCTTAGATGCGTAGTCGTGCTCTGGAACACGCCGACCTCAATGCAAATACAGAGCGCATTACGCAAAAGGAAATGCATAGGTACTCGGGGTATGCTGCGCAATGCCGCCTGAATTTTCTGCCATGCCACGCCACAGATTAATTGTGCTTTGAGACATCGCTTTTTGGAATGATGCTATTTTCACCAATGGTTGTGATGTTTTTGAATTTGCGTCATTTCCTTTTTCAAGTGTTTCTTGGGTGATTCACATGTCGTATCTGTGTAGATGTCTGTCATTTTAGTGTACATTTCGTACCCCCTGTGTATGGTTCCACCTTTACATGACACGACCACAAGCAAACCCCTGCTATCTTCGGTCATTTACCGGCATGGGCGCAGGACGCAAAGTGCATGAATAAATAAGGAAAGGTAACGGTAGCATCCAGAACCAATTCCCCGCTCTCGCCTCCAAGAGCGTGTTGCGCATCTGTCCGCCAGGTGCGCTGGCGTGCAGGCCGAGCACTCCCCAGGTCACAGTAAGCTGCCATCGCCGAGCCGCCGCCGACCCAGAGCATCTGACCTGCTGCAGCTGGGAGCAACAGCCCGGGCTGCACCTGAGCTGCCGCAGTTGGGAGCAGCAGCCCGGCAGCACCTGAACTGCTGCAGCTGGGAGCAACAGCCCGGCAGCACCTGAACTGCCGCAGCTGGGAGCAACAGCCCGACAGCACCTGAGCCGCCGCAGTTGGGAGCAGCAGTCCGGCAGCACCTGAGCTGCCGCAGTTGGGAGCAGCAGCCCGGCAGCACCTGAGCTGCCGCAGCTGGGAGCAACAGCCCGGCAGCACCTGAGCTGCCGCAGCCGGGAGCAGCACCCCGGCAGCACCTGGACGGCTGCAGCTCGGAGCAGCAGTCCGGTAGGCAACTGGAAGCAACAGCCCGGCAGCAGCTGAGCTGCCGCAGTTGGGAGCAGTAGCCCGACAGCGCCTGAGCTGACGGAGCTACGGAGCTAGAAGCAGCAACCCGGCAGCACCTGAGCTGCCGCAGTTGGGAGCAGTAGCCCGGCAGCACCTGAGCTGACGGAGCCACGGAGCTAGAAGCAGCAGCCCGGCTGCACCTGAGCTGCCGCAGCTAGAAGCAGCAGCCCGGCAGCACTGTGGCGTTTGTTGCCGGCTGATCGCCGTCTCATGGTGTGCCGAGCAGGTGCCGCAGCGCGCGTCAGTCCGGGTCGAAGCCGTGCACACATGCACCGTGCCCGAGGGCACGCGTCTCGACCACTTCTTACCAAATGTAGGACATGCATGAATATGTAGTTGAATGAGCGTTGTCTGTTAAGAATTCCAGGCAGCTCTATTAAGATGAGAGGGTCGAGAACATGCAATATTTCTTAAGACACGCAAGAAATTACCCGCAACTATGCCACGCTACACCAGGTTTTCAGCGAAAAGACAGACCTTGGATGAAGGTTACCTTATCCTGCTGCACCGCACGATGCTAAATTCTCTGTTTCTGTGGTTGTTTTTCCTACGACGCAGGTTCAGATGTCGTGACTGCCTCGTGCCTCAGACCACGCGGCTACGATTGTTCACTAGCGCAAAGCGTGCCACGGCAGGCTTCCCGGTGATCGGAACGCTGTACAACAGACAAGGATTAATGTAAGAGATAAGCTCATATGCGGACAGTCAGCCTAAATGATTGAGTACATCCGATATGTGGTCATCTTTTTGTCGACCTGAGATGAGCCTGGCAGCGAAGTTGAAGACTTTGAGCAGTTTTGAGGTGGTTTGACAATTTGCGCTACCATACACGTGGGCGTACTAGCGTATGTGGAACGGAACCAGGGCCACGGCGATCCCGAGTAACATGGCTAGAGAAAATGCGTGTGTATCATTTAAAATGCCTATCAAGATGTTAATCCCTTTGTTTACTACCTAATCCACGTGACAGCCCCATGACAGAGGTGGGTCCTAACGGTTCCGAGATTTCGCGAAGTTTCAGAACACTGTAACACCCGATCCATGGACAGATGCTCTCGGACCTGGCTGAGGTGTCAACGGTCGCCACGCAATAACATCTCAGTTTTGGCGACATTTGGCATCAGCTCGTGCTGCAAAAAACTGCGTGCACGCTACACCCAGCCACGTCTCCCCTACCTGTTGCACCTCCACTAACCGGACGCGAGGACCCGTAACAGCTAGTTACGGGTCGTCAGCTGGCAATTACCGGACCATTTTACGTTATGTTAACATGTTAACGCCGTAGCCGTGTATGTGTGATGGATGCCACTTACGTGCGTGCAGATCTGCAACGCTGAGTATCGAGATTTTTGCTTTTAAGACTTGCTAACGCTCACACCTGTTACATGAATTGTTACGAATCGCTTCTAAATGGGGGGGTTGAAATTTCCTGCGTGAACGTGCATTGTCAATGTTTATTGCTTTACCAAACGGAACAATAAATTGCATAGACATAAAGTCATAACACACGTAACAGTTTAAGAGCTTAAACTTGGAAAGCCCGTAATTCAGGGCTTACCTGCTTCATCCATGGGGCGGTCAGCCCATCCCCTCCCTTCCTTAAAAAAGCACGTGCCGCCACCCTGGATCCCAGGTCACCATGAGCGCATATATAAAGCACATTGGAAGAATATGTGAGATTTTCCGGCATTGATAACGAAGGCGTTGCTTTGCTTTGCGTTTGCCTCTATTGTCTGTTCTATTGTTTTACTTGTAATTACTTTCAGTAGCCAGACTAAGGAAATGTTTTCGGAGTTAGTAGAAGTTAGGGCGAGGCTATTGTAAGTTAAGGTTGAAATCAGCTTGCCAAATAGGGTTATGTATAGTGTAAGTACTACTTTGCTAGATAGTACAAGGAGATAAAAAATCACGAAAAATCTGAAGAACAAAAAAGAGTACTAGGGCAAGAAAGTGTGAATGCAGATGTGACCTGATTCGTCAGAAGATTGTGAGTATAAAGGAAAAGCTAGGAAGAGTACAGAATGTGTTTGTGTGTGTGTGGAGAACTTAGGAGTAAGAATTGGGTTCCGAGGAAAGAACTACATATTTTCAAGGATTGCAGGATTGCATTGATTTTAGCAACGCTAAGGAGTTGGCAAAAGTGTCAGCGGAGCGCGGGGAGCTTAAGAGTGAGGTTTTAGCTATACTCGAGGAGCTCAAGAACCTTAGGATTAGGCAGGACGGGGGTGAGGAGGGTAGACTAGATACAGGTCACAGGGTGCAGGCTAGACAGGGCAGGGTTGTAGATAAAAGACCAGATGAAGGCCAGGATGGTAGCAAGGAGGGGCACCCCACTCACAAAGATGGCATATGGCAGGTAGCTTAGAATAAGGATCAAGGCCTTCACATGTAAATGTAAGAAGTGTGGACGTGCCTACTAGGAATGGCTTTGAGGCACTACAGAATGGACCCAGGGGTGGGGTGGGTCCAAGTAACAGTGACGGTGAGGCAGCGTTCTGATGGCAAGGGGCTCTCCAGTTTAGACATCCCAATAGGGGTTTTTTGTAATGGAAGGAAAGGAAGGAGATGTCTAATTAAGCCTGCAGCCAAGATCAAGGACCTAATAACAGTGACAGCGCAGGTCACCAGTGAAGGCCAGGCCAGTGCAGTGATTGTGCAGGTTGGGGTCAATAACATAGGGCAGGAAAATAGTAAGAACAGTGATTGAGGATTATATAACCATTGCGGCCACTCTGCAGCACAGTGAGGGCAGGAAGGTAGCAACAGGATCTTCCCAAAATCGAAGCACTTCCTAAGTGGAGCCCCAGGACGTTGATGGCCAACGCTAGGGTAGGAAAACTTTGCGGAAAGCTAGGTCTCACTTTTGTAAGCGAGTGAGACGGGTTATTTAATTGTAGAGACCCGTATCAGGGGATGGCCTCCATTTCTCTGAGAACGGTGCACACATTCTGTGTAGGGTGTGAGAGCGTATCCTTCAGGGAAACTGACTTTTGGGGATGGGGGGGGGGGAACATAGAACACCTAAGCAATGAAAATTCCAAATTTTTGAACAGTGAGCCAAAAATAGGTGCGGCAAAACTTTACGTGGTTATACGCAAATGCAAGAAGCATCAGAAGCAGGCTTAGCGAACTCCTTGCGTGCTGCTTGGGAAAAAAATGAACATGGAAGCTGTTATTGAATCTTGGATCAGTGAGCAGGCTTTTGGGGATAGTTAACGTGAGTTTGAAGTTCTTGGCTACAATGTGTTTACTTTTTACAGAGAAGCGAAAAAGGAGGTGGGACAGTAGTATATGTTAGGCAGAATATAAAATGTCAGACTGTAGATACCATGAAAGACGGGTGATAGTGTAGAATCCTGGGTATATTTCGGTGGATTTGGTTATGGCAAAGGGCAGCAAGTTAGGCATTGGAACCTTCTATAGGCCTCCGAATAGTTATCAGAGTCTGGACACAGAAATTTTGCGAAGAAATTGGCAGAGATGTGGATGAAAAATGTGTAGTGCTGGGGGATTTCAACATCCCGGGCTGGAGTGTAGATTTGAACAATTGCCAGATAACCACAGAAATATAGTTGCCGGTTTGAAAAAAAAATCGGCAAGTGGTGTGTGAATTCACTCGGGAAGATAAGATTTTGGATCTCGTTATGCCTAGTGAGGAGGGGTTGGTAGATGCTTTGACAGTAGATGAGACACTGGAAAATATGGACCACGATATTGTAAGGTTTTCAATGTGTCTAGGTTATTCAGATGGGGCTTATCATACAAATCATGACAATCGAACTGGCGAGTCAGCCTAAGCACGGCTCCGCTTCTTGACGTTTGTGTTGTCAGCAGGCGGGCAGCGTCCCAGCGCAGTGCCAGTGAGTTTTCGGCATTCCCACAGCCGGTCAGCGTCACTATCGGGGACCTCAAGTTGAAGGGGTAACCGAAGTAGACTTGTGGTCCACGCAGGACTCTACTGACAATAGCGTGTTGCGGGTGGCTCGGCTGCCAACGGTCAGATCGCTCTTGAAGTCTGCTTTTTCTGCGGTAACAGCCCGAACTTCAAGCAACACCCATCCTTCCTGCACATTGGTCGCGTCTTGTCTCCGGAGTGTATTGGTTTTAGTGCAACCTGACTTTTTAGAGGGTTCCGTCCAAAATCCTGCACAAATATTGTATCAACCCTGAGGTCTTTTCTGAAGATCCGGAGCTCACGAGCTATGCGAATCAGCATTTGAACGAGCGGATGAATTGGTGCAACCTCTGACTTAACCGGTCGCTCAAGTTCTGGATTAAGTATATTGAGATACCTTAAGTGCAACCACGACCGCGTCGGTGTGCAGACGCCTTGTTGTTATCCTAGGAGTGGCGGTAAGCTTGTAAGTGTGAGGGGTAAGTGCAGGTAAGCCGGTAAGTTCTATACCTGGTGCACCGGCCTGTCTGCTGGCACGACCGTTCCGTGTCGGGGCTTCTGTGACGTCACCAGCAGCCACGTCGCCCGCTCCAGACCAGCAAAGCCGGGCAGCTGATACCAACCGGATGACGGGAGCGTTCCGATCGGAGATCATCCCCTCACAACACTGGGGTCACGCTCGGAGGTCATTATCCTACAACACATGCGTCAGGCTTCTCGTCCGTGACGTAGTCGATAGCGGAAGGCGGTGGAGTCACCAGAGCAGCGGGCCCTTCGTCGTCTCTACCTAAGCTCTCGTCTTCGATCGGCTGCATTGGCTTTTGCGCTACAGGCAGGCGGCGCCCGTCGCGCCTCGCTGGCCGCATTGATGTAAATACAGGCACCATCGCGCCGGCGTGAATACAATCGCGGTGTAAATCTCCTGGGTGCGCCGGGGTACTAGGACGGGACCTTGAGTCTGACTCTCGGCCAGTGGTTTCATCATCTCCGCGACGATCGGCAGGTGAGGTTCGACGATCGGCAGGTGAGGTTTGACAATCGGCAGGTGAGGTTCAACGCTTCGCGCAGGTGAGGTTCAACGATCGGCAAGTGAGGTTCGACGATCAGCAGGTGAGGTTCGACGATCGGCAGGTGAGGTTCGACGCTTCGCGCAGGTCACACAGCTCTGTTCAATGTACCGTTAAAACGCACGGACAAACGGGCGCTCGGTCGCCGGCGGTAGCACGTCCGTGCTTCCCTTGCAAGTGGTGCCAAGCACGCGTGGCGTGCTACATGAGGTTGGTCGGAATGCGGCGCCTCCTCAAAGTAATCGTTCACGCCGTGGAAAATTTTAATGACGTCTACCTTTTACTTGGAGCATCATAATGTTGGGTGTGTGATTGTGTTTCCCTGGTATGGTGAGAGGAAATGTACCAGAGCCAGCAAAGTATTTCGGGTCGACGGTCTGCTGAAAATCCTCCAAATTTGCCTACCGTTTAATCTGGGTCCCACTGAATCATTCCGGAAGCCTGCCTGGGGGTTACGCGCTGATGCACTTTCACTAGCGACGACGAGGGCATAGCACCCTCAAACGTGCAGATCTCATGCCGGAGCGCAATCATTCAACGCACTGGGCGATCGTGGAAAGGGGTTTTGGGCGCTACCTTACAGGCCGGCTGCCTGTAACAAGAGGTGTTGAATTCGCGATCGGCTGGTCTGCGTGTTCTCCGAGAATTGCTGTCGTGACTGTCGACGGGGAGACTGCGGGACGGGGTTGTCCAGATCGCGCCTCGGCAACATGCATGTCCCCTGATATCGAGGTCTCATAAAAAGGATTGCATCAGATGTTGTGGATATTTCCTTTCAAAGTATTAGCTGGAAGACTTCACTAGCAATAGCGAAAAACAGGAACTGAAGGCCGTCCTATTTTAATATGTATCCATTTCATATTCCACTTATCGGTCGTCGATTGCCCTCCCTTTTAAACAAGGCTGCCAAACAAGGAAATAACGTGCATTGTGTTAGTCTCCGACAACAATTGGAGGAAAAAAGTGATAACACTCGCAGACCGCCGCGCGTGCACGCGAATTTCTGTTGGTAGCTGTTCACAGAGCAGCACGCCTGCAGTTGCTGCTTGAACAGCCTCACTTTCTATAAGATTCTTGGTGCTGTTTTCTCATGCTGTTAATGACGTGCGCTGGAGAGCCACTATCAGAAAAATGCATCGCTGCCCAATAGTAAAGCCCTTTTTAAGGTACTAGGGGTTGATATCCCTCTTGCGCATGGTTTCCCTTCCCCAAGGCTTTTCGCATTTCGGTTGACATGCCTGACTGCATAATGGACCATTATACAGTACGTGATTATAATGTAACTGTTAACAGAGCATGTAACTGCTCGCAGCAGGTGCGTCCTCGTGACATCTCAGAAGATTAACGTTAGGACTGTGGCAGTTGACTTCAGTACCTGATTTGGACCATGACCTTCCAAGGAACAGAATCAGCCCGACAATGACCTTGTATCCCGACACGTTTGGGAAAACGCGTTTCTGGAGTCATCGAGATATAACGCCCCACCACTTCAGACGGTGATGCTTATTAACTCCATCAAACGCCGAAATCATTTCCGAGAAGTTTCGGATCACATGGTGTCACCAGAGTTAAAATGCGACAATTCCAAGTGCGGGTTTGGTTAGGTTGAGACCATATGTACCTGTGTAGAAAATCTAGGAGTTATGTGGAAACGACTAGACATCCAAGAATACGGACAGCCGCGCTACCCTAACAGCAGCAGCGGGCCCCCTCCTTCATCTCACAGAAACTGCGCCGCATGTGTCGTACACTTCGGGCGCTTGTCAGGGACTAGGTGCTGTGTTGGTATGGGTTTCTTTCTTTGGTGGATTACTGCATAAAATGCAGATTTGGGGAAGCAAGCGAGCTCATTGAAACCACCGGGAGCGTCGACAACACCGGCTTATTGTTGATTTGAAGGATATAATGCAGCTGGGCAGAACTTTGCATAGAATTTCGCCGCTCGACGCGCATTGCGCAGAAATTGTCTGCATGAAAATCGGAACGAACCACATACACTGATATCAGTACATGATGTCACACATACATGAAAACATCGTGTAATGCGGAAAGCGCGGTTGTTCACTTCGTCGTACGTGCGATCCTCGTTTCCCCTGTTCTTCTGGGAAATGTTTTCAGTTCTCAATCTATTGTGACTTCAACACGTCACTCGTATGACTTCTCGCCCACGGCTCCGCATAAGCATTTTGTCTTGTATGCAGTTCGTCGCATCACATTTCCCGGCATGCGTAATGAGTTGGTCGCATGAAATGGGCGTGGCCTATGGAATGCCCTGCATCGACACATACGAGGCGTGCGACAACGACAAAACAGAGGTTATTTTTCATAGCCCTCTTGCTAAAAGGGTGTTCGCCACCGACGAGAGTCGGAGTGTCCCGGTGGTACGCGACGAACCTGGCGCACCATGAATGCTTTTCACCGTGACAAAGCAATATCATGCTGATTGGCAACGACCAACGGCAGTGCGGGTTTCCCCATTCTTTGTTCCTCCTCTACCGCACAGTTGTGCAGCGAGCTCGCCGCCAAGTGCCTACGTAGGCTTCACCAGGTGAATACCCGGACTCCCCCAGCACTATCACGGGCCGGAAATGACCCTTCTGGAAACTGACGTAGTCTGTTCAATGCATTAGCGAGGAGCATTAGTCACATTGATAAGACAGTAGTATTGGCCCTATTCCTCGGAGAAGATCAGGAGAATGGAAGTATAACTGAGTTGACATTTCGATAAATGGACGTTGCCTAAATATCAACCCAACTATATCTCCATTCTCCTGTTTTTCCCCGAGGAATAGGGCTAATACCACTGTCTTATCTTTTGAAACTGGCCTCAACATGTTTCTAGCGGTTGTTTTGTGTTCGCATGGTTCTTTATGGCTGGCAATCTGAGCCCAAGGGCGTGCTTTTTTTGTTTTTGGGTTCCAGATGCTGCGCTCGGGCGCCTCGCATCAAGATTTTGGCGACTGCTTCAAGGGAGTGTGACTAATGTTAACGGCTTTCTCCCTACACGCCTAAGGAGAGTTCGGCAATAATTAGCTCCGGTTAATCCTGGTTGCTGAATATACATTTGGATCTTGCAACGGTTTTGATTTATCTACTTTTATCGATCCCATCGATGGCTGTGTGTGAACAAACATAATCCTAAAAAGATAAACCAATCAGCGGGCAGGAAAGGGCGAATGCACTAGCTTATATGTGGCGAGTAACTGCGCGCTAGATGCATGGCCACTATTTTGGTTGCTGAGCATCACAGAACAACAGCATTTCCCTTGAGCATGGTGCAGCCGACTAACACGACACAATACGTATTCCTCATCCCAGTATATAGTAGGCCGACATGAATTGGTGCGTATCAACCGACCAGCCTTACCGTGAGTCTATGCCCATACATCCGCAGCCCTCAGCTGAATGTGAACCAAAAAAGCATCAATATAATCGCCACCGCCATCGCTGCGTTCGCAACCCGCTGTCAGTGCTGGCAAGCGACACCCTCGAAAACTATTGGATAGAGCTAACAATACCTTGTCAATGGTGTCCATGTGTTTAGTGATGAATATTGCCTAGGGGCAACCCAAAAACTTTGTTCTTCCCTACAGACCAAAATAAAATTTGGGGGCTGTAACAATATCTCGTCAGTGGAAGCGAACTGTAGAAACCAATGACACCAAAACCTTTAAATCCAAGACTCCTACCATCCCACGTGCACAGTCAAAAATCCTAACTTGACTAGACACACTCCCTTTGACGCTGCTTTTCGTCTGTGCCATGACATCGGTAGTGAAAGGTGCCTAGCGTCGGAGGCAAACCCTCAGTGTGAGTCAGTCCAGACTATTCGAAGCGGAGCATTCATAACTATCATAACATTATGGCGCTGACCATGCTTCTCAATAGAACCGTCATTAGGTTTATCAACATCAGCATCAGCATCAGCGCCATCTTTTCCGCAGTGTGAAGCATTTACACCCTATCCACAAGACTCAGTCACGTCTTCCTCCAGGCGGTCACCCGTGCCATGCCGATGTACATCCTGCGAATTAATCCAAGTCATTGACTGCCTCACGATGAAAATCCGATCGACGTCGACGTTCCCTGACATGCAATACCATCTTTCACTTGATTTCTCGTTGCTTGTCGGTCAGGAGGAGTATTAGTGCACTTCGTAATGTCTAACGCATGCCCTTAATGAGTATGCCCTTAATGCCCTAGAATAATGACACACTAGGGCGCAGACACCGTTATGCTGCAGATTTCCGTGCGGCAATACGGTACTCGTCAATCCCAGAGCAGCTGGATTAAGTAGAATAAGCCGTATGCCCTATCATGCACATGTATATGTGAAGAATCGCAGCCGATAAAAACCTGTTCCTTTTTCCGAACTACAACGAGCAGGAAATCATCATCTTAAAAGTGGCTTTTGAACCGCAACAGATGTTCGCGGATTTTTCTCATGGGTCTTTCCGCGGGTCTTGTTGCACGCTGATGCCGCAGATATACTTGAGATGTGCTGTACCTGACCAAGTGAAGGCTTCACGGACCCCCGGTTAGGACAAGACGTGACTTCGCCGCTGAGGGACCATGCGTTAGACATGACTTTGCCACTGAAGGCATGCGTTAGACATGACTTTGCCACTGAAGGGCATGCGCTAGACATGACTTCGCCACTGAAGGGCGTGCGAAAGACATGACGTCGACACCGAGGAGCATGCGTTAGGCATGACTTCGCCACTGACGGGTATGCGTTAGGCATGACGACACGGAAGGGCATGCGATAGATATGACATCACCACTGAACGGCATGCGTGGGGCGAGCGGTCCGAAGAGCTTGTAGCACGTCCAGTTATAACATACGTGGGCATTAACATGATTAGCTCTTCTAATCCGTTACACAACCCTTTAGCTCCGTCCATTAAGCGTGTGAACGGACAACTCAACATCAGAACAGAAGGGAAGGCTGAAGATTTGCCTCAGATCCGGAGGTCCGGAGCTTGTTTGGGGCTCAGAGTAACTCCTCTCAGCTTCTTTGGTATCCAGCATTCACATATACATCCATGCGTACTTTGTACACTTATATATACCATCCACACATAGCATACAACCCCCGCCCATGTCAAATTTAGCGGATTTGGGAATTATTCGTTTTCTGGAGCGGACGCCATCAGTCCATCCCCAGGATTTCCCATCATCGACGGCTACCCATAGCATTCCTCATCATAAATCTGCGGAGCCTTTGCTCCGTTAGGTACATGACATTCGCTAGGAGAGTAGGACTACCAAAACGCTACTGACGTTTTTGCTTACGAGTAATTCTCTTTACAGCTATCATCGGGGCTTGGTTGTAAATGCGCGGAGAATTCCGGTATAGAAGCTGGCCTGATTCGCTAGTTATCCTTCTCTGCGTTCCATATTTTTTCTCAAATGTAACACTTTCATCAGGTTTTGAGCTTGGCATGGGTGCCATCAGCTTGTCCGTCATCAAGTGAGCTCGCGGCAGGTGTACTTTGCTCATGGCAGTGTTTTAGCCCATGGCGTTATGACCAGACACCCGCAACCACAAGACGTGTTGGGCGATAGAGATTCATTGGCGTTGATAAACTGCTTTGAAATAATCATTATATGCCCGTTATGCACGTTTCCATCCCGTTTAGCGCCCTTTGCTGGGCGAGGTAGTAGGTCGGCCTGACACCTTGACTCGGGGCATAAGGACAGCTTAGCTCGGACATCGCGCCCGCTACCATGTACGCCTCAACCCCCAGCGACTCCACCTCCGGCGACCACGCCCCCTCCCCCCCCCCTCTTCCACCGGCGGGCGCGATGGGCCCGCTAAACGGGGCCCATTTTTAGGAGTGTGATGATGGTAATCGCATGATGTTTTAAAGTTACATGCTCATTCTGCAGAATGTTCACCTATTTTATGTGATTGTAGCCGAATTTTTCCAGTCTTTAACATCTGGAGTGCAACAACACGGTAATAAGAATGCCAACACTCCATGTTATTGGCACCATGAGATACAAGACAAAACATTGCGTTAGTTTACTGTTGGGGTCATCAATGATTGATATGGATGTTGAATGGCAACCTCTGCCTGTGGTCTCCGACAAGGCATTTCAACGTGAAGCGCATATGTTCTTCTAAAGCTATCATGCCATATTTCGGAAAAACAGCGGAGGCGTGTCGAGTGGAAGACTGCATTCATCTTGGCTTATATGTTTACACTTTCCGGTATCAACGCACGTGGCTGAATTGTCGATAATCGTCCGAGCCAATAATTGTTGCAACGGGTCATGCCGACGTTGCGTACTGGGACATAAAATTGGATAGTGAAGTCAAAATAGCATATTTATTTTAGTCAGCAAACCATTTTGAACTTGAGCATGTTGGCAGAGGCACTTAATCATGTGGTGATTACAATGGTAAGTGAGGAGTAAGTTACTGAATGTGTGGTAAAGCAAGTATGCTTGGGATGGGAATATTTTACGGCAAAGTGGAACCAAACAGTGCTCAATGAAATTCACGTGACTTTCAACCATCATGGCTGCGAAGGTGGGCATATGCTACATTTGCTTGCTGCTTACAAGACCCTGTTGTTTAGGTATGAATGTTGTCAGTAAAAATGAATGTTTGTGATTATCACAGTGCGTGGCGTAACCATTTAGTTAGTGGTGCACTGGTGAACGGTCTGCGTCACTAAACCAGCTGATATGTCGCTGACGTACACCTTCCTTGTAAGCACAGCTCTGGAATAAACAAGCATGCAAGAAGACAATGCTTGCCAAATCCAAAGTGTCCTTCGAACAGAATCACTGCTAAACGCTGAGGGGAGAAATCTAGAGGAGATGCTTGTAGGGGAGAAATCTAGAGGAGATGCTTAAAGGGGAGAAATCAAAGCCTTAGTGCAACTTTTAATTATATCTGTGTGAGAATTGCGTTATATTTGTAGATATTTTTCCGTAACTGGAGGGCTTCATGCTCTCATACCAATTATCGCAAAAGGATTTTGGCGAATTGGCGTGCTGAGGATATCACATAGTAGACGCGCTGGAAAAGTCAGTAAATGGAACTTATTGATTTCACAATGTTGAAGAGGGAGTCCAATGGTACTCCCGCTTATGAAAATCACATGTCACTTTGAGCCCCACCTCAACCGTCACCAAATTCTCAACTATACTTTAGGTATGGTCCAAGCCTGGAGCGGCATGTGTTGTCTGCTGGCGTCTTTTGCACCGCTCCACAAGTAAAGTTCCTCTGCAATGTGTTAATAGCCTCACATCATGCCGCTAGTTCTTACTGAACAAACGCTCTGTCCGAAGGGGGAGGAGATGATGCAACGCCCGTTCCCCTTAAGGTTCATGAATATACCAGACCGGCATATCGCGCAGTCGCGTTCAAACTTGGACAGTCTCTCGGGCATCCATCGTGCGTGTGTTGACACAAAAAACGTGTCAATAGCGTTTCTGGTTTCGGAGCAGCGACGGTTTTTACGAGCACTGCAGGCTGATTGACGGCCAGCGGGGGTGACGAGCGGCAGGCGGAGGACCATCCTTTTTTATTTGTTTTACATATGCTGGTGTAAGCATCTGCATTTCAGACCATGAAAAAACAGTTAGTACAGTAGAATGACACATTTTGGTACTAATATTCATACCTTAATAGAAATTCAACCAGCCAGCGAGAACTGCCCTTTGCACGCTAAGCAGCAGGCAAATCTAAGCTTACCTGTGATATTTGCCATGCGTAATACAGGAGTATCAACGAATCATCAAATCATCAATCATCAATCAGTATCATCAAATCAACCATATTTAGGGGGGGGGTGGCGTCAGGTGAGTGGGTTGCTACTTTCCCCTAATCATGCATAACAATCACCAGCCCTGTCATTATGCAATCAACAGACAAACCACATGGATTCCTACTATCAACAAAGGCTGGATTTAAAGAAGGGTATCTGCTTTCACAACCTTCACTCAATACATACAATGATTATGTTTAGGGTTCCATCAAAACAGTTTTGATTTTAGTGTTAGCAAAAACAATAGTGAAATACGTCACATTTACATCCATGCAAATGTCATGCTCACAACTGTAAAGAAAATATACAAATAAAGGAGTGCTGCAGAATGGTTTGCTTTCAGAGTTTTCCTGTTACGCAAGGACTCCTATCATCAGCAATAGTTAACATTGTTTTCAGAGAGAACCAACTACCAACCTTTCACTCAACTGCTATGACAATCGGGCCACAATCCATAAATTTCCCACTTTTTGAAGTAATCTTAGTAAGAGGGATATGAAAAACACCCCCACCCCTAGCCCCAGCCCCTCCCTCATCATTTCCTATATTTGCTACACCGCTTGACTCCTCGCTTCTCAATGTCTTCCCATGGCCTATAAAATTGACTATCATATAAATTTACCGCAACCAAGATCATTTCTAGTGAAAGGTTTAACTATGAGTAATCTTTGTTAAAATCCTAACAAAACACCAATAAAATGATTCAGCCTTCAACATCGAACCCACGGTTCTTTTCCAAGTGAGGAAGGCTGGTCGTTTGTGATTGCTGTAGTGAGTCCACAACCTTTTCTGTGTCTGGAAAAGGCGGTCTGGATAATCAAAAGTCGATTTCTACCTCAGTCGGATCACCTCGCCGACTTACGATCAATAAACAACAATCTTGAGCTTTCAGTGCCTCTCGTCGCTGAGGCCAGGATGCTCAGTCGCGGCACCATCATCAAAGTAAACATTAAAACACCGCCTAAACATTAAACACCAGGAAGGTGTGCATGACACTCTCCGATGCGAATCTCGCTCGCAAAATCGCGGTGCATCGAAACAGCATTGAAAGTCACCGCCCACCTCTGAGCAGCCGCTCCGTAACGATTGAAACATGTTTCTTGCGTTGAGAGAAATCTCCGTATCTGGATCTGTTTCAGCATTTTATAATATCTAGTTTGGGACACTGAGAGCCGGCTGGTAGAAACAGCGAATCGACCGACCGGTCCGGCCATGATCAGTACACTGATTTATCAGCGACCTGTCACCAAGTTGAGCGGCCAACAAAAAATCCTAGGATGCGTTTTTCACCAGGTTGGGATGAAACATAAGAGGATATTATTGTTCCGTAGGGTACTATAAAGGGTCTTGACGAAGCGCTTTCCTTGTCCGTGTGTCGAAGTGCACACCATGCAGGCAAAATATATATGTATGCAAGCATCATGCTACGTTGTGCAGTGTGTGTTATATTAATTTGTCGTGGCCGTTGCCAAATATTTCTATCAAAAATATTTTGGCACCAAGCTTTGCATGCAAATGTACGTTTTTGCCTCCTACCTCATCCACCAAGTCGGCATGGTTCGCTACCTGCATGCGGCACACAATGAAAATAAGCCAATTTGGCACGCACCCAAAGTACAACAGGATTCTCAGCACCGCGTAAAGTAATCATTTAATTTGTGTGCGGCCACTTAAGTCCTCGGTAATGTGTGCTGTGAGGCCACCACAGTCCCCCAGTAGTGTGTGCTGTGCGGCCGCCACCTTCCCCGGTGATGTGTGCCGTGCGGCCGCCGCAGTCCCCGGTGATGTGTGACGTGCAGCCGCCGGAGTCTTCAACAGTCTGACCGCCGCGGGCGCGGTCGCAGCCTCACCCGTTCGGCCGGTTTTCCCCGCTCGCGTGCTTGAGTGGCGGGTTCCTATAAAGCGCCGCGCAGGGCCCGCCGGCGGCACAGTGCCTGGCAGACCGCACCAGCGCATCCCGCCGCTTTACGTGAGTAGGGTTCCGCGAAGGGTGCAGATCAGCGTACCTTCCATCCCCCCTCCCCCGCTCCAGAAACCGCTGATGGCGGGGCCGGTCAGTGAATGAGAATTGTCATGACACGTGCTCCGGCACTTGGGTAAAGGGGTCAAGCATATGCCGAGCGATCGCTGGACCATGGCACTTAGGTGGTATGGTTTGTGCTGCAGCGTGCGTGGTTGAGAGGAAAGGCTGGGAGTCGGCTGTGGCGCACCCGGTTTTTTCTGAACGTGACAAAGAGCTATGTGAGTTGGGGTTTCGCTAATTATCGCTTGATGCAACGCCACGGGATATTGCTGGGTTAGCGACTGACGTGGCAGTGGCTGGTGGACGCCCTCGATTCTCATCCAAAACGGTAGTACGTCCCATCGATGGGAACTTCGTTGTCGGTACAGTTTCAACGGAAGTATGCGAAGGGATAGGCGCATCAACGCACACTTCTGAACAGGTCTTTGGGATTCGTGTAATTCAATGAACTAGTCCAATGCTTGGGAGGTGATGCATTTCTGACCGTGCTTTGTCAATTTCAGGGAAGAACCACAATGAACAGAGTGTTTTTCTTTGTTACCCTTATTGCTACCGGTCTCGCAGCTCCAAACCGACCTGTGAGTACTCGTTGCTTAATCAGTGTTCGTTGCTTAATCACTATTTGCTATGACGTACCTGGTTTCATGCACATGGTGCTTACTGGCCCCACGGAATAAAGGGTAGAACCACAACCAACGGCCAAAAGTCGCGAATGCTTCCCATGATGTACGCCATGACACATCCTTGGCATGTTTTCACACCAATCTCCAACGCCCCTTATCCAATACTAACTTCCCAGGCTTCGTTCATCGCTAGCCTCGACCAACCCGTTTGAATTTCCACGCCGTTGTCTTTGAGCCGGTGCCCGCCTGAGGTCCAGCATGTAGCTCACTGGCCTCTACCCTCGTCGATGTCATCAACGTGGCCATCAGCGCGACATTGGTGACGTCATATGTTCCGCGGTTTAATGGCGACAATGGTGACGCCATATGTTCCGTGGTTCAATGGCGACAATGGTGACGTCATATGTCCCGTCGTTGCAGCCTGGTGGCAGCATCTCGAACACCAACGCGCAAGGAACCAGCGTAGTGCAAAGACCGGATGGTGGCCTGTCATTGAATTTCCTAGCGGGCCTGGCAGCAAACCTACATGTCAGTGGAAAGTTCCTCAGATTACTGGCTGGGTGGAGTGACTGGAGCGAGATTTGGGGTGGATGAGGTGGGAGAAGCGGTGCGGGGTCACTCTCATAACAATACCAAGAGCTCACGAGATCTCGGTAAAAAATGTTGTCACTCACTTCGGACTTTCGGACTTTATTTCATAGTTATATATATATATATACATATATATATATTATATATATATATATTATAGCCTGAGACGACTGTGCGTATTTTTCAGTTTCCTTACGATCGATTCGCAAGTTTAACATGATCGAGCGCAGATCTCAATGATGAATATTTTGCTCCCAACCCCCATTGTGATTAGCGGTTGTGGTCGTCAGATGTCAACGCAGGGAATACTCGCGAGCCATTTCAATGACAGTAGATTCTCTATTGAGCTGATGGGGGTAGCCTCGGTTCTACCCCGCTAACTGACATGCAATGTCGCGAGGTCACGTTGCATTGTGTCCACGCTGGGGTAGCCTCTTTGCCATGCCCTTATAGTCCGATACCTAAGAACCGCGCAGACAACTAGCATTGCACGATCATGCCGAGTCATGACACGTGACTCACTCGAACTGACCTACCACCAGATTGCAGGTGGGCGTTGGGTGACTTGAGCATCGACCAGCAGCACGCGCAAGTTTTCAACCATGCGGCTCGTCATACCTGGCGTCGGTGGCCCTCCGCGCCCCAGCTGGCAAAACTTCCACAACAGATTCCACTAGGGCGAAATCGGCGCCACCGCGTCCCAAAACCGGACCGGGAGCGCTGGCGGGAGATGGCTGGATTGTTGCACCCCCCCCCTCCCCCCCCTCCGTGTGGGCAGACAGTCGCCTGGCGCCGGGCCAGAAACCGGCCGCCGTCCTGGTGTCGGGCTGGCCTAGCACCCGTCTGCTGCCTTGAGAGGCACGGCCAAGAGAGATCGGACAGTCCGCGGGAGGATAACCGAGTCGTGTGTGACGGCGGGTGTGACGGGTGTGACGAGTGCGATTCTGCGTGATCAGGGAGGTGTGAGGCCTCCGGAACGGCGTCTGGCGCTAAAACGAAGACGCTCGCCCCTGGCCGCCGCTCTCCCCGCCCAGGGACTGCCGCTCTGACTCCGACTCCAGCTCACGTCCGTGCGCTTGTGTTGCTTGGTATGATGCAGCGTCTCCAAATATATGTTCACCTTGGCATGGCCGCCCTCCGCAGCAGCTAGGGGTGACAGTTTGTGAAGCACTGCCGCTTGAATGTCGTTTCCTCTGGTGATCTCGCGCGGTACGTTCTTCATGCCTGGCACCCATGAGCGGTGGCCCGTCGCCATGGTGACGATGTGCGTCACAATTGTCAGCTCACCGCGGCGGCTTACGTAAAGTCAAATCCGTCTTTCTGGCAACGTCAGAAGCTGATGCAGGCCAAGGTGACGGTGGATCTGCGGTCAGGGATGACACGGTGCGAAGAGCACAGCCCTGCAAAGCTGGGGTTTGCCAGACCCTGGCCTTTCGAAAAGTCTGCTCGTTAACGGAGGAATAAATCTGGTCGCTGATCCGGTTTTTGTGTTGCGGCTAAGTCAAAACAGGTACCACATGCTGAGCCTCGCGCGCCAGTCGACGGTCGTTAAAGCTTGATATGTTGCTCACGTAAATATTGCTTTCTCGCCTGGTATACAAGAGCTTAGCACAAGCGTGAACGGGTGCAAGCGTGAACGGGTAATCAAGGTGCAGAGGTAACTGTGAAATAAAGGAATCATTACATACACTCATTGCACATTCAGCAGCTGTTCTCTTGTGCTAAGCCGGTCATGATTTGAGCGTCAGAACCTTCATCTCTTACTGGTGGTTTTAACTACGTCCGGCTCCGTTTTGAACAGAAAGCTTGGAGCCACAAACGAGGCCCCCTTTCCCGAGGACACTGAGCATATTTCCAGGTTTTCTGCACGCTCGTGCGTGGGGTCAACGTGCACCACTTCTCTGCTTCTCGGAGGTGGTCCGCTGGCGGGTTTACCCCGCCACAAGACGTGTCAGGGCTTGGAAAACCCCGAGCCGGCTGTCTATGACCAGGCTGGGTACAGGAGCGGGGGTGACCAGCCAAGCGAGTCAGTGGCAACCTGAGAGCTGTGCGGAGCGTCGGGTCGGTAGAGCCAGCGTACAGGTGAGATCGAATGGGCAGTTACGCCCAGGCGGCAGCGATTCTGAACCCGAGAGTTGGAGGGGTACGAAGAGCGGAAAGGAAGGGAGGGAGGACCAAACAGGGAGAGAGAGGGAGGGAGCAAATGACGTGGAGTGATTAATTGGAGTGGAGGCGTGAAGAGTGCGTGAGTGAGGTGAGCTGAGTGAGTGAGTGATGGAGTGAGAGAGAGAGGATGGAGAGAGAGAGAGAGAGAGAGAGAGAGAGAGAGAGAGAGAGAGAGAGAGATGAGGAGAGAGAGAGAGAGAGAGAGAGGAGAGAGAGAGAGAGAAGGAAGAGAGGAGAGAGAGAGAGATAGAGTAGAGAGGAGAGAGAGAGAGAGAGGAGAGAGAGAGAGAGGAGAGATAGGAGAGGAGAGAGAAGAGAGAGAGAAGAGAGAGAGAGAGAGGGAGTAGGAGAGAGAGGAAACCCGTGCACATCATTACAAACATTATACGCTTGGTTTTGTAGAAGGCATCGACCGCTTTGGAAAGTGGCCCTAGCGGCTGGTTAGCACTTGAACATTGAGACCGTACAGCAACAGCGGGGAAACGATCCATAACGGCATCCGCAGGACTAGCGGCAATCAGCCCGTCATATGTTGTGGTCTCTTGCTCCCCAAATCCCCAGAAACTGCAAGATCAGCCCCAGCGAGAGCTCGCACAAGCCATCACGGTTTTATCGACAGAAGCGAAATGGGATAAGTATTTAGCGAACTGAATCCTGGATTGGACACTGTGTATCACGTTCTTTGGCTGTCTTTGCGCACTCATGTTCATGCTTACGTTCCATGCGTTACACGCGTTGCATGTGTTTGCAAGAATGAGTCTGATGTCCGAAAGCCGGGGTGCTTCCATTGTTATAATTCAAAACGTATCAGAGAACTTAGCAAATTAAGCTCAAGAAAATATGCGTAGGTGTGATCGAGAAGATAAAACACGATGGTGCAGAATAACATGGAGGACACCGAGACATGTGCTGTTCTCGTCAAACTCGGATCCATGAACCTACTGCAATGTACAGTGGGCCAATGTCTTTGGCCATTTGGGTTGTTGGCTCATCGATGTTGGTGTTACTAACCTTGAGCTTACTGAACTCGACATGTTCCTTCACAGACCGCAGATTTAGGAGCTCCCACATACACACTTAGAGTCATGCAGGTGACGGTGGCTTTCTTCTGCTGCCTCGTTGGCCTGGTCATCAGTGCGCCTATGGTAAGATTATTCAATAAGTTTGCTGAATGACGTAAGATTGTTTAGTGATTATTAGTACCTTTTACCTTGGCACCCGAACTCGCTAACAAATCTATGCTGGCTCGTGACAGACTTGGGCTTTAGACCTTGAGCCGCCATTTGCAAAAGCATTTCGTTTCAACTTCTTGTCAAGCGGTTCCTGCTTTCGTCTTGTTTACTTAGTTCGCAATGTCTCAAACAGCTCCATGTGGTTCTATCTTGCATATTCTTGTACATCTTTTCGTTTCGTACGGTACGAAGATCAAGTTGCATGGTCAGCCTTCGCGTTTGGGGTCATCCGGCGAGCCAGTGATTCTTAACACGCATTTTAAGCAAAACTATAGTGCATGGGCAACTTTGCATGCCCTATATTCTACAAAATAAAGCCGAAAGGCAGACGGCTACCAAACTTATTTCATACCGATAGCAGCCCTGAACGACAGGCTGTTCGGTCGCCACCGCCTTGCCCGCTTTTCCGCCTGCATGCGTGCCATGCACGCACCGTCTGCACGTGCCGTCGTTTTGTTTACATCTACATGGCCTCTCGCTGTTCTGCTCACCCTTGTCTGCACGTGTCATGGTTTTGCCAACAGCCCCAGGGTGACAGTGAACTGCGAAACACAAACGCGGTCGTCACTCTGGAGTCCTCCGGCAACCAGGGCGGACTGAACTTCCTCGGTGGAACGGCATTCGCGGCGGACCTCCAGGTGAGTAGCGCCACAGGTGGCGGCGTGCAGGGAAGTGGAGCTCTGAACCTTTCTGAGGAGGGTGTGACTCCTCGTGTGTGCCTCGGCGTCACCGTGGTTGGCGAACCCCGCTGCCTCAAACCTCGCAGAAAGTAATAAGCAGCGTTCAATCAGCACGACGTCGGTTCATTTATTGAGGCTGAGGCTTTTGGTGTGCATTGATTTTTAAAGAGCATCCCTTTACGTTGGACAGTTCTGATTCAGTCATGATAATTTAGGCGTCATGGCCATGCGCTTGCATGATGGTGTGTGCCTATAGTGGTTCTTCCTTTGATTGTGTCCATGGGCAAGCAGTGCTCCTTTTTGGGAGCGTACGCTTAACACAGGATCGTCACAATCACCAACAAGAACTCAGGCCACAAGCACACCACCTCACCCAATGAAAAATCACTGCGTAAAAATTACCGCATACATAAATGCGAACATATTGTGCTTGTTGTGACACGTACTCGATTACCGGCAGGTGAACGGTCCGTTGGAGAAGCAAAAGGTGGGCGTGCAGCAGGCCTTGTCCATCGGCCAGGTGATCAACATCCCCAAGCCAACACTCGTCGGACACAAGGGCTAATACTATACGGAGCCGAGCTGCCGTTGTGGCGAACCGGGGCTAGTGTTTCGCGAAATGATTGGGGAGGGGGGGGGGGGGCTAAACGAGAACATTGACTAAACCTACCTCTAAAATACACAAAACTAGGTTCTTCTCGAGTTTGGCTCACTTGCTCTCAGCGTTGAGAGGTGGGGGCTGAAGCCCACGACCGAAAAAGGAACTACACCCCTGTGGCAACCACTCGCTGGCGGCGTCTAGGTTGTGGAAAACGGTGTTCCGGCAGTACGCTGGATTTATGGTGTTTTTGTTGCCTTTTGATTGCACTTTTTTTCGGTGGATAACAGCTGATGGCTCATTTTCATCTTTATCATTTGAGCTTGTATGCCAGCAAGTCGTTTGATGTTAAGTACGCTGCAAAGTGATGTTTATTATGTACGGTTCGACTTTTGTGCGATAAACAGGCACGTTTCACTAGCAATGTTATCAGGGAGTGGTGACAAGAAAACGGTGCGTCGGATATTGCGTGGGACTCGGCAGGTCTTTTCTACATTGACGTGCTGCAATACTTCCGATGTGACCTTGAGCGAGCGATGCGATTATCACGGCAGACCTGTCAGCTATCGTGGTGCGGATGATAGCTGTCAGTTATCATGGTGCAGATGATGGCTGTCAGTTATCATGGTGCGGATGATGGCTGTCAGTTATCATGGTGCAAATGATGGCTGTCAGTTATCATGGTGCGGATGATGGCTGTCAGTTATCATGGTGCAGATGATGGCTGTCAGTTATCATGGTGCGGATGATGGCTGTCAGTTATCATGGTGCGGATGATGGCTGTCAGTTATTACGGTGCGAATAAAAGCAGTCAGTGATAGCGGTCAGCCATGGTGCGGATGATACAAACGCATGAGCTAATGAGGCCGGCGCCACGGGTCGATGCAAACCCCTGGCGTTTTCAAATTGATGAAGACAGATCTTAGCAGAAAACACCCGTGGGTACAAGACAATGTCTAGTGGCGACAGGAAACAAACTAAACAGGCGTGTTTCGTATTCAATTTTGAGTACAGCGGTGTATATTTATATGTGCTGTGAGCATATATTCATGATTCATGGCTCCGTTCATGTAGCAGTGTGGAACCGCCGCGCGGGCTGCGGGACTCGAACCCAGCGTCACGGGAACCGAAGCAGCCATCTCTCGTTTAGGGCACGCATAGTCGGCCGTTGCGACATGTAGGCAAAGCATTTGCTATTGGTGCTTCGAGCTAATTATTTGAGAGCTTGCATGCGTCTATGTCTAACGTCCCACTGCTGCGTTCATGACGCCATTCTCTCAAAACACCTCATAAGGGTCGGAAAGAAAACAGACAAGACGCCACTCGACATCGTGTTCAGTACACTGTACATGGCGTATGGTTAACGCTTGCTAGCGTTTCATCAGAGCAATACCCCGCCCCATCACGATGACCTCGGGTGATAACAGGTTATAACAGGTGATAACAGGTGAATCTTCATACGTGTTTCTTAACATCGCTCGTGAGTGGAAAGTGCCCTGGAATTTCTTTGAATGCAAGTGAAAGTTAGGAATAAAAGTTCCGCTGGGCTCTGAATCATCTTCTGCAAAATTGCTTCCTGTCAGGTGGCGGGTTTGAACGTTATCGGTGAATAATGTATTCTCGAGCGGTTTGCCAGGTACAGTATTGTCGTAGCTCAACCACTTGATTGGATGTACTCTGTTTTAGGGTGCATTGATGTGATGTTGATGAGACTGGACTCCGAATTTCGTATCTTCATCTCGCCATTGTGCTGTAATATTAGTTTAAGCTGTTCTCCCGAACAACCTTCCCAGCTTTTCCATAAGCATGTGCCGTGAGTATGAATTTTGCACAGTGTGCAGTAAGTAAAATATCACCTTTGAAACTCTGATCAGTGGGTCAACTGAACGGTAACTGTGAAGTTAAAGAGCGTTCCGTGGTATTTTGTGACAAGGGGCACAACCAGGATATCTTAATAAGGTCGCAACCGCCGCCTCTCTGGGGGGGGGGGGGGGCTGCGGGTGTGATACAGAAGAAGGTCTTAAGCCGTGGTCAAGTAGGAATGGTTCCTGCCTTATCAAGCGAGAATAACGCTTGGGTGAGGATGGGCATCTCGTGATTGGCTACGCCAGTGGCAGGTTACACTCTGAATTTTGCCACGGGTCCGTTCAAATTCTGCACCCAACATATCTGTAAACGGCCCATTCGGACTTGTAGGGGGCTCACTACCGAATTTAGAGGGCCCGTTTTGCCATTTTAGAGCCCCCCCCCCCCCCCAATTTGAGCATAGTTTTTGCGCCCCTCTTGACCCGTCCCTTTTTTGGACATAAAATAAATGACACTTTCCAGACCTAACAAAGGCCATTTCTGGGCTTACCAGACGTTGGCCATCCTCGGCCTAAATGATAGGTGATATGATAGGTGATACATGATGGGTGCCTTTTCGCCATATGAGATACTTGCTTTATCGGACAAAAATGGGTAGTCTCCTGATTAACAAGAGCTCTCTTGAGTCTACCGTATAACTCTCCAGACCTGAGAAGGCTCTTGGTGAGCCTACGATGGGCCCCTTTCTAACCGAAAGCGGGCACTTATTGGGCCTACGACGAGCCATTCCTGATCGGAGATGGGTTTTGCCAGGCCTAAACTTACACGGGCGCTGCTTTTCTCGAAATGGGCTCCCTTCAGATCTGAGACGGTGTCAGTCCAATTTCAAGCGTGCTGCGGGCAGCAGGGAGCACCGGGGGCACATATGTTTCCCATTTATGGCAGACGGGCCCTTAGGGCTCATTGAGACCTACGATCAGGGGCACGACTAGGGGGTGAAAAGGATAGACCAGGCTTTATTCAGGGAACCCTGCCCACAAATGGCCATCAGAGGGCCTCTCGCTGTGATCTGGGTCACCTGGGGTCAATGAGGGCCGATCAGTCGATCCGCGACCACCAATGTCGAACAGTGGGCCTCGTGTCAGCCTAGGGCTCATTCCCAAACCCGCGACCATGCTGGGGCCCGCGACTGTCAGTCAGAGGACTCTGTGCAGAAGTCGGAATCCCTGAGACAATGGGGGGGGGGGGGGGCCGCTGTGTTGATCAGGGAGCCGCGATACGCCTGACCGGAGACCCCATGTCGGCAAGGGCTTCGAGTCGGCCAGGTTTCCGTTTTCTGCGCAGAGGACAGGAGCACGATCCCAAATGACAGGGAGCCTCGTAAAGGGGGCCTCCACACTCGTATGCGGTTTTGAGCTGGAATAGCCATCCTAGCAAACTTTTGGTGCAGTTCACAAACCTGCCCTTCTTAAGACCTAAGCCTCTGTGGATTCTGGGCTACACGTCCGCAAAAATGGGGAGAGTGTTTCGAGGAGAGTATTTCAATGCCACCCTGGCATTCATGACGTCACAATAATGTGATCCAAATCCTGCCACTCCATAAGCCATGCGGCAATCGAGGCCGAAAAAAACACAACGGCTTAGTCTTTCATATCTGGCGTTCGTGAGCATATTTCCAGGCACAACGGCCGTCAATTGGCTATCAGTCAATATTGTGCACGGTACGATGGCATATTCAAACAATGAAGTAGTTAGGAGCATATTCACTGAGTAGAGAAATTGTGTTTTTTTTTAGTGTTTTTTTTACAGACCAGACATGGAACCTCTACGCTTGCTTTCGTAGCACAATATGCAAATAATGTCACGTGCCCGAGAGCCCCCCCCCCCCCGGGCCACCTGAAATTATGAAAAGGGGCAAAAAGATAGCTTCGCCCTCATCTCAGAAGATTGGGTGCAGTTTTCCCACGCTGTCTCCCCGTCCCTCCCCCCCCCCCCCCCCCCCCGTTGCGCGGCTACTGATAAGTATGCAATATAAACTGAAAGCTGGCTTCCTCGTTTGAACGAACACCAATGCTAACTTTATTTACTTTAAAAGCTGAAGCACCTAATCTTGGTTGTAGTTGAGTCCTGGCATGTTATGCAAGAAAATGTTAACATCTCGGTAGCATTTTTCACACTTTTCGGATGTGCGCCGCTGGCTCAAGCAGATTGATAACCATCCAGCGTGCTTTGTGGCCTAGTGAACCATACACGCTGATGTACTGCATCAGCAAAACGAAATGAATAAAATAGCAATGCAAGCAAATTTACTAAACTCAGTAAACCACATTTACGCCCATCATGTCAACAGCACATCATGATGCTTTTAATTTCTGCACATGCTTAATACAGTGCTTCCTGTTTCTTCCTGTTATAGCTGACCCTATCCAGTTTCTCGCTTGCAGAGTTTAAAATAAACTAGATACAAATACGTACTGAACGCTGGTACCAATACTGGTACCAATAAAACATAACACATGCAAAACAAAAAGATTTCGTTCTTCGCGTTTCTATTCCCTCATTTGTTCATTTTGACGCTAATTTACAGCCTTTGATTGCTGTCTTTGGTCAGATGCTGCGGCGTGAAGCAAATGATTTTCTACGCTTATCATGCAATACCTTGAAATCTAGCCATTGCATGCCGTTGAGAACAACCCGAAAAAAATATTCATCCACCCACCTATGCACCCTTCCGTTGCAATTGATATTGGCGGACGTTGTCTGACAAACGTCAATATCACCCAAAAGAAGAGTAGTGGTCTTTTAAAATATTCACTACACAATTTGGAGCAAAGAATTTAGGCTAAACATGCGTACAATATCCTCTTAGTGAAAGATTTGCACCATGTGCTGTTAACGTACATGGTAGGTTCTGAGGGTGCACATGGGCATGTCTCTGAGCTAAGCTTCAAATGTGGGACACTCTCGATAACAATATCTTATATTCTTGTGACATTGCTGAATATTAATGATATGTTCGCACAAATATTCGTGGAAAAATAACGTTGCCATCCTTGGTTGTATGCAGTATTACACAAAGAAATTAGTAAAATTGGGTCAGTGCCCTTGCAGCATGGCAAGCTACGAACCAGCATTGACCACCGCCATTTTGCCTGTTCTTTGCGCCATTCTGTAGCACATTGCGCTTTATAAACATCATTGCATTGAAAAATTGCCAGTGAATCAACTCACCCTCATTTTGCTAAAATAATCCAAATACACGTTGCCTTGTCTTATTACCTTGAGATTCTCCGGAATGCATCTTACGTCTATATGTGCGTCGCGCCCGAGTGGGGATCAAGCTGACTCGCTCCGAAGGTTTTCCAGAATGGTTTTTAAGCGGCGCGGCGCAACCGCACCAAATTTTGCATAGCTGTTAAAAATTGAATATCGGATTGTCTGACATCAAAAAATTAGATGCATCTTGTAAGGTAGCTAACCTATGACAGGTTAAAATGAGGCCATGGTTTCAGCGAAAGCAATCTCTAGTGAATCGTCCAGTCTGATTCAACAACGGAGTGGGCGAAGCCATACATCTTTGAGACACTTTGTTAGGCAACATAAAAATTGAATTAACGGATTGCATTGACCTAGCGTCAGGTATGAAGGTTGGACAAAGGTCAAAACCAACGTTTTTTATTGTCCTAATGGCTTGCTGTATGGGGTAGTGTCTAACGCTCATGTCAACTTTATTGAAAACAGGAACTGCATTAAGCACCTTCCACGGGCTTCTTAAATGTCGGAATAGGTCACTGACCAAAAATGACCCACGTCAACGTTATGTTCTTAGAAACATACTGCCTAGCGTAATCTTCATAGCATGTTCAGATGCAAATCTCAACCAATTATGCATGATTTTAGTCACCATAACCTTAAAAAAGTCAAAGCAATATCACTGGCCTTAAATGAGTTTGTGACCTGCTTAGAGCAGTTATCTAGGTTCCAGGGGCCCTTTGGAGACGAACCTGGAAATTTACCTTTTTGACCTTATTTGACCTAAAGGTCATGACCTAGAAAACTCAAACTTTGACCTAAGTGAGTTCACGTATAAGTAAATACACCCTGTGAACTTGATGTCTATAGCTTTCTTATGTCCTGAGATCTCAGGTGGGTCAAATTGACCCCACCCGAGGGAAGGATATCCAACCGGCCACCCGGGAGCGTGTTAAACGCCTGATAATTCACCAGTGAAGTGACCAAAGTGGACCCATTGTCCTTTCAGGTCTGGAAAGGCTCATCGTAGACTCAAGAAGGGCCCTTTTGAGGTCGTGAAATGACGCGTTTTAGACTAAGAAAGAGGACACATCTGGTCTGAAAAGGGGCCATCTGAGCACTTCAGCCCAAAAAGAGCCTATCTCAGATCATACAAGCTCCATCGTGTATCAAGGGAGCGGTCAAAGTTTTTTGCAAGAAGGGGGGGGAGCGACACACAGCTTGGTAGAGGGCTCCCGGTGAAAGGACGCTCCAAAAAATCACAAAATTTGACCCATTTTATTCGGGGGGGGGGTCGAGGGTTCATTTTGATGGCTTTCATCACGTATCATCCTGCCGATGAATGAGTTCGTTGAGGGGCTCAGTGGATTAAACACTACGGAGACCCATTCACTTTCGCGGACAGGGAGCCCTGCAAGCATAACACCAGGGGCCCCATTGTCTTTCCCGGTCAAAGGTTGAAGGGAATCTCCGTTCTAGCCCACCACCCAGGGCACTTGCAGGCTATTATTTCGGAGACAGGGTGGCCGGGGCTCCTTGGTCGATCAGAAAGGCCGCAGAACTGTGCATCATGCATCGGTCCTCTTCCTGATGGAGAAGGCCCTTAGACCGGACAGTTGATACCGGGTCGACGCAGAGGCCTCATTGACACCGAAGGATCGCTTACTGGTACGGGGGTCCAAAAATTGACAGACGACTCCAATTCGGTTTATCGCACCGCTGACCGAAATGGGATGGAGGTCCGGGGCCACGTTCGTTCTTGGGCCCGCATCTGACACAGGGTCCTTTCACTGTCAGATGAAAGGACCCTGTGTCAGAACTGAACTGAAATAAGGTCCTCCTAAACTCTTCCCTGTCATCTATCCTATCTCCTTTCATTATCAGCTGGTTCGGTCAACTTAGGAGGCTCCCTGATATTCGGGGTCACGTTCCTGTTCCTATTCAGAAAGCGGAACCATGGCCGACTCGGGGACCCTGCCGACATAGCGTACCTCGTCAGGCGCACTGTGGCCCCCTTGACCAATACAGCGGTCCCTCATTGCCTCAGGGACCCCGACCAATGCAAAGGGTCCTCTGACTGACTATCGCGGGGCCCAGGATGGTCCCGGATTTAGAAAGCGGCCCTGGGCCGCAGCGGGGCAGGCTGCTAAAAATTCGTGGTCGCGGGTGACTGGCGGGCCCTCATTGTCCCCAGGGGCTCCAAATCGGCGCAGTAGACCCTCTGACGTACATTTGCAGGTCGGGATCCCTTGATGCGGCCTCTGGCCAACTCCTCGGGCCCCCTAGTCGGGCCCCTGATCGTCGGTCCTGAGGAGCCCTCGGGCCCCGTCTGGACCAAAGGGGACACGTGTGCATCGGTGCCCCCTCCCCCCTTCCTTCTGGCGTGCGCCCCGTCTTCAGCTTACGACGGGCCCTTCTCAGGCCTGAGGAGAGCCCATTTCCAGATAAGCAACGCCCATGTAAGTTAAGTCCTGGAGATGACACATCTCCGATCAGGAAAGGTTCATTGTAAACTCAGAAAGCGCCCGTTTTCGGTCAGGAAGGGGCACATGGTAGGTTCAGAAAGGGCCCTCTCGGGTCTGGGACGGGTCGTAGTAAACTCGAAAGAGCCACTCTTATTCAGAGGACCATTCATTTTAGGCTGACAAAGCAAGCAGCTCACTCGCCGAAAAGGCACCTCTCACCTTTGACACGCGCCCAGGTGGCCGGCTGGACACCTTTCGCTCGGGTGGCGGTCAATTTGACCCCGCTGAGATATCTAGAAGTAAGAAAGCTAGAATTATCAAATTTACAGGGTGTATTGATCTGTGCGCGATCTCACTTAGGTCACAGTTTCAAGCCCCTAGGTCATGACTTTCGGGTCAAATAAGGTCAAACAAGGTCAAATTCCAGGTTGGTCTCCAAAGTGCCCCCAGAGCCTAGATAACCGTTTCTAAGCAAAAGGTGATATGCTCATTTAAGGTCAGTGACCTTGCTTGACGTCTTTAAGGCCATGGTGACTAAAATCAAACAAGATTGCCATGAGTTTTGCATTTGAATAAGCGAAAAAGATAATGTTAGGCGGTATGTTAATAAAAAGAGACAAAATGTTGACCTGAGTCATTTTATGTCAATGGCCTATTCTGTCCTCTGAGAAGTCCATGGAAGATGTATAATGCGGCTCCTGCTGTCAACAGATTCGAAATGAGCACCAGAAACTATCCCATGCAGCAAGCCCTATAGTAATAAAACAGGGTTTTTCCGACCCTGGTCGGTCTGACCTTCATACTTGACCTTAGGTCAATGTAATTTGTTCATTCAACTTTTGTGTTGGCTAGGAAAGCATCTCAGAGATATATGGCTTCGTCTAGCACTCCGTTGTTGCATCAGATTGAACAATTCTCCAGAAATTGACCTTGCTGAAACCATAGCCTGAATTTGACCTGCCATAAGTCAGCGACCTTACACAGTACATCTAAATTTTTTATGCCAAGCGATTCGCTATTCCATTATTTACAGCTATGCAAAATTTGGCGCGGCTACGCCGTGTCGTTCGGAAAACATTCTGGAAAAACCTTCGGGGGGCCAATTTGACCCCCACCTGAGCGCGTGTCAAGGCCCGGAATTGACCTACGTCCGGTTATGCTCAGAAATGGCCCACGTCAGGTCTGGTAAGCGTCATGTTTTAAGGCCCAGATTTGCACAGGTCAGTTCTGCAAGGGATCAGTTTTTGCTCTTAGACTTGAGAACACTTCTCAAGATCATCCCCCCCAGGCCTGCAAAGATCTGGGAGGGGATGATCCGATCCTAGGCCCAGCATGGGGATGGGGATGAGCCCGATTTTAGGCTCAGAATGAGCTATCACTAATCGGGAAATGACCCATGTTGGCACACTCACTTGCATAACCACAGGTGTCGATTTGTATTCTTTTGGGTGGGCTATTGCCTTCCGCATCCTAAATCCGCCCCCCCCCCCCTAACTGCGAGGTTGCCCCCCCCCCCCCCCACCTTCTAGAGCCCAAGTTCATGTAGGACATTTCACAGAGAAGCTCAAAATTATGCAATATTCAAGGAACGCTCTTACTAATTGTTTCACATGTAAAAGAACCAAATAAAATAAAGATTGCGATATCATGCTCAGTTAAGTTCGCCTGACTGAGTCAGTCACACTTCTAAAGCTCCGCGGTCGTTCTGTGTTTACTTCAGTTTTTCTTTTTTCTGTATGCTGCATGTTTTTAACTACACGATTTATGTCTATAGTCGACTGTAGTCTAGGGTTATAATATTGTTGGAGCGTTTTGGAGGTTTTCGGCTCTATTCAGCGATGTTTAAGTTATACAGACGTCAGCAAGTTGTGTTGTGTTGCTACGACGTCTGATGGAGGGAAAAAAGCTCCTAGCCGTCTACATTCGGAGGAACCCCTGAAATGTGTCGACCTTCACTTCAGCTTCACAAGACCTTGTGTCTTCAGAATATTCGATGAAAGAGTTACAAAGACCCGACGATCGATACCAGCCGACCAAACCGATAGCGGTAATCATTCGACCATGACCATCAGCGCAAGCCGTGTCGAGCGTGCCTAGTGGGAGTGATGCGCCTGCACCCCGCCTTGTGGCAATCAGCGGGGACTTTCATGGCAGACATTATTAAAAGCGCAAATCAACTCAGTTATACTCTTTGCTCCCGAAGCCGTGTAGTCAAACAACGTCTGAAGCCACATAGCATCGGCTCTTCGTCGATTGTCAAAACCTGGGTTGGACGATCCACGCTAAACAAAATCATAATGGTGTCTAACGACAATATCTTTTGCTGAGGCAGAGCAAGCGAACGTTTTAGACCAGGTCTGCATTTTTCTCTTCTTTCTGTTTTGGGGGCATCCAATTCCATAACGTCACTGATTGCAGATTGGGTCAAAGCCGGGAATTATCATGCTTTTTAGTGTATTTGGCGCTAGTTTCTTTCCCGCTCATCCTCATCAAGCCTACTTCGCGGAACTCCCTACTATGGTAGAGCCCTTATGACTAACACGCGAAAGACTCGTCACCAGATTATACTCCAGGGTCTGGTCCGGGACTCAGGGCCCAATTCCCAAGCAACGACAGGGAGGGATCCGCGATTTACATTGGTTGGAACCGTAAGTCAATGAGTGGCTCCTGTGTCAGCCAGGGGACCACAGTGCCTAACAGGTGTCCGCTATCGACAAGGAGCTCAGCGTCGGCCTGGGGCAGTGTTCGAGGGGTCCGCAGAGCAGCCGAAGAGTCCCTCGGGACTGATGATCCAGTGCCTGATTGGAGGGCACGAAGTCAGGGCCGGGCCATCAAGCGTCAGTCAGAGGGCCTCTTGCGCCGGTTGGGAACACCGTGGGACAATGCGGGTCTCTTTTTCGGTCATGGAACACCAACGCCGAACAGTCGGGTTCGTGCCAGCGACGATATATCTGCCATGGGCTCACATCACCTAACCTAGGGTATTGTGCTGGCAAGTGACCCCGAGGCGACCAAGGGCAGTGTTCGATGAGGCCCGAAGAGGAGCCCGGGCGGCCCACCGGAACCGACTATTAAAGGCCCGGTTAGAGAGTAAAATGGCCCGAAGAATTGGTTGTAGGTCACATAGAGAATGGTGCCCCGTAGGGTTGTGACTTGAAATATCAGTTCCAGGTTCTCTTGTACCGTTTGAGGACCCCTGAGACAATACGGGTGTCTAGCTCGGCCAGGGACCACTAACACTGAACAGTTGGCTCCCTGTCAGTCCGAACTCTGGGGGCCCATTTCCCAAGCAGGAGCAAGACCCGGGCCACGATTTGCATTGGTATGGGTCCCTGAAACATGTTTGCGGCCACGTTGTCGGTCTTCACAATGCATAACAGGGTTCATATCTCGGCTGGTGGCCGCTAGTCGGCCACGAACTTTTTTGAGAAGGCTAGGAGGGGCCGAGGGCTACACGGGACCAAAGATCAAGAGCCAATTGTACTCGGACCCTGCCCCCTCCCCGCCCCCAACCGTAGCGCCATGACCTTAAATGTCAGTCGGAGAATTTCTTTTGTCTCCCTCTTATTGGAGTTCTCTATCCGTACGCCTAAGCTATTGAGACCCATTTCTCAAGAAGGAACGAGTCCGGGCCCGCGATTTGTAAAGTTCGGGATCCCTGACATAATGAAGCGCCCTGTGTCGGTCGGGAGCTACAGTGCCTAACAGGGGCTGCGTGGCGGTAAGTGACCCGAGTCAGCCAGGAGCGGTGTTTGAGGGGCCCCAAATAGAGGCCGAAGGGCTTTTGAGACCAAAAATCAAGGGCCCGATTGGGAGGGTAAACGGCCCAAAGGGGCGTCAACCCTCCGCGGTAAATAAGCGCGCAGCCGCCTCGAAGCCCACGTCCTACTGGCGGATCGTGAAGCAGCTGAAGCCGGAACACGACGAGCTCGAGATGCCTACGATGACTCCAGACTATGACTATCCTGCGACGACTCGAGCCGCGTCACGTATGCCATCGGAATGGGCGCGCAGCGCGTCGGCTTCACCGGCTCGGGGAGCGTGGTGCGCGCCATCGCCAGGTTCCACCGTGGCCCAAACTGAACATACCGGGCGCGTCTATTTTGTATGTCACATTCAGGACCCCGCCCGCGGAGCCGTGATTCTGAATGTCAGTTAAAGAGTCTTCTGCACCGATTAGGGACCCATGAGAGAGAACATTCCTCTGTTTCGGCCAGAGACCATCCACACCGAACAGCTGGCTCCGCGGCCGTCTGAGCTCTGAGGCCCATTGCACAAGCAAGAACACGGCTGGGCCCGCTGTTTGCATTGTTCGGGGGACCTGCAACAATGCTGGGCCCCTGTATCGTTCAGGGGTCCACAGCGCCGAACAAGGTATTCTGTGTCAACAGGGGGCCCGAGTCGGTCAGAGAAAGATGTGCTCAACAGGGACACGGACGAGACCCCGGATAACAGAGACCTCTTGCGGTGGTTGGGACTCTCTGACACTGAAAAACGCAGCGACATATCAAATAAAAAAGTACGCCATTCCTGAGCACAGTTTTTTGTAAAGACTAGTACCAGTGGTACAATAACTTAGCAGAAGTACACGCTTAGATAAGTTCGCAATGTGCGTCCTTGTAGCAGATTTACATCACGATCTGCGTCCATCGCAAAAAAGCTGCTACGTTTCCAACTTGCAGGATTCGTCTTTGCGATGATGATATCGCACGAAGACTAGCGCAGGTTATAAAAGTAACTGATCTGTGTCCCGACTTGCTCAAGCGCCTAACGTGTTAAAATCAACTCCACGTTTACTCACCTATGCACACAACAGCAGTTGACATGCACCCAATACAACTTCCCTGCGCAATCGTCCTAATGGCCTTAGTTCCCCTCTGTGACCTTCAGAGGATCACGATGCGTGACCCGAACGGTGACCTTGGCACGCGGGCTCATCCCCATCCAGGCCGTGGCAATCCCATCCTATCTAGTAAGTCCTCTTGAAACTGGCAATAACACCGTAGCGTGTTCGCACCAAATTCGCGTCATGACCAATGAAGCAGAGAAGGACAAGAGGGGCATGCAGGGAGGGTGGAGAGGCGAAGAGAGCGATAGAAACAGAGAGCAGACTGCAGTGCCTCTGCTATTCGAGTGCGTATGCCGCGCCCGTGGAGTGAGTGCTTGCCCCCCGAACGCGACGCCCCACAGGTTGTGTTGCACAAGCCCTTCCTCGCAAGCTCCGGCCATGAGCTTTGCTCGTTGTCATTGGTGGCTGTCGTCAGGTCCGGTTGTGCACGCGCTATTTCTTGACGCAATTGCACGCGCATTTCAATGCTCGCCATCCGGGGCCCTGTGTCCCGGATGACGAGCGTTAGCATGCCCCGGGAAGATGCCTGACATTGGATTCGCACGGCGGTTAGCACCGCACTGGTTAGCTACGGCTCGGGTGCGGGCTAGGGTTTCAACTTCGAACCTGCCCGCGGGGCTGACGGCGTGTTAGCTTGCTTCGCTCTGCTCTGCCGCTCTGCTCTGCGTGGGCAGCTCTTGGTCGTCCTCTGGCGGCCCTTTGGCCCCGGCGTGGCGCGAACACGAGCAGTGGGAGACGCCGCCCCGCCGGACTTTCCACTAGGCTTTCTCCCTGCCCCGGATATGCTTTTAGCACTTAGCGTGATTGGTTTTTGGATTAGCGCCCTTTCGACCAGACATGGTCATTTCAGGGCTATGGGATGAAGGAAAATGGCTAGCGATGGGACGGATGTGCATGAACCTCGGGGAGCCAACCGCCGAGCTTTAACCCGCGCATGCGCGGGTACCCGGCCGGGGCCCCCGTTCCCACGGGGCTCTCGGCCCACTCGTGGCTGACGCATGCAGCCCGCCCCGGACAAGCGGGGTGTCGCGAGGATGCAGGATGAGGCGAGATAGAGGATAAGAGTGATGGATGCCACTTTAGCGTGAGCTGAAGTCTCGCCGCGCCACCTGCTGCGATCCCGCCCAAACGTCTCGCCCTTTAATAACCTCGTCAACCGGCCCCTAAGCTGCTCTTCCAGCGCCAACTGCACGCACGCACGCGACCTGCTGCCCCATCGCTGACGGTCCACCTTGCATATCGCATCTCAGTCACCATGCAGAGTGGGATTTGCAAGGGGGGAATATTTGTAAGGGCAATCGGAACGATACTAACGAAAAAATACATAAACAAGCAGAAGCAGACAAAATGTAAGTTCCAGCTCAGAACTACACTGAAAAATAGCATACACTATAGTCTGTATTCGTTCGTTTACAAGACAGCACAGCATGGTCCATTTAAATCATTTTATTGGTGAATTACTCAGAGGTTTCACCCACGTCTGTGGACGCAAGATACATTCCCGAAAACCTCAAGGTTGTAAACCAAGGCAATGTCTTCATCGCAGCATACAGGGTATCGTGTCTCTACCGCAATGGGCGCGAGTTGAAGTCTGTGTGTCCGAAGGTGTTCAGATCGCTTGTGCTGACACCTTCCCCTTCGACCTGTAAAAGTACAGCAGCGTGAGTTTTATCATAGGATTCGAGAAGGACGATGCAGAGCAGCACTAACACCCATTATTGCGCTTGCATTCGTTTAGCATAGGGTAAGCTGATTCACTGGCACTTTTGAGCTGTATAGATGTTCCTATGGCACAATGTGCTATAGCATGGTACAAGACAAGAGGCAACCGGGCGGTGAGCAATGCCTGTCTATAAGCTCCTATGCTGCAAAGACAGTAACCCAATATTATCGATTTCTTTGCAACACCGTTTTCAGGCTTAATCATCACCACGGACCTTGCGCTCATCCGCTCTATATTCCCCATCCTCGCTCACGTCTTTCCCTGTCCCACTATCAGTTATCAGCGCACGACTCGCATCTCGCTGTCAGAGAGAGAGCGCGATCTCTCTCTCTCTCTCTCTATCTCTATCTCTCTCTCTCTCTCTCTCTCTCTCTCTCTCTCTCTCTCTCTCTCCCTCCCTCTCTCTCTCTCTCTCTCTCGCTCTGTCTCCCGGTCCCTCACCCCCTGATAAACCGCAGTGCAATTGAAGCCGTCGGCAATGTGCTTACCACCAAGCCCGAGGAGAAGCCGATTGCAGTTCCGCTTGTCACGAAACCAGGTCGCGGCTTGTGGAAGGTTACAGCATTGGCATTCAGGTTCAAAATGTTCGTAAAAGGGTTTTGGAAAAGATCGACAGTTCCGCCAGCAGTTCCTCCGATCTGAAAGGGCGTGCGTTTCTTAGTTTTTCTCATCTTTGTTTCAGCGTTTCTTGCAAACGGACTACCTCATGTCAATGCCGTTTGCACTGGATTGTCCAAGCCATGAGCAGCGCTCTTGTCAGCCAATGATTATTCAAGATCTGACTGACTGTTTTGAGAGGATAACACGGGATCAGAGTCATTGGTCGCAACAATCTGACCTGTGTTTGTACTTCCAATGAAGAATATAGAAGACGTGCATTGTAAAACAGTACTGAGGTAACACAAGCTCATTTAGTAAAACGAGGAACAGGTACCCAAAAGGAACACGTGTGGCTGCACGTCCCGTGGCTGCACGTCCAGTGGCTGCACGTCCCGTGGCTGCACATCCAGTGGCTGCGCGTCCCCACCCCGGCAATTTCCATTCAAAGGGAAGCCGTTTAGGTTTGGCATTTTGCCAAATAATGTCGGAGGAATTCAACGTGCAATGCAAGTTCGCGCATAGACCGTGATTGAGATCCTAGGGGTTCGGGTCTTGCAAGCTGTTTTACGCCTTATTGTCCGAACCACGGCCGATGCCTAAAGCCCAATCAGACCTCATGTGAAAATACACTGGCCCGTAAATGTGACCAACCGAACAAAGCCATCGGCAACTTCGCAGTCGCAGACTAGCCTAGCGTGCAGCAAACATTTTCCACAAGGGGTGGGGAACACTGTGATGACGCATCACGGCGACTTTCAGGTTTCTGCCGGGAGCCATCTATGGTGATATTATATATCTGAGAAATATATCTAATATCTAAAAATAAGTAAATATCAAATATATAAAAAATAAAGAAATATCTAATATCTAAAAAAACAAATAAATATACAATATCTAAAAATATATCCATATATCTAAGAAATATGTGAATCTAAGGAAGCGGGCCGAGTCCCGTGTGCGCGACTCCCTCCCCCCCCCCCCCCCACTGGCTGCTTACCGCAAGCCTGTCCGATAATGTTAACAATTGTCGCTAGGGGAAATGACTGGTCATTATGGAGGAATCTCGAGGATTGGACAAAGCAAGGGGGTCAAAATGACCGAACAGACCCACTCTTGGGTCATGTGCTCCTTCGTTACATCGGAAATAAGGCACGATGACGAAAACCGATCAGTACACTGTTCGGTATAGTTTTTTTATACCAACAGCATCGTATCAAGCTATTGGAAGTACTCAATGTTGAATACTCAAACTGGAAGCACGTCTGTCGAGCTGTCCTGGGTTTGATCGCTGCTCAGCATGACCTGACGTGACCGAGCTGTGGATCACGTGACGTGCAAGGGGCAGGACGGTTTACCTCAGGTCCGTCGGCACGCACGGCCATCAGAGCGGCCAGGAAGATCAGTGCGACACCGGTCTTCATGATGATGGCCTGGCGGGCACGTACGAGAGGCTACGTCAGGGCTCCACTCCTCACTGAAACAAGAGAGGCGCCCATCAGTCCAACCGCCAGGTCAGGCGACGTGGGAACCATCCCCCAGTCAGCATGTCTGAAGAGACCGCAAAAACGAGAATATCGAGAACCACCTTCGTCGTCGGTGATTAGGGTCTGCAGAATTTGTCCAAATGACCTCACGGTGGTTTCATTTGTCACTAAACATTTGCTGTGACCCAACCCACTTCTCATGGCTTCCAGGCAGCTATAAATTTCACCTGTTCACCATAACACTGTACGAAGGAAAGGGGCACTGGAGGGAGCGAACGCTCAGTCCTCGGCATCTGTCGACAAGGTCAAAACAGGTCTGTTTCCCAACGGTGCAAACACATCTTCGTGGACAGCTCTGCCCTAGTTTCGACCATCGCCTTCTTCCGCACCTCCAGCCGCCGTCCACCGTTCGCCGCGCCCCTGCCCGCGCCACCGCCGCCGGCACGCGCTACTCACCCGGTCGCTCCTGCTGCCGCGCGCGCCTGCTGGCTTATGAGCGGCCGCAGCTCAGCCCGCCGCCGCCGTCCCGGTTGTACCGTCTGGATTTTCCGCTGGCCGCTGGGGGATTTCCATCCCGAGAGCGCCGGCTGGTTTCTCGGCGGCGGACGGAGGGGCGGTTTGGCGAGCGCCGCCTCGGTGCTGGAAGATACTCGGACCGAGGATTCTTAGAAGCCGACGCTGGCGTGACGGGCGGGTTTCCGCGTTTTAAACGCCGTAAGGGAGGGGGGGGGGGGGCGAAGCAAGGGGAATTCCGTCGCTCCGATTGTGCGAGGTGCCACGCGGATAGTTGCGCCGCGATGTGCGGCACATCGGGCGTGATTTAGAGCCGGTTGCAAAACCGACGCGCGGTGTTGAAATCTATTCCTGAAGCGCCGATAAGCCGACAGCCAACACAGCGGGTGACGAGAAGCGCGAGCTGTCCAGGTCACGTGGTGTTTGTTGTTCTCTCTAGGACACATGTGGAGGTGACGTCAAAATGCTTCGCGCAGTTGCCTAAGCTGGTCTTAAGGCGCTCGGCAGATGACGTAAATCCATGCAACGCTTCCAGCTACAACTGCTAGCAGTGCAATGTACAGTCCGCTGACTGCAAGATGGGTTGTCTGTTATCCACCAGCGGTTTAGTTTTCATGCATTTACGAATGCACGCTTCGTTTACAAACCGGCACGTTTAGTTTGCAGTATTGGACTATGTTTTCATTCATGGTTCCCATCCCGGATTACAGCAACGTTTACAGGGCCATGGTGCAGGACAGTCTGAATTTATGAACCCTCATTTCAGAACTGCAATCCGACGTTGCTCGCCATTTATCACCATGTGCAGCTTATGTAATAGAAAACAGGACATTTGTAAGGGACTGGCACGCATCACATATTTCGGTTTAAACATGATTTTCCAGATACTCCGCAAGCATCACCGCTCGTCCAGATTTTGTCTATATGTATAGCAAAATGCAAGATGTTTTAGATCAGGTAAGCAATCCAGTCAGTCCTGGGACCAAGATTTCACAACACCCGACAATTTCAGTTATTTTACTGAACTCATCTTCGTAATCAATCCGCGTATTACCGGTAGTGTAGTGGTTAAGCCGCGGATCTGAGAAACCAAATGCGCGGAGTTTGATTCCCCGCGGTGCCCGCCCTTCATGTCAGGGTGAGAAGCAAGCGTCGCTGTATAGCCTCAGTAGCCGTCGTGCGCGCGTGAAGTCCCAGTGACCACGCAGTCATGTCGCACGGACGCCCATGATGGCGAGATCCCCAGCTGACTCTTCCACTGATGCGCCATGGATGGAGCCGTATAGGACATGACGTTACATCACGCTCTAAAATGCATTCTAATGTTACGGTTGAAAAGCAAAATCGGGCCCAGCAAGGCAAGAGATCCAACCAGGCCCCCTTAAGTCAAAACATCAATACAGTTTATTCCTAAGAGGTAATAAGAGGCATTTGAGTAGATGACGTCGCCCGTCACGACCCTGGGAGAAAGTTTCGTGGCATGACCTGACCTTGGGAGAGGGTTTCGTGGCATGCCCTGACCCTGAGAGGAAGCTCGTGGTATGACCTTCAACTTCCAAGACACTTACAATCTTGATGTGCGGCAGTTTCAAGGTATGAGCCGACTAAAACCTTCAAAAACCAGTAGATGGGTGGGTAGATAACCTGCACCAAGCCAAGTGTGAGTAGAATCAGCTGAGCATGGGCAGCGGTGGGGCCTGCCCCAGACAGATCTGGACGATGTGCTGGTGAAGTAAACAAAATGCTGTCCATGATGGCCTTGTTTGCTCGAAATACGCAACTGACCGTTTTAGTAACAACGTGATAGGTGCTCTGTTATAGATTGTGTTTGGAGCCTTTTGTTTAGGTGGTATTGAGGACAGGGCACTCTTCTCAAGTGCCTCAAACATAAGCGCCCTCTAAGCTAGAAAATTTTGCGTAATGACGGGTGCTTGAACCGGGTTTTGCTGTCCCGGGTTATTAGATAATTTTGTGACCGGTCTATTTCACCAGGCAGAAATGCATTAAAACCTTCTGTCATCACCGTTTCGCTACAACTCGCCGCCTCCTCCTCCTCCTCCCATGCAAATCGGGCCAAACAAAGCGCATGCTCTGGGACTGGCACCCGGCGCGGTTGTGTTGCGGTTGGTTTGCTACCAATTTAGGAAAACATTCTGGAACGTCCTCATCATCTCGCAGAACGTCATCGCCGAAAACCGACGTAAACAGACGGGGCATGGCATCAGTAGATTTGAGCTGGATTTCCCCATCCTGTTGAGAGTGGCGTTTCCATTGTTGATAACTCCGAGTTACGGCAGGAGCTTGCTGGTAAATCCGAGTTACAGCAGGGGCTTCAGAAAGCTCTTGCATCTTGGAAGTGACACCAGTCGCGGTGCATAAGATATTTTCACAATGATATATTTTGATTTATTTCAAAAAGACATTTTGCTGTTTTCCTAGCTTTCCACAGCAGGTTTCACAGACAAGTAGCCACACCATTAAACATTCGACCTGTCTTGACCTTTATTCATGGTGTACCGCTAAACGGCGAGGAATCGCGGTGCATACGATGAAGAGCCCCAAGAGGCACTGAAAACTGTTTTACATGCTAGCGTGCTTCCCTTCACTGGTCGTTCTTGGCTCGGCAGCAAGGAACCACTCTTGGTGAATGTCGCGTGCGACGCACATGCTTCGAATTCTGTTCAGACGATTTATCTTCATTGCTGCTATCGTCCTATGCCTCGATGTAGTCCAAAACTGACCGAGAGGATACTGCTTGCCGTGAGGAAACCCAAATGTTCGTAAGAAAATCTGGAACTAAGCTGGATTGAGAATTTTGTTTAGGTGGCTGAAAGTGAGAGTTTCAATAGCCTCTGAAACAGGGATTTGGAGGAAAGCCCAGATTTCATTCAAAATAGGATGGCAAAAATTTTGTTGCGCTGGTCGGAGAGACGTCTCCCTGACCATCGAAATCCGGGTTTAAAGGAAATCCAGATGTTACGGTGCCAGAGCCCTCCACCATGCCGATATTTTTCAAACAGCTACGGCAAACTACTGTCCGCATCGTTATGTTTTTAATGCATTATGCCATGTTTGCCGCACGCCAGAATAGCACAGATTGTGTCTTGCATTTGAGCCAGAGGCTTGAGTCCATCATGAGCGCGTTTACGGCTACGGACGGCGCAGCACAATGACTCAGCCGCGCCGGGCCCAGCTACCAGACGGTGGAAGTAACCAAAGCTCTGGTAATTACCGTAGTTCACTCTTGGAGCGCATCTGAGCTTGGCACTACTCACTTCCCGGAGCGCTTCCTGCACAAAACGCTCGGAGCGTGTTTCACAGGTAGCATCACAGCCAGAGCACATATTGCAAAGAGCACGAATCAGCGAGAGCAAGTCTTAGCCGCAGTTCGTACGTGACAGAAACGCGCCTTGGCTCCTGCACATGTAGTAGGAACATGACCCAACAGGAGCACATAGGAAACGAGTCGCTACAGGGACGTGTGGAATGGATGCACGTTTTTGCTAAAGCGCGTCCCTCAGCAACACCCCATCCCAGAGCATCGTCTGGACAACGTTTTCCCGAACCCTCAGGACCATTGCTCTCCGGAGAACGGCCATCTGTACCACGTCTCTGGATGGGGTCCCTCTATGCCACATTTCTAGACAACGTACCTCCGTACCACGTCTCCGGGCAAGGCTCCTTTGTACCACGTCTCCAGACAGCGTCCCTCCGTACCACGTCTCGTCTAGACCGCGTCTCCTTATGCTAAACCTCCCCGGACTACGCCTCCCCGGAAAATATCTGGTCCAGATCACATCCCCGTACCACATCCCCCCAAATCACATCTTCACGGACTACATCTCCACTGACTACATCCCCGGACCACATCTGTCAGGATTATACAGCCTCAGACCACATCTACCCAGGCCACGTTTCCCCAACCCACACTTCCACGGATCACATCTCACCGGGCCGCATATTCTCGGACTACATCTCCCCACACCACATCTTCCCGGACTGAGCTTCCTCGAATAGCATTCACCCGGACCACGTCTCCCCGGACCGCGTCTTCCCAGACCGCATCTCCGCCGGTCCACACCGCTCAGTCGACTGGCGATTCGGGGCGCGCCGCGCGCCGCCGCCGCGCTGCCGCCTCCTGCACGCCGCGCATGTATTCGAGCGTTTTCCTGTCGCCCACGAGGTGCGCGTCGCGCTCGAAGTCGAAGCTCTCAGAGCTGTAGAGGTCGTCGCTGGAGACAGGCGTGCTGGTCCAGCTGCTGGTGCTGCTGGTCGTCCAGCTCTTAGGGCTCTCCGACCACGAACTCTCCGATTCCCAGGCGCTGGGCGCCGTGCGTAGGCACATGCAGTAGACGAACAGGGCCAGCAGCAGCAGCAGGCCCAGTACCGAGCCCGTGGATGCGACGCGTAAACGGTTCGTGCTCAGCATTGCGGCGCCCTGTCGAGGTCACGAAATATTACCGCTTAATATGGCGGCACCCTGTCGAGGTTGCAAAGTATTATCGCTCAACATGACGGCGCCTCGTCGAAGTCGTGAAACATTATCGCTTGGGCCTCTATAAACCGGTCACCAAAATGACACAAAATAGTCAAAAGGCACCGTTTAACCGAATTTGACGAATCAACACTAAAATGAACGTTTCATAGTCGATAAGTTATTACCACCAATATGGTCGTGTTCACTACCAGTTTAGCGAATTCGTTAGCCGCAACTCCTACTTAAGTCGCCACGACGGAAAATGTTCAGAAACAATATTACCCACCAGACTGGTTGAGGCTCCACCAAAAAGGTGAGACAAATCACCAAGATATGAAAAGAAATTAATGATTTGTACCAGAATCTAGAAAATTTAACCCACCAGCAAAAACCGCCATGCTTTAAGCCAAAATGACATCAACTTGCGAATGTTTTCGGACGCAGACGCTATTATTCACGTTAGAGTTCTGTCCTGAGAGTGAGTCGCTGATTAGCATTGAGTATTGCACATGCCTATACATCCAGAGGTGAAACCAACTAGTGGGGGGCGGGGGGGGGGGGGCACAGGGGACATATGTGCTTCCTCTGGGCCCTAAGTGGCCTTCGGGACCCTCGGCACAGACTCTCAAAGGCCCGATTGGGGGGGGGGGGGGGGCGAAGTGTTTGATTATTTTGGATGAGCCCTGCGAGCGAGTACGTAACGAATGAAACCGTCATAACGCCATGGGTGAGTACGTGGAATTGCCAGGAGCTGGAACATATTCAGCTGCGGAGGTTGACAAGCTGTGCTTTTGGTTATGATTTTATTCATTTTGACGAACTGTCATGCCCTTCCACCTGTAATCGGACGTTCTAGCCCTCATGCCCAGTCGGTTACTACACCACATTTTGACTGGCACCAATGATGATGAATCAGCCTTTCTGGCGATGAACTGGCCGATTCAGGTATCTGATTCAGCTAGTGATCAAGGTGCTTATTTTGATGATGAAAGTGACCATTCTGGTTGCCCAATTAATTTTGTCCCTTATCGCTCAACGTGGCGGCGTTCTGTGAAGGTCACGAAGGGTCACGCTCGACATAGTGGCGCCCCGTCGAGGCCAAGACTGGTTGGAGCGGCGGCAGGGAGCAACGCCCACCAACAGCAGAACTTGGTGGGATTTTGACTTGTGGAGCACACTTCTCAACCACCAGCCTGTCACGTCTGACCCGCCAGAGACCGTGGGCGTTTGGCCGGAATGTGAGCCAGACGTCGCGGGCATTGTCATACTTTCTATAAGCATGATGATTGTTTTTCTTCTTATCATCGCCATCATTTGCCTACCATATCATCATCGTACTTAGCATTACAGCTTCGTTTAACCAGTTCAGTGGTGCAGCGGAGGTCGCGATTCAGGATATGAGACTTCATTTCACAATGCCGAAAAACTAGGAGCTTCTTGAAAACCCAAAATTTGTGTCGTATCAAACACAATCCAACTTACAAAATTTACATTTTGATATTTGTATCAAGAGCCACGGTGGCAGACAACCCATGGCAGACACGATACACCAGTGAACCAGGCTGCCAAAAATTGATCATCTTGAGAGCGAACATCTCACTGAAATACTCATGAATAACAGCACAAACCTTCAAACCCTGGCCTCATTTCGTCGAATGGTTGGCTGAGTTACGTGTATAACCACAACGGCATACTCGCTTGGTTGCTTTTGCATGAGAGTGAGGTGCTTCTAAACTGGCTTACAGTATGCAGAAAAACAAACTTCAGGATTAATAGCAACGATCGACGCAATGGGAGGGAAACCAGGTGGTTCAGGTTGGCTTAGCCTAGCTCACTTTTCAATGCAGCCGGCAGTTCAGGTGCATCAAATGCGCGACAGGTGGTTTATGTTGCACTAGCCAGCTCACTCTCCAATACAGCCAGCAGTTCAAGTGCATAAGATGCGTGACATTTCGAAGCAGGCCGTGGAGGTAACGAAGAGTCTATCTGTTTACATCTGAAGAATATAAATTTACTACCGGGATTACAAGGCTTTTATGTCTGATATGTTACACGTCTGATATGTTACACCATTATCGCAATTAGCATTAGTTTTTAACATGTATGTCTCATTAAGACTGTTGCTCTGTTTGCTTTTCCACCTTTTCAATATATGTGTCTGGATGCAGGTCTATGTCCAAAATTTCAGCTCAACTTATGACGTCAATAGAACATTCAATATATATTGAAATTGGCAGCTAGCAGGCTTCGTGAAATGTCAGCAGATGTCCGAGGCATGATTAATTCATTTTTTCTGTTCATGCAATTTTTCTTTAGTATCTAACAATGCGTCACGTTTCTTGAGGCAGTGCTAGATTCGAATGATGATGAATAATCGCTTCAGTGGCAAGGATTCATGGACAATATGCTTTTACCATCCTCGTTTGTGCGCATCATCACAAACGGCGCGGAGATAGTTACACAGAAGAAGTGATAACGCGGGTAACCGGCTTCTGATAAAAGAGAAATCCACATAATCACAAAGCTGGCATATGCTATTTACTCCGTTCTGTTTAATGATGTTTCGACTTAAGGACAGCAATCGCCATGCAATAACATGCGTTTGGCTCTTGCATACAGCTGATGACATTGTGGCGATAGCGACGATTCGAATGGTGATGGTGTCCATGTACAGTATGAGGAATGGAGGAAACTTCCCATGATTTGAAGAGGAAACTTCCCGTGATTTGAAGAGGAACTTCCCATGATTTGAAGAGGAGACTTCCCGCGTACGTTTTGCGACATTTGGCAAAATCTCTGAAGGCTGATCTCCAGAGCTTTTTTGACCTTCCGAGGTCGGTGATAACGTATACTTGGTTTCCCTACGCCCGTTCCATTCAGTGCTTGCAGTGTCCCCATGTGTCCACGCAGCCTTGCCGCTTCGCAAAGAAGACTGCACCCAGTAATGTTATGCACGCCGTGCTCCTTTCAGAACTATGTGCAGTTGTGAGGCAGACTTATTTCTTGCGAGACACGTAAGCAACTTCAGTAAGTTCAAGATGTACGCTAAAGTTGAATTTAGAAACATGATAATAGTGAGGAACTTAACTATTTCCTTCGTTGCAAGGAGTCGGCGCAGACGTTCCTCCCTTACTGCAACCATCTGGCACAAGCAAAGTTACAGTACCTTCTGCAGAGCACCCCGCCGAATCACCCCCGGTATGTTTCCAGCTCCAAACACAAGTATATTTGAGCTCTCGTAGTTCATCCAGCCCTGAGCTGCCGTTGCTCCCACTGGTTGTTACAAGCTAGCCCCTTGCATTCTGTTCCATGCATTCCTTTCGACTCTCACGGTAATTCATGACTCAGACGCGTCAGGCCGTTTCACCCAAGCGTCCGGTGTAATTCGGGTTGAGGGGCAGTAACCTACAGTAAAACGCTCGCGGCCTGAATCCAGGGAGGCCACCATCCTTGGTAATCGCCCAGGTAGCGCGCCCTTGCCCTTAATCAGGGCCCGCCTTCCCAACGCTGATCTCTACGGAATTCATGACCGGGATCGTCATGCCCGTTTCACCGAGCATGAAGCATTTTGCAAACGTCTTTACGAGATCCTGTGACGATTATGCCCAGTCGCACCGTCCACATCGTCTCACGAGCACCGTTCCTGCTTGATGAGAGCCCCTCCGACTGGCTGCCACTCCTTGAACGAGGTCAGCCTTTCTCCGTGATCACTTCTTATCTGTCGGTCCAAAGTCCCGTCTCCTCTATTCGAAAAGTTGTCAGTGTCGGCAAGCATCATGCGAATGGAAGCCCTGCACAACATCCGACTTATCCCGGAAAGTATAACGTCGAGAGAATGCTCATTCGTCATTTAAATAACATCCATTCACATGTGTATAATGCCCCCCTTTCAAAAGTGTCAATGGACGATTCACACCAGCACTGGAGCTCACCGTACTTGTGCTATTACCTTATCAAGTGCTGCCAATTTTCAACCGCATTTAGAATCCGTGATTATTCGCCTCGCTTCTCGTTCAGACCCAAGTCATCGGGTGTGTTAGGAGCAGGTTTAAGACTCCGTGTACAGCAGAGTCCAGTTAATGATGGTCAGTGAAACGCCAGAGATTTTATAATGTAGGTACCTTTGGCCACTTGGATTCGACGCAGCGAGTGGCCCATATCATCTCTCAGGATCTGCTTCTTCCATGCCGAGGTCATCACGTCACCAGACCTACATCGCAATGACACTTAATGAGGCTTAGCCACTCTCTGGCGTCTCCTAAACGCCTAAAACACCGAGGCCGCAAAGGCCAGACTATTTGTGGGTGGTTGCCTCCGCATCCATCCGGCCTGGCTTGTGTGGCGTGTACCGATGACGTGTTTCTGAACACGGGACGCTGGGGCGCAGTGTGGAAGTGAGGCACAGGTTGGCTGTCCCCGCACCCATCCGGCCTGGCTTGTGTGGCGTGCACCGTCGGCATGCTTTTGAACACGGAAAGCTGAGGTGCAGTGTTAGGCCCATTCAGTGGTTAGCTGCCTCGCTATGCCTTTAATTTTGGAAGGATAACGTGCTTGACGCTTTGATGAACCCCATTAGCTTTAACACGAGGTGAGGTCTATAGAATATATACGACCGAATAAGGGTATTGATTCCTGTCGTTCAAAACATATGTGTACGCCGGCAGATAGCTGTGTCTGGTTAGCCATTATTTCCCGTGTTTTTCTAACCACGGAATGTCAATGATTGCTTAAGAGTAAAAGACTTTATTTATTTTTGGACCACAGATTTCGTTTTAACATCGTCTCTGCATTCCACATCCCTTATGTAATTGTCATTTGACAGCAATCGCCATCATCAGCTGAGTTATGACATGCGTGTGAATCGAGTCATTAAGACATGGTATGAACAAAATACAGAGAGATGACAATCTAGCCTACCACCGCTCTCAATTGTGAAGGGTTCATGACAACGCCGGCTCTTTCGTCCCTCCTCTCCTTCGGCCTGGAAAATGTCATGCGAGTAAACGTCTCACCAATATTCCTTTAAATTGTACTACGTCTTTCAAGCTAACCTGAACATCGAATCGCAAACGGTCGATGAATGTACTGCGTTATTTTAATCGTCATTCATTATCTCCAGCAAAACTTCTTTAAATATAGCACCCTTGCTCAGGTTTCCCTGTTGTAAGCGAGAAACTAAGAAGCCTAAGGCGACCGTGTATGATGCGTTGAAACCATCTACAAAAGTTAAGAAGCAGCAAATCGTTGGCTCGGGAGCCCATCCCAAATCAGCCACACGGCGAGCAAGAGCTTTTGACGAATAATGAACTTGCCCACAGCGTGGGTATTGCAGCGGACCTCTGCGCTGTGTGCTGACGTCCGCAGCAGTGCAGCTAGCATGCTTGAGGGGCGTAGGGATTCAGACAGGCGAAATACCAGCTACTGTGCTGGATGCCATCAAGATTTGATCAAGGTTTTTTGGACACTGTTTCGTTGGACGTCTTTTGAGAGGCCTAAACCGCTACGTTTCCAACTCTCAAGGTCGGTCTTTTTGACACCACTTTTAGGTGAAGACTCGTGCAAGTAACATTAGTTCATAGGGGCTTGGACATATGACTTCATTACAGCCCGTCTGAACCACGTGTACTCCCCACTTACTCTCTTGTGATCACGGCTTGTTCAAGCGCCTAACGTGTTAAAATCAAACCTACAGTCACTCGCCTATACAAATGGCGCAAATTTGCATGCACGCAAAACGCCCCTCGATCGTCCAAATACCATCACTTCGCTGGTGATGGTATTTGGACGAGACGAGAGGGACGAGACTTCACCCACCTGGCGCTTGATCCGAACCCGTGACAGTGGTGTGCGGGCTTATCCCCACCAAGCCCGCGGTAATCCCATCCTGCTTAGGCTTCTCTGAAGGGAGTGTTCCACGTGTGTATGGGATTTTGAACTGAAATAGCCATCTTGAAGATAATTCGGTCCCGTTCACAGCCATCTCCATCTTAAGGCCTAAAGCCGCCCTAATTTCTGAGCTACACACCCGCGAAGATGTGCAGACTTTTCCGGTCGACTATTTCGAGGTCACCAAAGCATCCATGATGCTATAAGGTCATTCAAATTCTGACACTGCATAAGCCATGCGGTAATCAAGGCCGGAACACACAACGGTGGAGTCACTGACATCTGGCGTTCGTGAGTGCGATTTCCAGCTATAACGACCGTCAATTGCCTCCCAATCAATGATGCACAAGGTATGATGACGTAATCAATCAATGGATACTGAGGAGCATATGTACTCAACAGATAATTTGTGTTGTCTAGAAGTCTTTTCCGCCTAAAAGTATACCAACTATTATGACTTAGCTTATTTCAATATATCTGATGCTATATAAAAATATACCAACAGTTATGACTTAGCTTATTTCAATATATCTTATGCTTGGTTCAGTATCTTTAAACGTGGAGCATCCACTTTAAACTGGCAAGTACATGGTAGCGTTTTTACAACCTAGCGTTTGTACCGCGTCTAGGGTATGACCAAGGAGCGATGGAAACGGAAAGCAGACTGCATTGCCTCAGCCGTTCGTTTCAGTTCCTCCGCTCGTATGTTGGCTGTGAGTGCGGGATGCCTCCGACGAGTGCTGAGTGCCTTTGCTCACTGAGTCTCGCCACCGAGTCAGAGTGCTTCTCCTCCTGAGTGAGAGTCTCTTCCTTCCTTAATGTGACGTTCCCGTAGGTTTTGTCCCACAAGCCCGTCCTCGCCGGTTCCGGTCATGGGCTTCGCTGGCTCTCATTCCTGCCCACCTACAGTTCCGTCTTGCATGCGCTACGTCTTGGTCCAGGATGGGCACAGGGCCTCTGATGGTAATCGTTTGGCATGGCTAGAGGTGATGCCTGGCCGTGGATGTTTTCGCTCTCAAGGCAGTCCGCTGCGCACTGATGGGCACGAGCTGGACCCCAAACCTACCCGCAAGGATGGCGGTCGTGTTATCTTGCTCGCTTCTGGTGCGCTTCTGTTGTCTGCGTGGGCCCTTCTTGACTGTCCTCTGGCGGCCCGTGGGCCCTGGTGCGGCGGTAACGCGAGCAGCGTGGAACGCGGCGTCACCGGCTGCTCCGCTCCCAGCTTGCCTCAGGGGTTTTCCTGTCTAATGGTTCGGTTACGCACATGCTTTTGGAACTTGGGCGTGAGATGAAGTCTCGTCGAGCCATCTGGCGCACTTCCGCCCAGACGCCTCGCCTCCTACCCTATCGCAGGCTGTCTGACTTACATACAGCGTCCCAGTTGCTATGCGGAGCAGAAATTGCAGCGGGTGGGGGAGGGTAGATAGGGGGCTGCAATCGAACAATACCAACAAAAGAATTTATACCATCGTAGTAGTAATCAAAATAAAAGCTCCACCTTGCAGTACAAGGGCAAAATCTTTGATACATCATGATGATGGTGATACATCATCACGAGGTGTGTAGTGTAAAAGTATGTGAACATACTTTTGTCAAAATCTCAAGGTTCCAAGATTACGACGTGTAAGTCAGATGGGATCAAATAAGGTCAAACTCCAGATTCGTGTCCAAAGTACCTCCAGAACGTAGATACCAAAGGTTACGGTGCTCATTTCAGGTGAGTGACCTTGTTTGACCTTTAAAGGTCATGGTGAACAAAATGATACCAGACTGCTATGGGTTTTGCATTTGAACAGGCGTCAAAGAATGCGCTAGGCGGCATGCTCCTAAAACAAAATGTTAACTGATTCATGTTAGGTCAGTAAACTATTCTGGCGTTTAAGAAGTCATGGAATATGTATAATGCGGTTTCTATATCACTAGTTTCGAAATGGGCATCATAAGCAAACCCACACAGCAAGCTCTGGGGTAATAAAACTGGTTGGTTTTAACCTTCATCTGAACTTCATGCGCTACCCTACGTCAAAGGAATTTATTCATTCAATTGTTGTGTTGCCTAAGAAACTATCTCAAAGATGTATGGCTTCGTCTAGCACGCCACTACGCCGTTGTTACATCAGATTAAAGGATTCCGTAGAAATTTTCTCCGCTGAGGCCATGGCCTTAGTTTGATCTGATGTAGGTCTGCGACCTTGCAAGGTAGACCTGGATTTTTTGTGTCAAGCGATCCGCTATTTTTTTTCTTAATTCACGCGGCCGCGCCGCGGTGTTTGGAAACCATTCTGGAATAACCTTCGGGGGTTCAAACTGACCCCGCCGACCTGAGCGTGCGTTAAAGATCTACTTTGGCACAATGGAACTTCCACTGTCCAAGCACCCTAATCGCTGCTGTGTAACCAAAACCACTGGGGCTAGCTAAACAATGTGCATTAGATGACACTGTTGTGACTTTGTATGTGCGCTATGTACAGGTTTGGAATTAAGGACAATGGCAAAATAATATTTCAGTTAGCAAAGCACTTAATGTGCTTTTTCTGGCTGGAATCCTGGCTGGCCGAAGGTGGCCGGGAAGTAGGTTATTATTTTTGAAAAAGTGGTATCTTTGGTGTGAACAGATGAGTGTGACCAAAGTGGCTTAAAAGGTCAGCTGATGAATAGCAACCGAAACCGCTTCACACAAATGCATGGAATTCGTTAAGCCTGATCACACCAGTGGGTTCCAGTTCGTTCTCTTAGACCGGATCCGGAGGAAGTCCCCTGATCTGGAGTAGGCCAGCTGCTGCAAACCAGAGTTTGAAGCATTAAACCGGGCCAAATTGTGTGGCATCACTTTATCTGGGGTATCAGTGCGCGCACGCTTCTGTTCTTGGTCGGCCGTGGTTACTCTACTCCAATTTTGTGTTAAGACTCGGAAAATTCCGCATGTTTGCAGGAGACTTTAAAAATCTCGATAGCAGTGGGACCAAAGCCAAGTTAGGCTGCTTTAGGCAAATTGTTATCACTTCGTGTGAAAAAAAATGCTCAAGTGAGGGCCGCCGGCTACACTGGGCGACTTTAATGCTTATTTTTAGTTGTGCCGACTTTTCTTTTTAGCACTTCCTCATCAGCAAGCATGTTTGTTCATTGGTTCTCTATCTATGCGGGTCCTCCCGCCCTTCCTCCTGAAGTGTCCTCTATCTGCATTGCAGCCTCTCCTCCCGTCCCTCTCCCTGCTCCATCCTCCATTTGCAGTGTAGCTCTTCCTCCCTCCTTCTTCCCGCACCGTCCCCCATCTGCTCGGCGACCCCTACTCTAGATCCTGCTATTACGCCGTCCTTCGTATCCAACATGGATCCTCCTCCAGCTCATCCTTATGGGCTTTCCTTCACCTGTATGGCGGCTCATCCTCCCGCGCCGGACGGTTCTCTGCCCTTGGGACTCCTCCTGCTCTTCCTCCTGAACCGTCCTCTTGCTACGATGCAGCTTTTCCTTCCGTCCCTCTCAATGCGCCAACCTCCATATGCTGGCCGGCAGCCCCTACTCCGGATCCTCCTCCGGTACTGTCCCCGATCTGAAACACGGATCTACCTCGCTGTCCTCTTTTTACGGGGCGGCCCCTCGCGCTGGTTTTCCTCCTGTCCCGTACTCCCTCCGTGAGGTAGACCGTTCCCGTTTCTTGTCCAGCAGCATCTTCCATCTGCAGGGTGGCTTCCCGTTTCGCTCTTACTCCCGCAACGTTGTCCACGTTCGCTTCTAAAAATAGCCGCATTTTCTTGGACCCTATCATCAGACCCTTTGAAACGTATCTTCCACTTGAACTGTGCATTTCTTAACATCTTTCTACGGAGAAGTCTGAAAAGACGCGTTTCAGTGGCAAGAAGCACAAACACACTTTAGATTGGGATCCGATCGCCTTTGTTTGTTGTATGGTCAACATGTTCATCTTCCCAGTTACTGGCGCCCAGACGCACCGTCCGGAGCCAGTGAATGAAATGAAATTGACCAATAAAACGGTGGTTGTAGGCGTTCACAGCGTGTACGTTTTCCGACGGCTGACTTGAATAGCTCGGCGGCGGCGATTGGGTGATCGATCGATGGCAGTTAGACGTCGCGGAAAAGCGGAATTGTAGCCCATTGGGCGAACTTGATGTTTGAAAGGCCAGATGTACGCAATGATTAAGAATGAGTGGTAATTACAGGCAATGAATCCGCGCATGCGGTGATGCAAATCTAGATGCGATGCTGGCAATGGTTTCGACGACAGCGTGTTGCATTTGGCGCCATTTTCACGAATCTCAACATGCCCAGCTCGCACGACGATTACCGGTGCAACAGTGCGTTGCACAGTCTTGTGTTGGCTACATGAAAAGCAGGCGGTACATTTGTTGACGATTTGAAGTTGGCTTCACGTTGCCACCGGCTCCTGCTGACGGGGAGGTGGAATAAAGCGTGAAAAATGGTCAAGAACGGAAAAATATACCTTTCTCGCCGTTGCGCACGCGGTACGTGACGCGTGCGGCGTCAAGATCGGCATCACGCGATTCTTTATTTCACTCTTTACCGAGGCGTGTTGATTGAGCGTCGCTCTGACCCATGGTTGCCGAGCTGCGGCCGCAGTTTCGAACGGCCGTACGCCGGTATTAACGGCGCTCGAGTTCTTGCGCCCTCATGCCAAACCAATCGGAAAAAACCATTTCTAACACGATCAGGCACCGCCCGTTGGTCACACCGGCACGAAACTCGTCATGGCTCGTCGTCACGTGCGCACGTGCTCTGTGTCGAATTTAAACCTTTGTACGTCACATCGTTTGACCTGCACACGGGGGTAAGGAAAAAGATGACACAGATGCACTTTACTCAAGTAGTTAGATTCCAAGAGGCCTGGGCGTATTAAAAGTATTGGTTCATTCGGCATCAGCTCAGAGACAACACGTGCATAACAACACGCGAGGAATAAACACGCGCCGGCCAATCACTTTTCCTGAACATTTTTTTTTTTAACTTCCGCATCGATGAACGTGGAAGGTTGCTACACTAATGACCTGTCCATAACACTTTCATGCACCTATAGATGACTGAGCGTGCTCGCTGCCTCGCTGCCTTGATGGCGCCTTGAAGGTCAGGTAAAACCGTGAGCGTATCGTGAGAGATTCATACTGAGCAAAACATGTTACTGTGGATATGTAACGCATTATGACGAGCCCAGCTTCACCGTGTATCTCACAAACGACTGTATGCACGCTTATGCGAGTGGGCAGTGAGACACCCAGAGGCGCTGTCAGGCTCAGTCGCCGTTTGCCATCGTCACAATAAGACATTCGGGTTCGCCAACCAGTGAGACGCAACTAAGCGCTGCTCAAGGACTGCCTCGCGCGTGTCCTATCGCGTCATCTCCTCTGACACGGGAGGAACCCCAGCCACCAAGGTCGAATGACGTCACGTGCTTCCCGGCCGGACGCTTCGCTTCAGATGTGGAGCGCTTCGTGACACTCGGTTACGCCACGAATGTTTTCAGCCAACGCGACGAGTTTTTACCCTCAGCCTGGCGTAGACGAGCCAGCGAAATGCCGATCTCCTCAAGGCAAAGAAGTTCGCTACGAAAGAACAACGCGACTGAATCAGCGGCCTTCTTTTGCTGGCTTCCTGACGTTGAAACGAGTCATCAGTAAGATTGGGGTACGGTAGGTATAAGGATAATGGAAGACCCTACCACTCAAGTTGAGGGGGAAACAGTAATAGCCACTTTGTTTTGTTATTTCCAGTCGATGTCGATAGGCTAATGCTAACTTACCAGAAAGTAGGGGTGGGGGGCGGGGGAGGGAGCGGGGCGGGGCACAGCCTCCTAGCCTCATAATGCCCGCACCCCTGGATAGGTGTGGCAATGTGAGGGGCAATCGATGCTTGCAATCGACGCTGCAATCGGGCCTGTGAGGCAATCGATGGGCGACGTGCATCCAACCGCATCTAATGTCATGCCTCGGAGTTAAAGGTTCAGCAGCCCACCAATGATCTGGGACGTTGGTCGCTCCCAGCAGTGTGGAGCTCTTATATAAAACCAGCCACACCTGCTTGTGTTAAGCTTTTGTCGCTGCCCGCGGCCGGGGAAATGTAGGATTTTCCAGGCATTTACGTCATCCAGGCTCTGACAAACTGGCCTGCTTTCATCTTACACCAGTCGTTCGCAGATCTTCGAAATCTGCGAAAAAAAACAGCTGCAGTGGGCATGCAGGTGGCGTTCTTATCTCCCCTGTGCTGCGCTCTGGTCCTGATCGGAGTCTTACTGGCGGGCATGAACATGGACCGCTTTTATAACGGTCTAAGGTTGGCAGAGGAGTGGCTGTGGTGTTTTTTCTCAACCAGACATGCCACATCTCGAAGATTGCGTGCCGAAAAACTGCTCGCCTGCAGGGGCGCATGATCAAGCAAAGGGCTCGTTCATGGTGTCATACAGTATGCACGTTCATTAGAGTGACACGAAACAAAGATGAAGCATGGCATGTCTTCTTATTCTTCCGTAGCAAAAAACCAGACACATCACCAGTGTGCGGACGGATGCCGAGCTTATTGCCCTTCGCCCACCATACTGATCAATCAGCGTGAGTGGGAGGGCCGATCACAGCTGCAGCGTGCCTGTCCGTGTCCCCCACCTCCGCTGAGAACCGGCACAGTGGCATCGGGCTGCTAAAGGTCACAACAGCATCGGGATTCCCAGCATTGTAAGCCCAGCACAAGGGCGTTCAGTCGTCAGGCTGCGTGACCGGTGCGACTCGCCGGATGACCCAGGCGTGGTGAAACAGCGTTTGAGGCGCCGCGATCCGCCACGTTCGTTGCATTGAACATGAGGTATGTGTCTGCGTCCCAGCCCCTAGCTGTGAGAAACCTTTCACTGTTTGGACCTGCGAAAAGCTAACCACAGCTCCATCAGAAGCCAGGGATCTCAAATTTTATCGGTACAGCCCGCTCACAGTTCTCACCGATGGCCGCCGGCACGCGGCTCTCACCTGTGAGAAGTTGAACGGCGCCTTCGTCGTGGTGACGTCACTGTCATTCTTCTCCGAAACGTTCTTCCCGGACACCTCCACCACACACTTGCCCAGCGTCAGGGGCTCTGCCGTCAGCTGGGTCAGCGCCTTGTACGGCATGACCACCTCACTGGACGCCCTGACTGCGTACAGCCTGACCACGAGCTTGCCGAGGCTGACGCTGACGCCTTTCGGTGTCGGTCCAAGCCAGAGGTGCACGGCGTCTCGCGGCCGGCCCGCTGGCGCCGGGCTGGCGTCGTGGCCGGCTCAGGTGCGCCAGCGGTGCCAGCACAAGGTCGTCCAAGCAGAACGACTCGTAGGTGAGGTGGCTGTCAGCGCCCAGCACCTGCGACTCGGCGTTGGTGATGTAGACGCGCAGGATCTGACACAGCACCTGGAGCGAGGCGGCGTTTGTGATGTAGACGCGCAGGATCCGACACAGCACCTGGAGCGAGGCGGCGTTTGTGATGTAGACGCGCAGGATCTGACACAGCACCTGGGGCGAGGCGGCGTTCGTGATGTAGACGCGCAGGATCTGACACAGCACCTGGAGCGAGGCGGCGTTTGTGATGTAGACGCGTAGGGTCTGACACAGCACCTGGAGCGAGGCGGCGTTTGTGATGTAGACGTGCAGGATCTGACACAGCACCTGGAGCGAGGCGGCGTTGGTGATGTAGACGCGTAGGATCTGACACAGCACCTGGAGCGAGGCGGCGTTGGTGATGTAGACGTGCAGGATCTGACACAGCACCTGGAGCGAGGCGGCGTTGGTGATGTAGACGCGTAGGATCTGACACAGCACCTGGAGCGAGTCGGGAGTAGCCATGACATCCCAAGGGTGACGCTTCGCCCGAGATTATCGCCTAACAACATGGAAGGGTCCGACAGCAGTTATTACTTTAGGGTCATCTTTCAATTAATCAATAATGCACAATTAGGAAACTGAAAGAACTGGGCGTCCTTTTCCCCGAAGTGTGTGCAAATGTTACCAATCTGCAACATCCCACGTTAGACGCTCTGTATGAGATGACTTATTGAGAAACAAAACCGCTGCAACTGCGTGCAAGCAGGGCTTTCCGCCCATCCTGGAACTCAAAAGAGGTTCACGGCGGCACATGAGCTGTCATGAGCTCTCACTGACCGCAGCAGAGCAGGCCAAGAGCTGAGCATGTTCCGTTTCCCACCTCTCTGTCGTGAGGCAGTCGGCCGTCGCGCAGCTCGCGGCGGTACTCGTCCGGGAAGCCGACCACCACATCCGTCAGGCGACCGCTGCGCCCGGTGCACGCCAGCACGGTCACCATCAGGTACCGCCAGGGGTACCGCGGCGCCTCGAGGTACCTCCGCACAGCAGGGTGCGCGCCCTGCAGCTCATTCACCACGGCAGTCACGTGCGCGCAGTCCGGCCCCAGCTGCCCGTGGAGGTCGGCGCCCATCGTGACGCGGTAGGGGCAGAGGTCACGGTCACCAGAGGCCGGGTCGCAGGCGTCGGAGGTGGGCGTGGCGCGCATGCAGGGAAGCGTCGGCTGCGAGTCCTGCACGCAGTGGCAGGCCGAGTCGAGGTGGCCGCGGCAGCGGACTTTGCAGTCGGTGCGGTGCTTACGGCACGCAGTCTGGTCGAGAAGCAGTGAGTCGGCCTTCGTGAGGGTCACGTGGCTGAGGTCGGGCTCGCCCATCCACTGCACCTGTTGGGGAGGGGTGAGGGCTTGGACCGGCGGTGTTTGTTGGCAATCATCTAACGCGGCTCAGAGCGCGATCGTTTTTTAGTTGTTTTGCTGGCCTGTTGGATGTAGCTTGAGTTGGTAAAGATGCCCGGCTGTTCAGAGCTTGAGTTGCACGGCGCAGGTATAATATCCAGGATATTTTTTATTTACCAGTGTGAATGAAATTGAATTAAAGCAACGTTTAAAACAGTCTAAAGCCTTTGGTTTGGACCAGGATGCACTCAGCACTACACGCACCACCACTGCGCTGACGCATTCGCGGCTTTAGCCAATTCTACCTTGCGTGCACAGCTTTGAGCGTCCAATGTGCCTGGGGGTCTCAAATCTCCCCCCCCCCCCCTCCAAAAAAAATTGAGCCCAGGACGCTGGGTTAGTCACCAGCAGGCGTAAGTGATCTTACAAAGTGGGTGGACATATGCATTTTACAAGATGAGGGAGGGCCATCCATAACCACGTGGGCCGATACCCAGCTGTTTAGCAAAGAGAGTGATCCACGGCCCAATCGCCCTCCGTGTTCCCATATCTATGACGTCACCGTCCGATCAAGGTGTTTTCAGCACCCGTTCGCGGTCGGTTGTCAGCGCTGTCGTCACCTGCAGATCGGCCTGGTATCGCGGGTCGGCAGCAGTCACCAGCAGGCGATAGCCGAGCCTACTGGGGTGGAACAGCGTGTCGACCAATAGCCGGCCGCCGACAGCAAGATTTGGCCAATCATCGTCTGCGGACGGCGTGGCGCGATCGGCGCCAGACTCCGAGCGCCAATCAGCGCTGCTGGCGTCATCCGAAGGCACTCGCAGCAGCGGGTCGAGGAACGTGTGACGCGGCGCGCGCGCTGCCTGGGGCAGCGTGGCCCGTGACCCAGCCGCGTGCTCGTGCTGTGCAGCAGCATGTGCAGAGCGGTGGTGGCGTCAGCGCGAGAACTGGGTAACATCCTGCAGAGTCACGACCCGGGTCAAGAGAACGCCGCAAGCTGGTGAATGAGGAAGACGGAGGGCAGGTGTTCAAGCTCATTCTTGTCATGCGACACGGCAGATGTAAGGCCAACTTTAACATTAATAGGGACTGAGGCCGGGCGCTGCATGACCGTATGCGGTAGATGCGTCGAAAAGCTTATTCATCATCAGGAGATAGGCCCTTTTCCCCTCGGCCGGTGTCCCCTCCGACAGAGTCAGGGATAGGGGAAAACATTAGAATGAAGGAATATAGATATGTCGTCACATCATCGGAGGTAAAGATACTGGTCCGGCGTAGAGCAGGAACGGGATGGGAATCATTTGTTCAAGCAAAAACACCACTCGCATATGGAAAACACTCCCCAAAGCACTTCGCACACAGGTATCACGCAAAAAGATCAAGGAATCTGTGGTAGACCTGATTGGTATTTACAAGCCCAGTTTATACTTCCCATGTTGTTCAAGATTGTAGACTGTTCCTGATTACAGATCTAAAACAACTAAACAGTTCATTTTTTGCGTGCACTTCTTTGACACTTTAGACGCGACCTCTTTCAGCATATCACACAAATATTGGATCACTGGTTCATTCTATTTTCGAACACCGACACTATACACGCATTAAGGTATGGTACAAACGTCAGCAGAGGGGAAGGTCGGATGTTTGCGTCGTGCTCCCAGGGCTATAACACTAACGCGCTGTAACTCTAGCGAAGGGAGGGTTTCACATTTGTATGGGATTTTGAACTGAAATGGTCATCTTGAATTTTATTCGGTGTAGCTCACAGCCCTGTCCTTAAAACATAAGCCTCTCTAATTTCTGATCTACACGACTGCAGAGATGCGCAGACTATCTCGGGGAGACTATTTCAAGGTCACCCTGACATCCACGACGCTCTAATGAGGTCATTTAAATCCTGTCATTCCGTCTATTAGCCATACGTTGATCAAGGCCAGCAAAAAGAAAACTGTCGAGTCGTTCATATCTGGCGTTTGTGAGCACGATTTTCAGAAAAAACGGCCGTCATCTCGCTCTTAATCAATACTGTGCAGGGTACGGTGACGTAATCAAACAGTGACGTATTGATGAGGATAGTTACTAAACAGAGAAATTATGTTGTCTAGAGCAGTTTTTCCACTTAAAAGTACACCAATAATCATACATGAACTTATTTCATCACATGTGATGTCAGCTTTAATGTCTTCAAATGTGAAAAATTCCCTTCAATTAAGCTCCATCTTCGGCGACTTTATTTTGTTTTGTTTCTTCGATGGCAATGGTGCCCAGATTCAAGTCTTGCGACTTATGCAGCAAACTTGTTGTTTATATTGATGTTAGCGTGCTGCAACCGTCTTTTAAAATACAACAAAACAAACTAACAAACAATAGGTAACACCGTTTTGGGCATCCGTCGTTCAATATATCATGCGCACACTGAAGCATAGAAGGCATTGCAAAAGACCTTTCATTACAATGGTTGCGTCCGCGCAAAGACGTCACAAATGCAGCAGAAATCCTTAATGCCAGGGAATGCGAGGCAGTTGAGGCGCACCACCACTCAATGGTTTATCTAGCAACCGCAAGACCCACGTCACGATTTCAACAGCTCTCACCGTGAGCGTGATGGTTACTTCCCCGCCCACGGCTCGCGCCTTGCACGCGCCGGCCCCGGCCTTCAGCTTAATGCACAGCTTCCTCTCGGCGTTCTTCGCCGTCAGGTCACACTTGGGGTCGTCGGTCTTCACCTTGAGGATGCCGTAGTCAGCCGCCGTCTTGTAGCAGGTGGTGTTCGGGGCCAGCGTGTTCTGGACGAACTTGCTCCAGTTTTCCTTGAGTTTGTTGATGTCGGCCACGTTTTTGTCGCCAGCGATTGCGGTAATGAGCAGAAGATGCAGGAGCTTGTACTGCATTACGCTCGTTTGGTAGTGGGATATTGACGAATACAAGCGTGATGAGAACACAATGGATGGTCTTTATATCGTTGCTTGTTTGTTAGCCCAAGGACTCAACAATAAAAACGTGAGTAGCCATGCAGTATAAGGAGGATACTGCGGGGGGGGGGGGGGGGGGGGGGGGGGAGAATGACGGACTTTGGACGCAGGCTTTCCATGTGCTGATGGCTTACGCTGCTAGAAGTGGAAAAACGACCACATTAAACGGCTGCAAATGAAATAAATGGAAGCTTTAGTTCCCCGCATCGACTTGGGCCACCCTTTTGGCTTTCAATAACGCTATGAATGTTTATGATGTATTTCATAACCTACGTCAGCTTTACATTTCTATCTCGTGCATTGCAGTTCGATGAACCTTTCCATGGCGAGGCTTTGCAAGAAACGCAAAAAGAAGTCCGTCATACTGGAGGATTTTCCCAGAGGTCGCAATCGTAAAAAGCCCGCCATCCTACTCAGAACTAATGAAGTTAAAAAAGCTAGCAATGACTGATAATCCATCCGAGATGTGCCAACAGAAACCGGATCTGTACAAAGCGATGGAGGAGAGACTCGTTCTCCGTCAGCAAGAGCTATGAATATTTGGCTAATAGCAAGATCAGTGAGATCTACAATATTACTGGTCGGTTACTATTTCAGGGATTCGAGCTGAGAACAATCCGACATGCTAGCACCAAGATACTTTGCTTGCATAAAATGCTCCAAAAGCTCGATCAGTTCTGGTAATTGCTCCGGACGATTTCATGCATATTGCCTAAAGGCGCTGCTCTTGCTCCCCTCTCAACATACTTAGCTTCACGTCCACTGTGCAGTGGCGAACAAACGTGCCCGCGATTTGGCTGCGAGATGCGTTTCGGTCTGCTTTGCTCCTGGTGACGCCCTTGATCACGCAGCCTCACTGCTTCGCTTATGGACGGAGCAAACATTAAAAACAAAAAATTGCATGCCTCGTGCATATCGTAACTATCGCATGAAAGCATGTACACGGTGTCTTTGGGCTGTTCACGGGATGTACTGGTTACATGACGAACCAACCCATGATCAGCAATGTGGCCCAGGGAGCCGTGCTCCTCCTTTCTCTCACCCCCGCCTCCCTCCCTCCCCACCTCTGAGCGAATCCGTTGGCACTAGAGCTGGGCAATTTTAAAGAATTTGATAGAAATACACAGCTTTTATGTTTAGACGTCCCCTCCCTTCCTGAGAAAATTTTGATTTCATGCCTGCATGTAGTATGAATCCGAGCGCTTGTTTTGAGGTCTTCCTCGCATTTGTATCAAGTGAATGACAGATGACTTATATGCCAACCAGACAAAAATTTGCAAAAATCCCACCTTGTGTGCGAATTCAGCCGCCTGCTTCATTCCAGAATGGTGTAAAATTCCCGGAACACCTTCAATTTAAAACAATCATTCCAACACCAAGTTTCACTCTAAACAAATAATTCCATTCCAGACCTCATTAAACGCTATTCTGAAACCACTAGCAGGCAGGACAATTGTTTAGAATTACTTCGAGGAGACAATTTGCATTGGGGCATGGTTGCTGGAACTGAATCTTGATCGATACCCTCGGAAATTTGGTGGCATATATGGCAACCAGCTTCCACTTTCATTTCAGTGAGGAAACAAGCATGCTTCAGCCATAACTGGCACCGAATAGTGGAAATGTTACCACCTTTGCGATTTGTATCCGGCTTACCTCGCCACAAGTCTACAACTGCAAATGTGGGCAGGTCTCACATGAGCACTTTTTAAATTCTAACTCCGAGTTTTTAAATGGGATGTATATCTCAGATCAGTGCCTGTGATAGACAGAGCTTGCAGGGTGAGCCCTAAGCCCGCCATTAAATCAGGAAACTTCAGCCCAGGGCAGAAATTACTGCGAAAACAGACAAAATGGAAAATGAAATCCGTCCTGTCCTCTGACGTCACATGAACTTGGGCACGACCGCTGTCACTGAGGACGGGTTTTTCCACTCAGGAGAAAAGAGCGAACGCTTCAAGTGACCCGAATGCACCCCACACGGGTAGGGTGCTCGGATCACGCTATCTGGATAGATCATAAATCAAGCAGCTTTTGAAAGCACGCACTTAGCTCCCACCGGCTCAGGCTTAGTCGGGGACTTTGCCCACCAATGCCTGAAAATGAACTTCTCGCAAGAATGAAGGAAGTATATGCACTTAGAGAACGTGGGGATATTCTGCATGATTTGAAGCGCGTTTATAAAGGTGGGCAAAATTAGTGGAACAAAAAACAGAATTATTTTATGTTTACAAGATGGAAATACAACAAGACTTCTACGTACATGGTCGATCACGGAGCGTGGTCTGATGCAAAATACTTGTTGTATTCTTACAGGGTGACGATCAGGGCAAATAACCCAATATTTATAATATCGTGACCTCCTTTGAGCTCAAATAAAAAGGGATTCGCTGACTGGACTGATCCCTTCTAACGCAGTACTACATCAATCGATGGGATTTCCAATGATGAGGAATTCTTCAGATGCAACAAGCCGTTAGCAGTTACTAGAACAAAGCTTAGCGCATAGTTGCATCACTTATGGAAACAGTGCTGAGACACTCCTTAAGCTTTTTACGTTCGTGCGTGCGTGCGTCGTGCGTCCTTTTGTATCCCAGTGCGTGGTGTCAGATGACACTGGCCGCACTTCTGCACTTGTCCACGGTGTAATCACCGCATCCGTCCACAACAACGAGTCACTGTCATACGTTTCATCGGGGCTTTTCGACACACTAAGCTGCTGGCGCTTTATAGCGCCACCTACCTCTTACCACGGCAGGAAGCGCAGACGGCTCTGGAAATCGAGCTTTGTGCCTCTGCTTTTCCAGACGCGCAGCTTAGCCAGTACGCTGTCGGCCCGCGCATTGCTGCCATATCAACAGTCAGATGAATATGCACACAAAGCACGCGAATTTTTGCGACAGACTAATCGTTCGCTATTCGTTTGGGACCGCGAATGGCGGTCATTTTATGGCGGTAGCCACCCGGCACACACACAACACACACACACACACACACACACACACACACACACACACACACACACACACCACACACACACACACACACACGCACACACAAATCATTCAGTGAAGTCAGAATGCAGCGATACGATCGGCTGTCTAACGACTGCTCAAACAGAACCTCCAGTTTGAGGCCCCCTGGAATGCCACGGATTAGGGCTAAGGTCTACCGGTTTTCGAAGATGTCATTGTGAACCAGACGCTTATGCGCTGGTGGCAAGCTGACATATCTCTACGAAAGCCAGGCGTGGGTTTTTCCACTCCCTGTCCGTGGCGCTCCCATTGTACGTTCTTGGAGCAGATCTGGGGTGAGTCCATACCATGCAAAGTTACGGACACTTCTAGAAAATAAAGAAAGCGTAGGATTGGAGGCATGTGAAGCAGACTTACATGCAGCTGTCTTGCTCCGTTCAACGTTTTTGGCACCGTACTTAATAAGTCGAATCCCACCATGCAGCCGGAGGCAGGGTCTATATTGTACGAAAAAATACGGCTCCGATGCAAGCCGAGCCGCTGGTCATCGTAATGTCCTGTACAGATGCGATCTATGTTTCCCGAAGCCTTGGGGAGAACGGCTTCCTGCTTGCGGTTTGCGCGCGGGGTTGTATGAACAATCAACGTTTTCCAATATCAGCTCAGCCGGCACCCATCTTGCCGACAGGCATGAGCTTCCGTGAATGATGTGGTTGGGACAGCACGTCCTAAGCTCCCTGAAAAGACGGCGGCGAGGTCATGAACTTGAAACTCACTGCGGCTGTGTTTTGGTTTCTGGTTGAAATCGGCGGAAGACTGCGCACGGTTCCCGACATGGGTAATTGTGCGGAGTGTAACCGACCTTGAGCAAATACCGGCAGACTCTGGTCAAACCATATCAAGGCATAATTGCGACATATTCTGAAAGCCCAACGTTTGCGGTGGTGCTCATCGTCACTAGTGTTATTC
>NW_023596448.1:26042884-26134437 GCF_011947565.3 Pollicipes pollicipes | reverse complement strand
GGAGAGAGAGAGAGAGAGAGAGAGAGAGAGAGAGAGAGAGAGAGGAGAGGAGAGAGGAGGAGAGAGAGAGAGAGAGGAGAGGGAGAGAGAGAGAGAGGAGAGGGAGAAGAGAGGCGAGAGGGCTGCTTCCTCAAGAATAACACTAGTGACGATGAGCACCACCGCAAACGTTGGGCTTTCAGAATATGTCGCAATTATGTCTTGATATGGTTTGACCAGAGTCTGCCGGTATTTGCTCAAGGTCGGTTACACCGCACAATTACCCATGTCGGGAACCGTGCGCAGTCTTCCGCCGATTTCAACCAGAAACCAAAACACAGAGCCGCAGTGAGTTTCAAGTTCATGACCTCGCCGCCGTCTTTTCAGGGAGCTTAGGACGTGCTGTCCCAACCACATCATTCACGGAAGCTCATGCCTGTCGGCAAGATGGGTGCCGGCTGAGCTGATATTGGAAAACGTTGATTGTTCATACAACTCCGCGCGCAAACCGCAAGCAGGAAGCCGTTTCTCCCCAAGGCTTCGGTAAACATAGATCGCATCTGTACAGGACATACGATGACCAGCGGCTCGGCTTGCATCGGAGCCGTATTTTTTCGTACAATATAGACCCTTCCTCCGGCTGCATGGTGGGATTCGGCTTATTAAGTACGGTGCCAAAAACGTTGAACGGAGCAAGACAGCTGCATGTAAGTCTGCTTCCACATGCCTCCAATCCTACGCTTTCTTTATTTTCTAGAAGTGTCCGTAACTTGCATGGTATGGACTCACTCTAGATCTGCTCCAAGAACGTACAATGGGAGCGCCACGGACAGGGAGTGGAAAAAAACCCACGCCTGGCTTTCGTAGAGATATGTCAGCTTGCCACCACCGCATAAGCGTCTGGTTCACAATGACAATCTTCGAAAACCGGTAGACCTTAGCCCTAATCCGTGGCATTCCAGGGGGCCTCAAACTGGAGGTTCTGTTTGAGCAGTCGTTAGACAGCCGATCGTATCGCTGCATTCTGACTTCACTGAATGATTGTGTGTGCGTGTGTGTGTGTGTGTGTGTGTGTGTGTGTGTGTGTGTTGTGTGTTGTGTGTGTGTGTGTGTGTGTGTGTGTGTGTGTGTGTGTGTGTGTGTGTGTGCCGGGTGGCTACCGCCATAAAATGACCGCCATTCGCGGTCCCAAGCGAATAGCGAACGATTAGTCTGTCGCAAAAATTCGCGTGCTTTGTGTGCATATTCATCTGACTGTTGATATGGCAGCAATGCGCGGGCCGACAAGCGTACTGGCTAAGCTGCGCGTCTGGAAAAGCAGAGGCACAAAGCTCGATTTCCAGAGCCGTCTGCGCTTCCTGCCGTGGTAAGAGGTAGGTGGCGCTATAAAGCGCCAGCAGCTTAGTGTGTCGAAAAGCCCCGATGAAACGTATGACAGTGACTCGTTGTTGTGGACGGATGCGGTGATTACACCGTGGACAAGTGCAGAAGTGCGGCCAGTGTCATCTGACACCACGCACTGGGATACAAAAGGACGCACGACGCACGCACGCACGAACGTAAAAAGCTTAAGGAGTGTCTCAGCACTGTTTCCATAAGTGATGCAACTATGCGCTAAGCTTTGTTCTAGTAACTGCTAACGGCTTGTTGCATCTGAAGAATTCCTCATCATTGGAAATCCCATCGATTGATGTAGTACTGCGTTAGAAGGGATCAGTCCAGTCAGCGAATCCCTTTTTATTTGAGCTCAAAGGAGGTCACGATATTATAAATATTGGGTTATTTGCCCTGATCGTCACCCTGTAAGAATACAACAAGTATTTTGCATCAGACCACGCTCCGTGATCGACCATGTACGTAGAAGTCTTGTTGTATTTCCATCTTGTAAACATAAAATAATTCTGTTTTTTGTTCCACTAATTTTGCCCACCTTTATAAACGCGCTTCAAATCATGCAGAATATCCCCACGTTCTCTAAGTGCATATACTTCCTTCATTCTTGCGAGAAGTTCATTTTCAGGCATTGGTGGGCAAAGTCCCCGACTAAGCCTGAGCCGGTGGGAGCTAAGTGCGTGCTTTCAAAAGCTGCTTGATTTATGATCTATCCAGATAGCGTGATCCGAGCACCCTACCCGTGTGGGGTGCATTCGGGTCACTTGAAGCGTTCGCTCTTTTCTCCTGAGTGGAAAAACCCGTCCTCAGTGACAGCGGTCGTGCCCAAGTTCATGTGACGTCAGAGGACAGGACGGATTTCATTTTCCATTTTGTCTGTTTTCGCAGTAATTTCTGCCCTGGGCTGAAGTTTCCTGATTTAATGGCGGGCTTAGGGCTCACCCTGCAAGCTCTGTCTATCACAGGCACTGATCTGAGATATACATCCCATTTAAAAACTCGGAGTTAGAATTTAAAAAGTGCTCATGTGAGACCTGCCCACATTTGCAGTTGTAGACTTGTGGCGAGGTAAGCCGGATACAAATCGCAAAGGTGGTAACATTTCCACTATTCGGTGCCAGTTATGGCTGAAGCATGCTTGTTTCCTCACTGAAATGAAAGTGGAAGCTGGTTGCCATATATGCCACCAAATTTCCGAGGGTATCGATCAAGATTCAGTTCCAGCAACCATGCCCCAATGCAAATTGTCTCCTCGAAGTAATTCTAAACAATTGTCCTGCCTGCTAGTGGTTTCAGAATAGCGTTTAATGAGGTCTGGAATGGAATTATTTGTTTAGAGTGAAACTTGGTGTTGGAATGATTGTTTTAAATTGAAGGTGTTCCGGGAATTTTACACCATTCTGGAATGAAGCAGGCGGCTGAATTCGCACACAAGGTGGGATTTTTGCAAATTTTTGTCTGGTTGGCATATAAGTCATCTGTCATTCACTTGATACAAATGCGAGGAAGACCTCAAAACAACGCTCGGATTCATACTACATGCAGGCATGAAATCAAAATTTTCTCAGGAAGGGAGGGGACGTCTAAACATAAAAGCTGTGTATTTCTATCAAATTCTTTAAAATTGCCCAGCTCTAGTGCCAACGGATTCGCTCAGAGGTGGGGAGGGAGGGAGGCGGGGGTGAGAGAAAGGAGGAGCACGGCTCCCTGGGCCACATTGCTGATCATGGGTTGGTTCGTCATGTAACCAGTACATCCCGTGAACAGCCCAAAGACACCGTGTACATGCTTTCATGCGATAGTTACGATATGCACGAGGCATGCAATTTTTTGTTTTTAATGTTTGCTCCGTCCATAAGCGAAGCAGTGAGGCTGCGTGATCAAGGGCGTCACCAGGAGCAAAGCAGACCGAAACGCATCTCGCAGCCAAATCGCGGGCACGTTTGTTCGCCACTGCACAGTGGACGTGAAGCTAAGTATGTTGAGAGGGGAGCAAGAGCAGCGCCTTTAGGCAATATGCATGAAATCGTCCGGAGCAATTACCAGAACTGATCGAGCTTTTGGAGCATTTTATGCAAGCAAAGTATCTTGGTGCTAGCATGTCGGATTGTTCTCAGCTCGAATCCCTGAAATAGTAACCGACCAGTAATATTGTAGATCTCACTGATCTTGCTATTAGCCAAATATTCATAGCTCTTGCTGACGGAGAACGAGTCTCTCCTCCATCGCTTTGTACAGATCCGGTTTCTGTTGGCACATCTCGGATGGATTATCAGTCATTGCTAGCTTTTTTAACTTCATTAGTTCTGAGTAGGATGGCGGGCTTTTTACGATTGCGACCTCTGGGAAAATCCTCCAGTATGACGGACTTCTTTTTGCGTTTCTTGCAAAGCCTCGCCATGGAAAGGTTCATCGAACTGCAATGCACGAGATAGAAATGTAAAGCTGACGTAGGTTATGAAATACATCATAAACATTTAGCGCGTATTGAAAGCCAAAAGGGGGCCCAAGTCGATGCGGGAACTAAAGCTTCCATTTTTTCATTTGCAGCCGTTTAATGTGGTCGTTTTTCCACTTCTAGCAGCGTAAGCCATCAGCACATGGAAAGCCTGCGTCCAAAGTCCGTCATTCTCCCCCCCCCCCCTCCCCGCACGGTATCCCCTTTACTGCATGGCTATCACGTTTTTATTGTTGAGTCCTCGGGTAACAAACAAGCAACGATATAAAGACCATCCATTGTGTTCTCATCACGCTTTATCAATATCCCACTACCAACGAGCGTAATGCAGTACAAGCTCCTGCATCTTCTGCTCATTACCGCAATCGCTGGCGACAAAAACGTGGCCGACATCAACAAACTCAAGGAAAACTGGAGCAAGTTCGTCCAGAACACGCTGGCCCCGAACACCACCTGCTACAAGACGGCGGCTGACTACGGCATCCTCAAGGTGAAGACCGACGACCCCAAGTGTGACCTGACGGCGAAGAACGCCGAGAGGAAGCTGTGCATTAAGCTGAAGGCCGGGGCCGGCGCGTGCAAGGCGCGAGCCGTGGGCGGGGAAGTAACCATCACGCTCACGGTGAGAGCTGTTGAAATCGTGACGTGGGTCTTGCGGTTGCTAGATAAACCATTGAGTGGTGGTGCGCCTCAACTGCCTCGCATTCCCTGGCATTAAGGATTTCTGCTGCATTTGTGACGTCTTTGCGCGGACGCAACCATTGTAATGAAAGGTCTTTTGCAATGCCTTCTATGCTTCAGTGTGCGCATGATATATTGAACGACGGATGCCCAAAACGGTGTTACCTATTGTTTGTTAGTTTGTTTTGTTGTATTTTAAAAGACGGTTGCAGCACGCTAACATCAATATAAACAACAAGTTTGCTGCATAAGTCGCAAGACTTGAATCTGGGCACCATTGCCATCGAAGAAACAAAACAAAATAAAGTCGCCGAAGATGGAGCTTAATTGAAGGGAATTTTTCACATTTGAAGACATTAAAGCTGACATCACATGTGATGAAATAAGTTCATGTATGATTATTGGTGTACTTTTAAGTGGAAAAACTGCTCTAGACAACATAATTTCTCTGTTTAGTAACTATCCTCATCAATACGTCACTGTTTGATTACGTCACCGTACCCTGCACAGTATTGATTAAGAGCGAGATGACGGCCGTTTTTTCTGAAAATCGTGCTCACAAACGCCAGATATGAACGACTCGACAGTTTTCTTTTTGCTGGCCTTGATCAACGTATGGCTAATAGACGGAATGACAGGATTTAAATGACCTCATTAGAGCGTCGTGGATGTCAGGGTGACCTTGAAATAGTCTCCCCGAGATAGTCTGCGCATCTCTGCAGTCGTGTAGATCAGAAATTAGAGAGGCTTATGTTTTAAGGACAGGGCTGTGAGCTACACCGAATAAAATTCAAGATGACCATTTCAGTTCAAAATCCCATACAAATGTGAAACCCTCCCTTCGCTAGAGTTACAGCGCGTTAGTGTTATAGCCCTGGGAGCACGACGCAAACATCCGACCTTCCCCTCTGCTGACGTTTGTACCATACCTTAATGCGTGTATAGTGTCGGTGTTCGAAAATAGAATGAACCAGTGATCCAATATTTGTGTGATATGCTGAAAGAGGTCGCGTCTAAAGTGTCAAAGAAGTGCACGCAAAAAATGAACTGTTTAGTTGTTTTAGATCTGTAATCAGGAACAGTCTACAATCTTGAACAACATGGGAAGTATAAACTGGGCTTGTAAATACCAATCAGGTCTACCACAGATTCCTTGATCTTTTTGCGTGATACCTGTGTGCGAAGTGCTTTGGGGAGTGTTTTCCATATGCGAGTGGTGTTTTGCTTGAACAAATGATTCCCATCCCGTTCCTGCTCTACGCCGGACCAGTATCTTTACCTCCGATGATGTGACGACATATCTATATTCCTTCATTCTAATGTTTTCCCCTATCCCTGACTCTGTCGGAGGGGACACCGGCCGAGGGGAAAAAGGGCCTATCTCCTGATGATGAATTAAAGCTTTTCGACGCATCTACCGCATACGGTCATGCAGCGCCCGGCCTCAGTCCCTATTAATGTTAAAGTTGGCCTTACATCTGCCGTGTCGCATGACAAGAATGAGCTTGAACACCTGCCCTCCGTCTTCCTCATTCACCAGCTTGCGGCGTTCTCTTGACCCGGCGTGACTCTGCAGGATGTTACCCAGTTCTGCGCTGACGCCACCACCGCTCTGCACATGCTGCTGCACAGCACGAGCACGCGGCTGGGTCACGGGGCCACGCTGCCCCAGGCAGCGCGCGCGCCGCGTCACACGTTCCTCGACCCGCTGCTGCGAGTGCCTTCGGATGACGCCAGCAGCGCTGATTGGCGCTCGGAGTCTGGCGCCGATCGCGCCACGCCGTCCGCAGACGATGATTGGCCAAATCTTGCTGTCGGCGGCCGGCTATTGGTCGACACGCTGTTCCACCCCAGTAGGCTCGGCTATCGCCTGCTGGTGACTGCTGCCGACCCGCGATACCAGGCCGATCTGCAGGTGACGACAGCGCTGACAACCGACCGCGAACGGGTGCTGAAACACCTTGATCGGACGGTGACGTCATAGATATGGGAACACGGAGGGCGATTGGGCCGTGGATCACTCTCTTTGCTAAACAGCTGGGTATCGGCCCACGTGGTTATGGATGCCCTCCCTCATCTTGTAAAATGCATATGTCCACCCACTTTGTAAGATCACTTACGCCTGCTGGTGACTAACCCAGCGTCCTGGCTCAATTTTTTTGGGGGGGGGGGAGATTTGAGACCCCCAGGCACATTTGGACGCTCAAAGCTGTGCACGCAAGGTAGAATTGGCTAAAGCCGCGAATGCGTCAGCGCAGTGGTGGTGCGTGTAGTGCTGAGTGCATCCTGGTCCAAACCAAAGGCTTTAGACTGTTTTAAACGTTGCTTTAATTCAATTTCATTCACACTGGTAAATAAAAAATATCCTGGATATTATACCTGCGCCGTGCAACTCAAGCTCTGAACAGCCGGGCATCTTTACCAACTCAAGCTACATCCAACAGGCCAGCAAAACAACTAAAAACGATCGCGCTCTGAGCCGCGTTAGATGATTGCCAACAAACACCGCCGGTCCAAGCCCTCACCCCTCCCCAACAGGTGCAGTGGATGGGCGAGCCCGACCTCAGCCACGTGACCCTCACGAAGGCCGACTCACTGCTTCTCGACCAGACTGCGTGCCGTAAGCACCGCACCGACTGCAAAGTCCGCTGCCGCGGCCACCTCGACTCGGCCTGCCACTGCGTGCAGGACTCGCAGCCGACGCTTCCCTGCATGCGCGCCACGCCCACCTCCGACGCCTGCGACCCGGCCTCTGGTGACCGTGACCTCTGCCCCTACCGCGTCACGATGGGCGCCGACCTCCACGGGCAGCTGGGGCCGGACTGCGCGCACGTGACTGCCGTGGTGAATGAGCTGCAGGGCGCGCACCCTGCTGTGCGGAGGTACCTCGAGGCGCCGCGGTACCCCTGGCGGTACCTGATGGTGACCGTGCTGGCGTGCACCGGGCGCAGCGGTCGCCTGACGGATGTGGTGGTCGGCTTCCCGGACGAGTACCGCCGCGAGCTGCGCGACGGCCGACTGCCTCACGACAGAGAGGTGGGAAACGGACATGCTCAGTCTTGGCCTGCTCTGCTGCGGTCAGTGAGAGCTCATGACAGCTCATGTGCCGCCGTGAACCTCTTTTGAGTTCCAGGATGGGCGGAAAGCCCTGCTTGCACGCAGTTGCAGCGGTTTTGTTTCTCAATAAGTCATCTCATACAGAGCGTCTAACGTGGGATGTTGCAGATTGGTAACATTTGCACACACTTCGGGGAAAAGGACGCCCAATTCTTTCAGTTTCCTAATTGTGCATTATTGATTAATTGAAAGATGACCCTAAAGTAATAACTGCTGTCGGACCCTTCCATGTTGTTAGGCGATAATCTCGGGCGAAGCGTCACCCTTGGGATGTCATGGCTACTCCCGACTCGCTCCAGGTGCTGTGTCAGATCCTACGCGTCTACATCACCAACGCCGCCTCGCTCCAGGTGCTGTGTCAGATCCTGCGCGTCTTCACCACGCCGCTGCTCCAGTGCCAGATCTGCATCTACATCACCAACGCCGCCTCGCTCCAGGTGCTGTGTCAGATCCTACGCGTCTACATCACCAACGCCGCCTCGCTCCAGGTGCTGTGTCAGATCCTGCACGTCTACATCACAAACGCCGCCTCGCTCCAGGTGCTGTGTCAGACCCTACGCGTCTACATCACAAACGCCGCCTCGCTCCAGGTGCTGTGTCAGATCCTGCGCGTCTACATCAAACGCCGCCTCGCCCCAGGTGCTGTGTCAGATCCTGCGCGTCTACATCACAACGCCGCCTCGCTCCAGGTGCTGTGTCGGATCCTGCGCGTCTACATCACAAACGCCGCCTCGCTCCAGGTGCTGTGTCAGATCCTGCGCGTCTACATCACCAACGCCGAGTCGCAGGTGCTGGGCGCTGACAGCCACTCACTACGAGTCGTTTGCTGGGACGAATTGTCTGGCACCGCTGGGCACCGGGCGGCCACGACCCGACCGCGGCGACAGCGGCCGGCCGCGAGACGCCGTGCACCTCTGGCTTGGACCGACACCGAAAGGCGTCAGCGTCAGTCTCGGCAAGCTCGTGGTCAGCTGTACGCAGTCAGGGCGTCCAGCGAGGTGGTCATGCCGTACAAGGGTGACCCAGCTGACGGCAGAGCCCCTGACGCTGGGCAAGTGTGTGGTGGAGGTGTCCGGGAAGAACGTTTCGGAGAAGAATGACAGTGACGTCACCACGACGAAGGCGCCGTTCAACTTCTCACAGGTGAGAGCCGCGTGCCGGGCCATCGGTGAGAACTGTGAGCGGGCTGTACCGATAAAATTTGAGATCCTGGCTTCTGATGGAGCTGTGGTTAGCTTTTCGCAGGTCCAAACAGTGAAAGGTTTCTCACAGCTAGGGGCTGGGACGCAGACACATACCTCATGTTCAATGCAACGAACGTGGCGGATCGCGGCGCCTCAAACGCTGCTCACCACCTGGGTCATCCGGCGAGTCGCACCGGTCACGCAGCCTGACGACTGAACGCCCTTGTGCGGGCTTACAATGCTGGGAATCCCGATGCTGTTGTGACCTTTAGCAGCCCGATGCCACTGTGCCGGTTCTCAGCGGAGGTGGGGGACACGGACAGGCACGCTGCAGCTGTGATCGGCCCTCCACTCACGCTGATTGATCATGTGGTGGCGAAGGGCAATAAGCTCGGCATCCGTCCGCACACTGGTGATGTGTCTGGTTTTTGCTACGGAAGAATAAGAAGACATGCCATGCTTCATCTTTGTTTCGTGTCACTCTAATGAACGTGCATACTGTATGACACCATGAACGAGCCCTTTGCTTGATCATGCGCCCCTGCAGGCGAGCAGTTTTTCGGCACGCAATCTTCGAGATGTGGCATGTCTGGTTGAGAAAAAACACCACAGCCACTCCTCTGCCAACCTTAGACCGTTATAAAAGCGGTCCATGTTCATGCCCGCCAGTAAGACTCCGATCAGGACCAGAGCGCAGCACAGGGGAGATAAGAACGCCACCTGCATGCCCACTGCAGCTGTTTTTTTCGCAGATTTCGAAGATCTGCGAACGACTGGTGTAAGATGAAAGCAGGCCAGTTTGTCAGAGCCTGGATGACGTAAATGCCTGGAAAATCCTACATTTCCCCGGCCGCGGGCAGCGACAAAAGCTTAACACAAGCAGGTGTGGCTGGTTTTATATAAGAGCTCCACACTGCTGGGAGCGACCAACGTCCCAGATCATTGGTGGGCTGCTGAACCTTTAACTCCGAGGCATGACATTAGATGCGGTTGGATGCACGTCGCCCATCGATTGCCTCACAGGCCCGATTGCAGCGTCGATTGCAAGCATCGATTGCCCCTCACATTGCCACTATCCAGGGGTGCGGGCATTATGAGGCTAGGAGGCTGTGCCCCGCCCCGCTCCCTCCCCCGCCCCCCACCCCTACTTTCTGGTAAGTTAGCATTAGCCTATCGACATCGACTGGAAATAACAAAACAAAGTGGCTATTACTGTTTCCCCCTCAACTTGAGTGGTAGGGTCTTCCATTATCCTTATACCTACCGTACCCCAATCTTACTGATGACTCGTTTCAACGTCAGGAAGCCAGCAAAAGAAGGCCGCTGATTCAGTCGCGTTGTTCTTTCGTAGCGAACTTCTTTGCCTTGAGGAGATCGGCATTTCGCTGGCTCGTCTACGCCAGGCTGAGGGTAAAACTCGTCGCGTTGGCTGAAAACATTCGTGGCGTAACCGAGTGTCACGAAGCGCTCCACATCTGAAGCGAAGCGTCCGGCCGGGAAGCACGTGACGTCATTCGACCTTGGTGGCTGGGGTTCCTCCCGTGTCAGAGGAGATGACGCGATAGGACACGCGCGAGGCAGTCCTTGAGCAGCGCTTAGTTGCGTCTCACTGGTTGGCGAACCCGAATGTCTTATTGTGACGATGGCAAACGGCGACTGAGCCTGACAGCGCCTCTGGGTGTCTCACTGCCCACTCGCATAAGCGTGCATACAGTCGTTTGTGAGATACACGGTGAAGCTGGGCTCGTCATAATGCGTTACATATCCACAGTAACATTTTTGCTCAGTATGAATCTCTCACGATACGCTCACGGTTTTACCTGACCTTCAAGGCGCCATCAAGGCAGCGAGGCAGCGAGCACGCTCAGTCATCTATAGGTGCATGAAAGTGTTATGGACAGGTCATTAGTGTAGCAACCTTCCACGTTCATCGATGCGGAAGTTAAAAAAAAAAATGTTCAGGAAAAGTGATTGGCCGGCGCGTGTTTATTCCTCGCGTGTTGTTATGCACGTGTTGTCTCTGAGCTGATGCCGAATGAACCAATACTTTTAATACGCCCAGGCCTCTTGGAATCTAACTACTTGAGTAAAGTGCATCTGTGTCATCTTTTTCCTTACCCCCGTGTGCAGGTCAAACGATGTGACGTACAAAGGTTTAAATTCGACACAGAGCACGTGCGCACGTGACGACGAGCCATGACGAGTTTCGTGCCGGTGTGACCAACGGGCGGTGCCTGATCGTGTTAGAAATGGTTTTTTCCGATTGGTTTGGCATGAGGGCGCAAGAATCGAGCACCGTTAATACCGGCGTACGGCCGTTCGAAACTGCGGCCGCAGCTCGGCAACCATGGGTCAGAGCGACGCTCAATCAACACGCCTCGGTAAAGAGTGAAATAAAGAATCGCGTGATGCCGCTCTTGACGCCGCACGCGCGTGCGCGCGCACGGCGAGAAAGGTATATTTTTCCGTTCTTGACCATTTTTCACGCTTTATTCCACCTCCCCGTCAGCAGGAGCCGGTGGCAACGTGAAGCCAACTTCAAATCGTCAACAAATGTACCGCCTGCTTTTCATGTAGCCAACACAAGACTGTGCAACGCACTGTTGCACCGGTAATCGTCGTGCGAGCTGGGCATGTTGAGATTCGTGAAAATGGCGCCAAATGCAACACGCTGTCGTCGAAACCATTGCCAGCATCGCATAAATTTGCATCACCGCATGCGCGGATTCATTGCCTGTAATTACCACTCATTCTTAATCATTGCGTACACCTAGCCTTTCAAACATCAAGTTCGCCCAATGGGCTACAATTCCGCTTTTCCGCGACGTCTAACTGCCATTGATCGATCACCCAATCGCCGCCGCCGAGCTATTCAAGTCAGCCGTCGGAAAACGTACGCGCTGTGAACGCCTACAACCACCGTTTTATTGGTCAATTTCATTTCATTCACTGGCTCCGGACGGTGCGTCTGGGCGCCAGTAACTGGGAAGATGAACATGTTGACCATACAACAAACAAAGGCGATCGGATCCCAATCTAAAGTGTGTTTGTGCTTCTTGCCACTGAAACGCGTCTTTTCAGATTTCTCCGTAGAAAGATGTTAAGAAATGCACAGTTCAAGTGGAAGATACGTTTCAAAGGGTCTGATGATAGGGTCCAAGAAAATGCGGCTATTTTTAGAAGCGAACGTGGACAACGTTGCGGGAGTAAGAGCGAAACGGGAAGTCACCCTGCAGATGGAAGATGCTGCTGGACAAGAAACGGGAACGGTCTACCTCACGGAGGAGTACGGGACAGGAGGAAAACCAGCGCGAGGGGCCGCCCCGTAAAAAGAGGACAGCGAGGTAGATCCGTGTTTCAGATCGGGGACGGTACCGGAGGAGGATCCAGAGTAGGGGCTGCCGGCCAGCATATGGAGGTTGGCGCATTGAGAGGGACGGAAGGAAAAGCTGCATCGTAGCAAGAGGACGGTTCAGGAGGAGAGAAGGAGGAGTCCCAAGGCAGAGAACCGTCCGGCGCGGGAGGATGAGCCACCATACAGGTGAAGGAAAGCCCATAAGGATGAGCTGGAGGAGGATCCATGTTGGATACGAAGGACGGCGTAATAGCAGGATCTAGAGTAGGGGTCGCCGAGCAGATGGGGGACGGTGCGGGAAGAAGGAGGGAGGAAGAGCTACACTGCAAATGGAGGATGGAGCAGGGAGAGGGACGGGAGGAGAGGCTGCAATGCAGATAGAGGACACTTCAGGAGGAAGGGCGGGAGGACCCGCATAGATAGAGAACCAATGAACAAACATGCTTGCTGATGGGAAGTGCTAAAAAGAAAAGTCGGCACAACTAAAAATAAGCATTAAAGTCGCCCAGTGAGCCGGCGGCCCTCACTTGAGCATTTTTTTTCACACGAAAAGTGATAAAATTTGCCAAGCAGCCTAACTTGGCTTTGGTCCCACTGCTATCGAGATTTTTAAAGTCTCCTGCAAACATGCGGAATTTTCCGAGTCTAACACAAAATTGGAGTAGAGTAACCACGGCCGACCAAGAACAGAAGCGCGCGCGCACTGATACCCCAGATAAAGTGATGCCACACAATTTGGCCCGGTTTAATGCTTCAAACTCTGGTTTGCAGCAGCTGGCCTACTCCAGATCAGGGGACTTCCTCCGGATCCGGTCTAAGAGAACGAACTGGAACCCACTGGTGTGATCAGGCTTAACGAATTCCATGCATTTGTGTGAAGCGGTTTCGGTTGCTATTCATCAGCTGACCTTTTAAGCCACTTTGGTCACACTCATCTGTTCACACCAAAGATACCACTTTTCAAAAATAATAACCTACTTCCCGGCCACCTTCGGCCAGCCAGGATTCCAGCCAGAAAAAGCACATTAAGTGCTTTGCTAACTGAAATATTATTTTGCCATTGTCCTTAATTCCAAACCTGTACATAGCGCACATACAAAGTCACAACAGTGTCATCTAATGCACATTGTTTAGCTAGCCCCAGTGGTTTTGGTTACACAGCAGCGATTAGGGTGCTTGGACAGTGGAAGTTCCATTGTGCCAAAGTAGATCTTTAACGCACGCTCAGGTCGGCGGGGTCAGTTTGAACCCCCGAAGGTTATTCCAGAATGGTTTCCAAACACCGCGGCGCGGCCGCGTGAATTAAGAAAAAATAGCGGATCGCTTGACACAAAAAAATCCAGGTTTTACCTTGCAATGGTCGCAGACCTACATCAGATCAAACTAAGGCCATGGCCTCAGCGGAGAAAATTTCTACGGAATCCTTTAATCTGATGTAACAACGGCGTAATAGCGTGCTGGACGAAGCCATACATCTTTGAGATAGTTCTTAGGCACAACACAACAATTGAATGAATAAATTCCTTTGACGTAGGGTAGCGCATGAAGTTCAGATGAAGGTTAAAACCAACCAGTTTTATTACCCCAGAGCTTGCTGTGTGGGTTAGCTTATGATGCCCATTTCGAAACTAGTGATATAGAAACCGCATTATACATATTCCATGACTTCTTAAACGCCAGAATAGTTTACTGACCTAACATGAATCAGTTAACATTTTGTTTTAGGAGCATGCCGCCTAGCGCATTCTTTTGACGCCTGTTCAAATGCAAAACCCATAGCAGTCTGGTATCATTTTTGTTCACCATGACCTTTAAAGGTCAAACAAGGTCACTCACCTGAAATGAGCACCGTAACCTTTGGTATCTACGTTCTGGAGGTACTTGGACACGAATCTGGAGTTTGACCTTATTTGATCCCATTGACTTACACGTCGTAATCTTGGAACCTTGAGATTTTGACAAAGTATGTTCACATACTTTTACACTACACACCTCGTGATGATGTATCACCATCATCATGATGTATCAAAGATTTTGCCCTTGTACTGCAAGGTGGAGCTTTTATTTTGATTACTACTACGATGGTATAAATTCTTTTGTTGGTATTGTTCGATTGCAGCCCCCTATCTACCCTCCCCCACCCGCTGCAATTTCTGCTCCGCATAGCAACTGGAACGCTGTATGTAAGTCAGACAGCCTGCGATAGGGTAGGAGGCGAGGCGTCTGGGCGGAAGTGCGCCAGATGGCTCGACTAGACTTCATCTCACGCCCAAGTTCCAAAAGCATGTGGCGTAACCGAACCATTAGACAGGAAAACCCCTGAGGCAAGCTGGGAGCGGAGCAAGCCGGTGACGCCGCGTTCCACGCTGCTCGCGTTACCCGCCGCACCAGGGCCCACGGCCGCAAGAGGACAGTCAAGAGGGCCACGCAGACCACAGAAGCGCACCAGAACCGAGCAAGATAACACGACCGCCCTCTTGCGGGTAGGTTTGGGGTCCAGCCGAGCCCATCAGTGCTGCAGCGGACTGCCTTTGAAGCGAACAATCCACGGCCAGGCATCACTTCTCGCCATGCCAAACGATTACCATCCGAGGCCTGTGCCCATCCTGACCAAGACGTAGCGCATGCAAGACGGAACTGTAGGTAGCAGGAATGAGAGCCAGCGAAGCCCATGACCGGAACCGGCGAGGACGGGCTTGTGGGACAAAACCTACGGGAGCGTCACATTAAGGGAGGAAGAGACTCTCACTCAGGAGAAGTAGCACTCTGATTCGGTGGCGAGACTCAGTGAGCAAAGGCACTCAGCACTCGTCGGAGGCATCCCGCACTCACAGCCAACATACGAGCGGAGGAACTGAAACGAACGGCTGAGGCAATGCAGTCTGCTTTCCGTTTCCATCGCTCCTTGGTCATTCCCTAGACGCGGTACAAACGCTAGGTTGTAAAAACGCTACCATGTACTTGCCAGTTTAAAGTGGATGTTCCACGTTTAAAGGATTGAACCAAGCATCAGATATATTGAAATAAGCCAAGTCATAACTGTTGGTATATTTTTATATAGCATCAGATATATTGAAATAAGCTAAGTCATAACTGTTGGTATATTTTTAGGCGGAAAAGACTTCTAGACAACACAAATTATCTGTTGAGTGTATATGCTCCTCAGTATCCCATTGATTGATTACGTCATCATGCCTTGTGCATCATTGATTGGGAGGCAATTGACGGTCGTTATAGCTGGAAATCGCACTCACGAACGCCAGATGTCAGTGACTCCACCGTTGTGTGTTCCGGCCTTGATTACCGCATGGCTTATGCAGTGTCAGAATTTGAATGACCTTATAGCATCATGGATGCTTTGGTGACCTCGAAATAGTCGACCGGAAAAGTCTGCCCATCTTCGCGGGTGTGGTAGCTCTAAGATGGCTATTTCAGTTCAAATCCCATACACACGTGGAACACTCCCTTCAGAGAAGCCTAAGCAGGATGGGATTACGCGGGCTTGTGGGGATAAGCCCGCACACCACTGTCACGCCGGTTCGGATCAAGCGCCAGGTGGGTGAAGTCTCGTCCCTCTCGTCTCGTCCAAATACCATCACCAGCGAAGTGATGGTATTTGGGACGATCGAGGGGCGTTTGCGTGCATGCAAATTTGCGCCATTTGTATAGGCGAGTGATTGTGGGCTTGATTTTAACACTGTAGGCGCTTGAAACAAGCCGTGATCACAAAAGAGTAAGTGAGGAGTACGCGTGGTTCAGACGGACTGTAATGAAGTCATATGTCCAAGCCCCTATGAACTAATGTTAGTTGCACGAGTCTTCACCTAAAAATGGTGTCAAAAAGACCGACCTTGAGAGTTGGAAACGTAGCGGTTTAGGCCTCTCAAAAGACGTCCAACGAAACAGTGTCCAAAAAAACCTTGATCAAATGTTGATGCATCCACACAGTAGCTGGTATTTCGCCTGTCTGAATCCCTACGCCCCCTCAAGCATGCCAGCTGCCACCGCTGCGGACGTCAGCACACAGCGCAGAGGTCCGCTGCAGTACCACGCTGTGGGCAAGTTCATTATTCGTCAAAACCTCTTGCTCCGCCTTGTGGCTGATTTGGGATGAGCTCCCGAGCCAACGATTTGCTGCTTCTTAACTTTTGTAGATGGTTTCAACGCATCATACACGGTCGCCTCAGGCTTCTTAGTTTCTCGCTTACAACAGGGAAACCTAAGCAAGGGTGCTATATTTAAAGAAGTTTTTACTGGGAGATAATGAATGACGATTAAAATAACGCAAGTGCATTCATCGACCGGTTTGAGATTCAATGTTCAGGTTAGCTGAAAGACGTAGTACAATTTAAAGGAATATTGGTGAGACGTTTTACTCGCGTGGCATTTCCAGGCCGAAGGAGAGGACGGACGAAAGAGCCGGCGTTGTCATGAACCCTTCACAATTGAGAGCGGTGGTAGGCTAGATTGTCATCTCTCTGTATTTTGTTCATACCATGTCTTAATGACTCGATTCACACGCATGTCATAACTCAGCTGATGATGCGATTGCTGTCAAATGACAATTACATAAGGGATGTGGAATGCAGAGACGATGTTAAAACGAAATCTGTGGTCCAAAAATAAATAAAGTCTTTTACTCTTAAGCAATCATTGACATTCCGTGGTTAGAAAAACACGGGAAATAATGGCTAACCAGACACAGCTATCTGCCGGCGTACACATATGTTTTGAACGACAGGAATCAATACCCTTATTCGGTCGTATATATTCTATAGACCTCACCTCGTGTTAAAGCTAATGGGGTTCATCAAAGCGTCAAGCACGTTATCCTTCCAAAATTAAAGGCATAGCGAGGCAGCTAACCACTGAATGGGCCTAACACTGCAACCTCAGCTTTCCGTGTTCAAAAGCAGGCCGACGGTGCACGCCACACAAGCCAGGCCGGATGGGTGCGGGGACAGCCAACCTGTGCCTCACTTCCACACTGCGCCCCAGCGTCCGGTGTTCAGAAACACGCATCGGTACACGCCACACAAGCCAGGCCGGATGGATGCGGAGGCAACCACCACAAAATAGTCTGGCCTTTGCGGCCTCGGTGTTTTAGGCGTTTAGGAGACGCCAGAGAGGGCTAAGCCTCATTAAGCGTCATTGCGATGTAGGTCTGGTGACGTGATGACCTCGGCATGGAAGAAAGCAGATCCTGAGAGATGATATGGGCCACTCGCTGCGTCGAATCCAAGTGGCCAAAGGTACCTACATGATAAAATCTCTGGCGTTTCACTGACCATCATTAACTGGATTCTGCTGTACACGGCGTCTTAAACGTGCTCCTAACACACACCCGATGACTTGGGTCTGAAACGAGAAGCGAGGCGAATAATCACAGATTCTAAATGCGGTTGAAAATTGGCAGCACTTGATAAGGTAATAGCACAAGTACGGTGAGCTCCAATGCTGGTGTGAATCGTCCATTGACGCTTTTGAAAGAGGGGAATTATACACATGTGAATGGATATTATTTAAATGACAAATGAACATTCCCTCGACGTTATACTTTCCGGGATAAGTCGAATATTGTGCGGAGCTTCCATTCCCATGATGCTTGCCGACACTGACAACTTTTCGAATAGAGGAGACGGGACTTTGGACCGACAGATAAGAAGTGATCACGGAGAAAGGCTGACCTCGTTCAAGGAGTGGCAGCCAGTCGGAGGGGCTCTCATCAAGCAGGAACGATGCTCGTGAGACGATGTGGACGATGCGACTGAGCATAATCGTCACAGGATCTCGTAAAGACGTTTGGCAAAATGCTTCATGCTCGGTGAAACGGGCATGAAGATTCCGGTCATGAATTCCATAGAGATCAGCGTTTGGGAAGGCGAGCCTGATTAAGGGCAAGGGCGCGCTACCTGGGCGATTTCCAAGGATGGGGGCCTCCCTGGATCAGGCCGCGAGCGTTTTACTGTAGGTCACTGCCCCTCAGCCCGAATTACACCGGACGCTGGGTGAAGAACGGGCCTGACGCGTCTGAGTCATGAATTACCGTGAGAGTCGAAAGGAATGCATGGAACAGAGTGCAAGGGGTTAGCTTGTAACAGCCAGTGGGAGCAACGGCAGCTCAGGGCTGGATGAACTACGAGAGCTCAAATATACTTGTGTTTGGAGCTGGAAACATACCGGGGGTGATTCGGCGGGGTGCTCTGCAGAAGGTACTGTAACTTTGCCTGTGCCAGATGGTTGTAGTAAGGGAGGAACGTCTGCGCCGACTCCTTGCAACGAAGGAAATAGTTAAGTTCCTCACTATTGTCATGTTTCTAAACTCAACTTTAGCGTACATCTTGAACTTACTGAAGTTACTTGCGTGTCTCGCAAGAAATAAGTCTGCCTCACAATTGCACATAGTTCTGAAAGGAGCACAGCGTGCAGAACATTACTGGGTGCAGTCTTCTTTTCAAAGCGGCAAGGCTGCGTGGACACATGGGAACACTGCAAGCATTGAATGGAACGGGCGTAGGGAAACCAAGTATACGTTATCACCGACCTCGGAAGGTCAAAAAGCTCTGGAGATCAGCCTTCAGAGATTTTGCCAAATGTCGCAAAACGTACGTGGGAAGCCACCTCTTCAAATCACGGGAAGTTCCTCTTCAAATCACGGGAAGTTTCCTCTTCAAATCATGGGAAGTTTCCTCAATTCCTCATACTGTACATGAACACCATCACCATTCGCATCGTCGCTATCGCCACAATGTCATCAGCTGTATGCAAGAGCCAAACGCATGCTATTGCATGGCGTTTGCTGTCCTTAAGTCGATAACATCATTCAACAGAACGGAGTAAATAGCATATGCCAGCTTTGTGATTGTGTGGATTTCTCTCTTATCAGAAGCCGGTTACCCGCGTTATCACTTCTTCTGTGTAACTATCTCCGCGCCGTTTGTGATGATGCGCACAAACGAGGATGGTAAAAGCATATTGTCCATGAATCCTTGCCACTGAAGCGATTATTCATCATCATTCGAATCTAGCACTGCCTCAAGAAACGTGACGCATTGTTAGATACTAAAGAAAAATTGCATGAACAGAAAAAATGAATTAATCATGCCTCGGACATCTGCTGACATTTCACAAAGCCTGCTAGCTGCCAATTTCAATATATATTGAATGTTTTATTGACGTCATAAGTTGAGCTGAAATTTTGGACGTAGACCTGCGTCCAGACACATATATTGAAAAGGTGGAAAAGCAAACAGAGCAACAGTCTTAATGAGACATACATGTTAAAAACCAATGCTAATTGCGATAATGGTGTAACATATCAGACGTGTAACATATCAGACATAAAAGCCTTGTGATCCCGGTAGTAAATTTATATTCTTCAGATGTAAACAGATAGACTCTTCGTTACCTCCACGGCCTGCTTCGAAATGTCACGCGTCTTATGCGCTTGAACTGCTGGCTGTATTGGAGAGTGAGCTGGCTAGTGCAACATAAACCACCTGTCGCGCATTTGATGCACCTGAACTGCTGGCTGTATTGAAAAATGAGCTAGGCTAGGCCAGCCTGAACCACCTGGTTTCCCTCCCATTGCGTCGATCGTTGCTATTAATCCTGAAGTTTGTTTCTCTGCATACAGAAAGCCAGTTTAGAAGCACCTCACTCTCATACAAAAGCAACCAAGCGAGTATGCAGTTGTGGTTATACACGTAAGTCAGCCAACCATTCGACGAAATTAGGCCAGGCTTTGAGGGTTTGTGCTGTTATTCATGAGTATTTCGGTGAGATGTTCGCTCTCAAGTTGATCAATTTTTGGCAGCCTGGTTCACTGGTGTATCGTGTCTGCCATGCATTGTCTGCCACCGTAGCTCTTGATACAAATATCAAAATGCAAATTTTGTAAGTTGGTTTGTGTTTGATACAATACAAATTTTGGGTTTTCAAGAAGCTCCTAGTTTTTCGGCATTGTGAAATGAAGTCTCATATCCTGAATCGCGACCTCCGCTGCACCACTGAACTGGTTAAACGAAGCTGTAATGCTAAGTACGATGATGATATGGTAGGCAAATGATGGCGATGATAATAAGCAAAACAATCATCATGCTTATAGAAAGTATGACAATGCCCGCGACGTCTGGCTCACATTCCGGCCAAACGCCCACGGCCTCTGGCGGGTCAGACGTGACAGGCTGGTGGTTGAGAAGTGTGCTCCACACGTCAAAATCCCACCAAGTTCTGCTGTTGGTGGGCGTTGCTCCCTGCCGCCGCTCCAACCAGTCTTGGCCTCGACGGGGCGCCACTATGTCGAGCGTAACCCTTCGTGACCTTCACAGAACGCCGCCACGTTGAGCGACAAGGGACAAAATTAATTGGGCAACCAGAATGGTCACTTTCATCATCAAAATAAGCACCTTGATCACTAGCTGAATCAGATACCTGAATCGGCCAGTTCATCGCCAGAAAGGCTGATTCATCATCATTGGTGCCAGTCAAAATGTGGGTTGTAGTAACCGACTGGGCATGAGGGCTAGAACGTCCGATTACAGGTGGAAGGGCATGACAGTTCGTCAAAATGAATGAAATCGTAACCAAGAGCACAGCTTGTCAACCTCCGCAGCTGAATATGTTCCAGCTCCTGGCAATTCCACGCACTCACCCATGGCGTTATGGCGGTTTCATTCGTTACGTACTCGCTCGCAGGGCTCATCCAAAATAATCAAACACTTCGCCCCCCCCCCCCCCCAATCGGGCCTTTGAGAGTCTGTGCCGAGGGTCCCGAGGGCCACTTAGGGCCCAGAGGAAGCATATATGTCCCCTGTGCCCCCCCCCCGCCCCCCACTAGTTGGTTTCACCTCTGGATGTATAGGCATGTGCAATACTCAATGCTAATCAGCGACTCACTCTCAGGACAGAACTCTAACGTGAATAATAGCGTCTGCGTCCGAAAACATTCGCAAGTTGATGTCATTTTGGCTTAAAGCATGGCGGTTTTTGCTGGTGGGTTAAATTTTCTAGATTCTGGTACAAATCATTAATTTCTTTTCATATCTTGGTGATTTGTCTCACCTTTTTGGTGGAGCCTCAACCAGTCTGGTGGGTAATATTGTTTCTGAACATTTTCCGTCGTGGCGACTTAAGTAGGAGTTGCGGCTAACGAATTCGCTAAACTGGTGGTGAACACGACCATATTGGTGGTAATAACTTATCGACTATGAAACGTTCATTTTAGTGTTGATTCGTCAAATTTGGTTAAACGGTGCCTTTTGACTATTTTGTGTCATTTTGGTGACCGGCTTATACAGGCCCAAGCGATAATATTTCACGACTTCGACGAGGCGCCGTCATGTTGAGCGATAATACTTTGCAACCTCGACAGGATGCCGCCATATTGAGCGGTAATATTTCGTGACCTCGACAGGGCGCCGCAATGCTGAGCACGAACCGTTTACGCGTCGCATCCACGGGCTCGGTACTGGGCCTGCTGCTGCTGCTGGCCCTGTTCGTCTACTGCATGTGCCTACGCACGGCGCCCAGCGCCTGGGAATCGGAGAGCTCGTGGTCGGAGAGCCCTAAGAGCTGGACGACCAGCAGCACCAGCAGCTGGACCAGCACGCCTGTCTCCAGCGACGACCTCTACAGCTCTGAGAGCTTCGACTTCGAGCGCGACGCGCACCTCGTGGGCGACAGGAAAACGCTCGAATACATGCGCGGCGTGCAGGAGGCGGCAGCGCGGCGGCGGCGCGCGGCGCGCCCCGAATCGCCAGTCGACTGAGCGTTGTGGACCGGCAAAGATGCGGTCTGCGAAGACGCGGTCCGGGGAGACGTCGTCCGGGTGGATGCTATTCGAGGAAGCTCAGTCCGGGAAGATGTGGTGTGGGGAGATGTAGTCCGAGAATATGTGGCCCGGTGACATGTGATCCGTGGAAGTGTGGGTTGGGGAAACGTGGCCTGGGTAGATGTGGTCTGAGGCTGTATAATCCTGACAGATGTGGTCCGGGGATGTAGTCAGTGGATATGTAGTCCGTGAAGATGTGATTTGGGGGGATGTGGTACGGGGATGTGATCTGCACCAGATATTTTCCGGGGAAGGGTAGTCCAGGGAGGTTTAGCATAAGGCGACGCGGTCTAGACGAGACGTGGTACGGAGGGACGCTGTCTGGAGACGTGGTGCAAAGGAGCCTTGCCCGGAGACGTGGTACGGAGGTACGTTGTCTAGAAATGTGGCATAGAGGGACCCCATCCAGAGACGTGGTACAGATGGCCGTTCTCCGGAGAGCATTGGTCCTGAGGGTGCGGGAAGACGTTGTCCAGACGATACTCTGGGATGGGGTGTTGCTGAGGGACGCGCTCCAGCAAAAACGTGCATCCATTCCACACGTCCCTGTAGCGACTCGTTTCCTATGTGCTCCTGTTGGGTCATGTTCCTACTACATGTGCAGGAGCCAAGGTGCGTTTCTGTCACGTACGAACCGCGGCTAAGACTTGCTCTCGCTGATTCGTGCTCTTTGCAATATGTGCTCTGGCTGTGATGCTACCTGTGAAACACGCTCCGAGCGTTTTGTGCAGAAAGCGCTCCGGGAAGTGAGTAGCGCCAAGCTTAGATGCGCTCCAAGAGTGAACTACGGTAATTACCAGAGCTTTGGTTACTTCCACCGTCTGGTAGCCGGGCCCGGCGCGGCTGAGTCATTGTGCTGCGCCGTCCGTAGCCGTAAACGCGCTCATGATGGACTCAAGCCTCTGGCTCAAATGCAAGACACAATCTGTGCTATTCTGGCGTGCGGCAAACATGGCATAATGCATTAAAAACATAACGATGGGGACAGTAGTTTGCCGTAGCTGTTTGAAAAATATCGGCATGGTAGAGGGCTCTGGCACCGTAACATCTGGATTTCCTTTAAACCCGGATTTCGAAGGTCAGGGAGACGTCTCTCCGACCAGCGCAACAAAATTTTTGCCATCCTATTTTGAATGAAATCTGGGCTTTCCTCCAAATCCCTGTTTCAGAGGCTATTGAAACTCTCACTTTCAGCCACCTAAACAAAATTCTCAATCCAGCTTAGTTTCAGATTTTCTTACGAACATTTGGGATTCCTCACGGCAGGCAGCATCCTCTCGGTCAGTTTTGGACTACATCGAGGCATAGGACGATAGCAGCAATGAAGATAAATCGTCTGAACAGAATTCGAAGCATGTGCGTCGCACGCGACATTCACCAAGAGTGGTTCCTTGCTGCCGAGCCAAGAACGACCAGTGAAGGGAAGCACGCTAGCATGTAAAACAGTTTTCAGTGCCTCTTGGGGCTCTTCATCGTATGCACCGCGATTCCTCGCCGTTTTAGCGGTACACCATGAATAAAGGTCAAGACAGGTCGAATGTTTAATGGTGTGGCTACTTGTCTGTGAAACCTGCTGTGGAAAGCTAGGAAAACAGCAAAATGTCTTTTTGAAATAAATCAAAATATATCATTGTGAAAATATCTTATGCACCGCGACTGGTGTCACTTCCAAGATGCAAGAGCTTTCTGAAGCCCCTGCTGTAACTCGGATTTACCAGCAAGCTCCTGCTGTAACTCGGAGTTATCAACAATGGAAACGCCACTCTCAACAGGATGGGGAAATCCAGCTCAAATCTATTGATGCCATGCCCCGTCTGTTTACGTCGGTTTTCGGCGATGATGTTCTGCGAGATGATGAGGACGTTCCAGAATGTTTTCCTAAATTGGTAGCAAACCAACTGCAACACAACCGCGCCGGGTGCCAGTCCCAGAGCATGCGCTTTGTTTGGCCCGATTTGCATGGGAGGAGGAGGAGGCGGCGAGTTGTAGCGAAACGGTGATGACAGAAGGTCTTAATACATTTCTGCCTGGTGAAATAGACCGGTCACAAAATTATCTAATAACCCGGGACGGCAAAACCCGGTTCAAGCACCCGTCATTACGCAAAATTTTCTAGCTTAGAGGGCGCTTATGTTTGAGGTACTTGAGAAGAGTGCCCTGTCCTCAATACCACCTAAACAAAAGGCTCCAAACACAATCTATAACAGAGCACCTATCACGTTGTTACTAAAACGGTCAGTTGCGTATTTCGAGCAAACAAGGCCATCATGGACAGCATTTTGTTTACTTCACCAGCACATCGTCCAGACTGTCTGGGGCAGGCCCCACCGCTGCCCATGCTCAGCTGATTCTACTCACACTTGGCTTGGTGCAGGTTATCTACCCACCCATCTACTGGTTTTTGAAGGTTTTAGTCGGCTCATACCTTGAAACTGCCGCACATCAAGATTGTAAGTGTCTTGGAAGTTGAAGGTCATACCACGAGCTTCCTCTCAGGGTCAGGGCATGCCACGAAACCCTCTCCCAAGGTCAGGTCATGCCACGAAGCCTTCTCCCAGGATCATGACGGGCGACGTCATCTACTCAAATGCCTCTTATTACCTCTTAGGAGTAAATTGTATTGATGTTTTGACTTAAGGGGGCCTGGTTGGATCTCTGCCTTGCTGGGCCCGATTTTGCTTTTCAACCGTAACATTAGAATGCATTTTAGAGCGTGATATAACGTCAGGTCCTATACGGCTCCATCCATGGCGCATCAGCGGAAGAGTCAGCTGGGGATCTCGCCATCATGGGCGTCCGTGCGACATGACTGCGTGGTCACTGGGACTTCACGCGCGCACGACGGCTACTGAGGCTATACAGCGACGCTTGCTTCTCACCCTGACATGAAGGGCGGGCACCGCGGGGAATCAAACTCCGCGCATTTGGTTTCTCAGATCCGCGGCTTAACCACTACACTACCGGTAATACGCGGATTGATTACGAAGATGAGTTCAGCAAAATAACTGAAATTGTCGGGTGTTGTGAAATCTTGGTCCCAGGACTGACTGGATTGCTTACCTGATCTAAAACATCTTGCATTTTGCTATACATATAGACAAAATCTGGACGAGCGGTGATGCTTGCGGAGTCTCTGGAAACTCATGTTTAAACCGAAATATGTGATGCGTGCCAGTCACTTACAAATGTCCTGTTTTCTTTTACATAAGCTGCACATGGTGATAAATGGCGAGCAACGTCGGATTGCAGTTCTGAAATGAGGGTTCATAAATTCAGACTGTCCTGCACAATGGCCCTGTAAACGTTGCTGTAATCCGGGATGGGAACCATGAATGAAAACATAGTCCAATACTGCAAACTAAACGTGCCGGTTTGTAAGCGAAGCGTGCATTCGTAAATGCATGAAAACTAAACCGCTGGTGGATAACAGACAACCCATCTCGCAGTCAGCGGACTGTACATTGCACTGCTAGCAGTTGTAGCTGGAAGCGTTGCATGGATTTACGTCATCTGCCGAGCGCCTTAAGACCAGCTTAGGCAACTGCCCGAAGCATTTTGACGTCACCTCCACATGTGTCCTAGAGAGAACAACAAACACCACGTGACCTGGACAGCTCGCACTTCTCGCCACCCGCTGTGTTGGCTGTCGGCTTATCGGCGCTTCAGGAATAGATTTCAACACCGCGCGTCGGTTTTGCAACCGGCTCTAAATCACGCCCGATGTGCCGCACATCGCGGCGCAACTATCCGCGTGGCACCTCGCACAATCGGAGCGACGGAATTCCCCTTGCTTCGCCCCCCCCCCCTCCCTTACGGCGTTTAAAACGCGGAAACCCGCCCGTCACGCCAGCGTCGGCTTCTAAGAATCCTCGGTCCGAGTATCTTCCAGCACCGAGGCGGCGCTCGCCAAACCGCCCCTCCGTCCGCCGCCGAGAAACCGGCCGGCGCTCTCGGGATGGAAATCCCCCAGCGGCCAGCGGAAAATCCAGACGGTACAACCGGGACGGCGGCGGCGGGCTGAGCTGCGGCCGCTCATAAGCCAGCAGGCGCGCGCGGCAGCAGGAGCGACCGGGTGAGTAGCGCGTGCCGGCGGCGGTGGCGCGGGCAGGGGCGCGGCGAACGGTGGACGGCGGCTGGAGGTGCGGAAGAAGGCGATGGTCGAAACTAGGGCAGAGCTGTCCACGAAGATGTGTTTGCACCTTTGGGAAACAGACCTGTTTTGACCTTGTCGACAGATGCCGAGGACTGAGCGTTCGCTCCCTCCAGTGCCCCTTTCCTTCGTACAGTGTTATGGTGAACAGGTGAACCTCATAGCTGCCTGGAAGCCATGAGAAGTGGGTTGGGTCACAGCAAATGTGTAGTGACAAATGAAACCACAGTGAGGTCATTTGGACAAATTCTGCAGACCCTAATCACCGACGACGAAGGTGGTTCTCGATATTCTCGTTTTTGCGGTCTCTTCAGACATGCTGACTGGGGGATGGTTCCCACGTCGCCTGACCTGGCGGTTGGACTGATGGGCGCCTCTCTTGTTTCAGTGAGGAGTGGAGCCCTGACGTAGCCTCTCGCACGTGCCCGCCAGGCCATCATCATGAAGACCGGTGTCGCACTGATCTTCCTGGCCGCTCTGATGACCGTGCGTGCCGACGGACCTGAGGTAAACCGTCCTGCCCCTTGCACGTCACGTGATCCACAGCTCGGTCACGTCAGGTCATGCTGAGCAGCGATCAAACCCAGGACAGCTCGACAGACGTGCTTCCAGTTTGAGTATTCAACATTGAGTACTTCCAATAGCTTGATACGATGCTGTTGGTATAAAAAACTATACCGAACAGTGTACTGATCGGTTTTCGTCATCGTGCCTTATTTCCGACGTAACGAAGGAGCACATGACCCAAGAGTGGGTCTGTTCGGTCATTTTGACCCCCTTGCTTTGTCCAATCCTCGAGATTCCTCCATAATGACCAGTCATTTCCCCTAGCGACAATTGTTAACATTATCGGACAGGCTTGCGGTAAGCAGCCAGTGGGGGGGGGGGGGGAGGGAGTCGCGCACTCGGGACTCGGCCCGCTTCCTTAGATTCACATATTTCTTAGATATATGGATATATTTTTAGATATTGTATATTTATTTGTTTTTTTAGATATCAGATATTTCTTTATTTTTTATATATTTGATATTTACTTATTTTTAGATATTAGGTATATTTCTTAGATATATAATATCACCATAGATGGCTCCCGGCAGAAACCTGAAAGTCGCCGTGATGCGTCATCACAGTGTTCCCCACCCCTTGTGGAAAATGTTTGCTGCACGCTAGGCTAGTCTGCGACTGCGAAGTTTGCCGATGGCTTTGTTCGGTTGGTCACATTTACGGGCCAGTGTATTTTCACATGAGGTCTGATTGGGCTTTAGGCATCGGCCGTGGTTCGGACAATAAGGCGTAAAACAGCTTGCAAGACCCGAACCCCTAGGATCTCAATCACGGTCTATGCGCGAACTTGCATTGCACGTTGAATTCCTCCGACATTATTTGGCAAAATGCCAACCTAAACGGCTTCCCTTCTGAATGGAAATTGGCCGGGGTGGGGGACGCGCAGCCACTGGACTGTGCAGCCACTGGACTGCTGCAGCAACTGGACGTGCAATCCACGAGACGTGCAGCCACTGGGACGTGCATCCACTGGACGTGCAGCACACAGTGTTTCCTTTTGGGTACCTGCTTCCTCGTTTACTAAATGAGCTTGTGTTACCTCAGTACTGTTTTACAATGCACGTCCTTCTATATTCTTCATTGGAAGTACAAACACAGGTCAGATTGTTGCGACCAATGACTCTGATCCCGTGTTATCCTCTCAAAACAGTCAGTCAGATCTTGAATAATCATTGGCTGACAAGAGCGCTGCTCATGGCTTGGACAATCCAGTGCAAACGGCATTGACATGAGGTAGTCTGTTTGCAAGAAACGCTGAAACAACGGAATGAGAAAAACTAAGAAACGCACGCCCTTTCAGATCGGAGGAACTGCTGGCGGAACTGTCGGATCTTTCCAAAACCCTTTTACGAACATTTTGAACACTGAATGCCAATGCTGTAACCTTCCACAAAGCCGCGACCTGGTTCGTAACAAGCGGAACTGCAATCGGCTTCTCCTCGGGCTTGGTGTGGTAAGCACATTGCCGACGGCTTCTTCAATTGCGCTGCGGTTTATCAGGGGGTGAGGGACCGGGAGACAGAGCGAGAGAGGAGAGAGAGAGAGAGAGAGAGAGAGAGAGAGAGAGAGAGAGAGAGAGAGAGAGAGAGAGAGAGGAGAGGAGAGATGAGAGAGAGAGAGAGAGAGAGAGAGATGAGAGAGAGAGAGAGAGAGCGGATGAGTGAACAGGAAGACGAGCGAAGAGATAACGATAGTGACGGGAAAGACGTGAGCGAGGATGGGGAGGATAGAGCGAATGATTGATAACTAATAGTGGAACAGGGAAAGACGTGAGCGAGGATGGGGAATATAGAGCGGATGAGCGCAAGGTCCGTGGTGATGATTAAGCCTGAAAACGGTGTTGCAAAGAAATCGATAATATTGGGTTACTGTCTTTGCAGCATAGGAGCTTATAGACAGGCATTGCTCACCGCCCGGTTGCCTCTTGTTTTGTACCATGCTATAGCATATTGTGCCATAGGAACATCTATACAGCTCAAAAGTGCCAGTGAATCAGATCACCCTATGCTAAACGAATGCAAGCGCAATAATGTGTGCTAGTGCTGGTCTGCATCGTCCTTCTCGAATCCTATGATGAAACTCACGCTGCTGTACTTTTACAGGTCGAAGGGGAAGGTGTCAGCACAAGCGATCTGAACACCTTCGGACACACAGACTTCAACTCGCGCCCATTGGGGTAGAGACACGATACCCTGTATGCTGCGATGAAGACATTGCCTTGGTTTACAACCTTGAGGTTTTCGGGAATGTATCTTGCGTCCACAGACGTGGGTGAAACCTCTGAGTAATTCACCAATAAAATGATTTAAATGGACCATGCTGTGCTGTCTTGTAAACGAACGAATACAGACTATAGTGTATGCTATTTTTCAGTGTAGTTCTGAGCTGGAACTTACATTTTGTCTGCTTCTGCTTGTTTATGTATTTTTTCGTTAGTATCGTTCCGATTGCCCTTACAAATATTCCCCCCTTGCAAATCCCACTCTGCATGGTGACTGAGATGCGATATGCAAGGTGGACCGTCAGCGATGGGGCAGCAGGTCGCGTGCGTGCGTGCAGTTGGCGCTGGAAGAGCAGCTTAGGGGCCGGTTGACGAGGTTATTAAAGGGCGAGACGTTTGGGCGGGATCGCAGCAGGTGGCGTGGCGAGACTTCAGCTCACGCTTAAGTCGCATCCGTCCCTCTTATCCTCTGTTTCGCTTCATCCTGCATCCTCGCGACAACCCGCCTGTCCGGGGCAGGCTGCATGCGTCAGCCACGGGTGGGCCGAGAGCCCCGTGGGAACGGGGGCCCCGGCCGGGCACCCGCGCATGCGCGGGTTAAAGCTCGGCGGTTGGCTCCCCGAGGTTCATGCACATCCGTCCCATCGCTAGCCACTTTCCTTCATCCCATAGCCCTGAAATGATCATGTCTGGTCGAAAGGGCGCTAATCCAAAAACCAATCACGCTAAGTGCTAAAAGCATATCCGGGGCAGGGAGAAAGCCTAGTGGAAAGTCCGGCGGGGCGGCGTCTCCCACTGCTCGTGTTCGCGCCACGCCGGGGCCAAAGGGCCGCCAGAGGACGACCAAGAGCTGCCCACGCAGAGCAGAGCGGCAGACCAGAGCGAAGCAAGCTAACACGCCGTCAGCCCCGCGGGCAGGTTCGAAGTTGAAACCCTAGCCCGCACCCGAGCCGTAGCTAACCAGTGCGGTGCTAACCGCCGTGCGAATCCAATGTCAGGCATCTTCCCGGGGCATGCTAACGCTCGTCATCCGGGACACAGGGCCCCGGATGGCGAGCACTGAAATGCGCGTGCAATTGCGTCAAGAAATAGCGCGTGCACAACCGGACCTGACGACAGCCACCAATGACAACGAGCAAAGCTCATGGCCGGAGCTTGCGAGGAAGGGCTTGTGCAACACAACCTGTGGGGCGTCGCGTTCGGGGGGCAAGCACTCACTCCACGGGCGCGGCATACGCACTCGAATAGCAGAGGCACTGCAGTCTGCTCTCTGTTTCTATCGCTCTCTTCGCCTCTCCACCCTCCCTGCATGCCCCTCTTGCCCTTATCTGCTTCACTGGTCATGACGCGAATTTGGTGCGAACACGCTACGGTGTTACTGCCAGTTTCAAGAGGACTTACCAGATAGGATGGGATTGCCACGGCCTGGATGGGGATGAGCCCGCGTGCCAAGGTCACCGTTCGGGTCCCGCATCGTGATCCTCTGAAGGTCACAGAGGGGAACTAAGGCCATTAGGACGATTGCGCAGGGAAGTTGTATTGGGTGCATGTCAACTGCTGTTGTGTGCATAGGTGAGTAAACGTGGAGTTGATTTTAACACGTTAGGCGCTTGAGCAAGTCGGGACACAGATCAGTTACTTTTATAACCTGCACTAGTCTTCGTGCGATATCATCATTGCAAAGACGAATCTTGCAAGTTGGAAACATAGCAGTTTTTTTGCGATGCACGCAGATCGTGATGTAAATCTCCTATAAGGACGCACATTGCAAACTTATTCAAGCGTGTATTTCGGCTAAGTTATTGTACCACTGCTACTAGTCTTTACAAAAAACTGTGCTCAGGAATGGCGTACTTTTTTATTCGATGTGTCGCTGCGTTTTTCAGTGTCAGAGAGTCCCAACCACCGCAAGAGGTCTCTGTTATCCGGGGTCTCGTCCGTGTCCCTGTTGAGCACATCTTTCTCTGACCGACTCGGGCCCCCTGTTGACGCAGAATACCTTGTTCGGCGCTGTGGACCCCTGAACAATACAGGGGCCCAGCATTGTTGCAGGTCCCCCGAACAATGCAAACAGCGGGCCCAGCCGTGTTCTTGCTTGCGCAATGGGCCTCAGAGCTCAGACGGCCGCGGAGCCAGCTGTTCGGTGTGGATGGTCTCTGGCCGAAACAGAGGAATGTTCTCTCTCATGGGTCCCTAATCGGTGCAGAAGACTCTTTAACTGACATTCAGAATCACGGCTCCGCGGGCGGGGTCCTGAATGTGACATACAAAATAGACGCGCCCGGTATGTTCAGTTTGGGCCACGGTGGAACCTGGCGATGGCGCGCACCACGCTCCCCGAGCCGGTGAAGCCGACGCGCTGCGCGCCCAGCCCGATGGCATACGTGACGCGGCTCGAGTCATCGCATGATAGTCATATTCTGGAGTCATCGTAGGCATCTCGAGCTCGTCGTGTTCCGGCTTCAGCTGCTTCACGATCCGCCAGTAGGACGTGGGCTTCGAGGCGGCTGCGCGCTTATTTACCGTGGAGGGTTGACGCCCCTTTGGGCCGTTTACCCTCCCAATCGGGCCCTTGATTTTTGGTCTCAAAAGCCCTTCGGCCTCTATTTGGGGCCCCTCAAACACCGCTCCTGGCTGACTCGGGTCACTTACCGCCACGCAGCCCCTGTTAGGCACTGTAGCTCCCGACCGACACAGGGCGCTTCATTATGTCAGGGATCCCGAACTTTACAAATCGCGGGCCCGGACTTGTTCCTTCTTGAGAAATGGGTCTCAATAGCTTAGGCGTACGGATAGAGAACTGCAATAAGAGGGAGGCAAAAGAAATTCTCCGACTGACATTTAAGGTCATGACGCTACGGTTGGGGGCGGGGAGGGGGCAGGGTCCGAGTACAATTGGCTCTTGATCTTTGGTCCCGTGTAGCCCTCGGCCCCTCCTAGCCTTCTCAAACAAAGTTCGTGGCCGACTAGCGGCCACCAGCCGGGATATGAACCCTTTTATGCATTGTGAAGACCGATAACGTGGCCACAAACATGTTTCAAAGACCCAAACCAATGCAAATCGTGGCCCGGGTCTTGCTCCTGCTTGGAAAATGGGCCCCCAGAGTTCGTACTGACAGGGAGCCAACTGTTCAGTGTTAGTGGTCCCTGGCCGAGCTAGACACCCGTATTGTCTCAGGGGTCCTCAAACGGTACAAGAGAACCTGGAACTGATATTTCAAGTCACAACCCTACGGGGCACCATTCTCTACGTGACCTACAACCAATTCTTCGGGCCATTTTACTCTCTAACCGGGCCTTTAATAGTCGGTTCCGGTGGGCCGCCCGGGCTCCTCTTCGGGCCTCATCGAACACTGCCCTTGGTCGCCTCGGGGTCACTTGCCAGCACAATACCCTAGGTTAGGTGATGTGAGCCCATGGCGGATATATCGTCACTGGCACGGCGCCGACTGTTCGGCGCTGGTGTTTCATGACCGAAAAAGAGACCCGCATTGTCCCACGGTGTTCCCAACCGGCGCAAGAGGCCCTCTGACTGACGCTTGATGGCCCGGCCCTGACTTCGTGCCCTCCAATCAGGCACTGGATCATCAGTCCCGAGGGACTCTTCGGCTGCTCTGCGGACCCCTCGAACACTGCCCCAGGCCGACGCTGAGCTCCTTGTCGATAGCGGACACCTGTTAGGCACTGTGGTCCCCTGGCTGACACAGGAGCCACTCATTGACTTACGGTTCCAACCAATGTAAATCGCGGATCCCTCCCTGTCGTTGCTTGGGAATTGGGCCCTGAGTCCCGGACCAGACCCTGGAGTATAATCTGGTGACGAGTCTTTCGCGTGTTAGTCATAAGGGCTCTACCATAGTAGGGAGTTCCGCGAAGTAGGCTTGATGAGGATGAGCGGGAAAGAAACTAGCGCCAAATACACTAAAAAGCATGATAATTCCCGGCTTTGACCCAATCTGCAATCAGTGACGTTATGGAAGTTGGATGCCCCCAAAACAGAAAGAAGAGAAAAATGCAGACCTGGTCTAAAACGTTCGCTTGCTCTGCCTCAGCAAAAGATATTGTCGTTAGACACCATTATGATTTTGTTTAGCGTGGATCGTCCAACCCAGGTTTTGACAATCGACGAAGAGCCGATGCTATGTGGCTTCAGACGTTGTTTGACTACACGGCTTCGGGAGCAAGAGTATAACTGAGTTGATTTGCGCTTTTAATAATGTCTGCCATGAAAGTCCCCGCTGATTGCCACAAGGCGGGGTGCAGGCGCATCACTCCCACTAGGCACGCTCGACACGGCTTGCGCTGATGGTCATGGTCGAATGATTACCGCTATCGGTTTGGTCGGCTGGTATCGATCGTCGGGTCTTTGTAACTCTTTCATCGAATATTCTGAAGACACAAGGCTTGTGAAGCTGAAAAGAAGGTCGACACATTTCAGGGGTTCCTCCGAATGTAGACGGCTAGGAGCTTTTTTTCTCTCCATCGGACGTCGTAGCAACACAACGCAACTTGCTGACGTCTGTATAACTTAAACATCGCTGAATAGAGCCGAAAACCTCCAAAACGCTCCAACAATATTACAACCCTAGACTACAGTCGACTATAGACATAAATCGTGTAGTTAAAAACATGCAGCATACAGAAAAAAGAAAAACTGAAGTAAACACAGAACGACCGCGGAGCTTTAGAAGTGTGACTGACTCAGTCAGGCGAACTTAACTGAGCATGATATCGCAATCTTTATTTTATTTGGTTCTTTTACATGTGAAACAATTAGTAAGAGCGTTCCTTGAATATTGCATAATTTGAGCTTCTCTGTGAAATGTCCTACATGAACTTGGGCTCTAGAAGGTGGGGGGGGGGGCAACCTCGCAGTTAGGGGGGGGGGCGGATTTAGGATGCGGAAGGCAATAGCCCACCCAAAAGAATACAAATCGACACCTGTGGTTATGCAAGTGAGTGTGCCAACATGGGTCATTTCCCGATTAGTGATAGCTCATTCTGAGCCTAAAATCGGGCTCATCCCCATCCCCATGCTGGGCCTAGGATCGGATCATCCCCTCCCAGATCTTTGCAGGCCTGGGGGGGATGATCTTGAGAAGTGTTCTCAAGTCTAAGAGCAAAAACTGATCCCTTGCAGAACTGACCTGTGCAAATCTGGGCCTTAAAACATGACGCTTACCAGACCTGACGTGGGCCATTTCTGAGCATAACCGGACGTAGGTCAATTCCGGGCCTTGACACGCGCTCAGGTGGGGGTCAAATGGCCCCCCGAAGGTTTTTCCAGAATGTTTTCCGAACGACACGGCGTAGCCGCGCCAAATTTTGCATAGCTGTAAATAATGGAATAGCGAATCGCTTGGCATAAAAAATTTAGATGTACTGTGTAAGGTCGCTGACTTATGGCAGGTCAAATTCAGGCTATGGTTTCAGCAAGGTCAATTTCTGGAGAGTTGTTCAATCTGATGCAACAACGGAGTGCTAGACGAAGCCATATATCTCTGAGATGCTTTCCTAGCCAACACAAAAGTTGAATGAACAAATTACATTGACCTAAGGTCAAGTATGAAGGTCAGACCGACCAGGGTCGGAAAAAACCCTGTTTTATTACTATAGGGCTTGCTGCATGGGATAGTTTCTGGTGCTCATTTCGAATCTGTTGACAGCAGGAGCCGCATTATACATCTTCCATGGACTTCTCAGAGGACAGAATAGGCCATTGACATAAAATGACTCAGGTCAACATTTTGTCTCTTTTTATTAACATACCGCCTAACATTATCTTTTTCGCTTATTCAAATGCAAAACTCATGGCAATCTTGTTTGATTTTAGTCACCATGGCCTTAAAGACGTCAAGCAAGGATGAGCATATCACCTTTTGCTTAGAAACGGTTATCTAGGCTCTGGGGGCACTTTGGAGACCAACCTGGAATTTGACCTTGTTTGACCTTATTTGACCCGAAAGTCATGACCTAGGAGCTTGAAACTGTGACCTAAGTGAGATCGCGCACAGATCAATACACCCTGTAAATTTGATAATTCTAGCTTTCTTACTTCTAGATATCTCAGCGGGGTCAAATTGACCGCCACCCGAGCGAAAGGTGTCCAGCCGGCCACCTGGGCGCGTGTCAAAGGTGAGAGGTGCCTTTTCGGCGAGTGAGCTGCTTGCTTTGTCAGCCTAAAATGAATGGTCCTCTGAATAAGAGTGGCTCTTTCGAGTTTACTACGACCCGTCCCAGACCCGAGAGGGCCCTTTCTGAACCTACCATGTGCCCCTTCCTGACCGAAAACGGGCGCTTTCTGAGTTTACAATGAACCTTTCCTGATCGGAGATGTGTCATCTCCAGGACTTAACTTACATGGGCGTTGCTTATCTGGAAATGGGCTCTCCTCAGGCCTGAGAAGGGCCCGTCGTAAGCTGAAGACGGGGCGCACGCCAGAAGGAAGGGGGGAGGGGGCACCGATGCACACGTGTCCCCTTTGGTCCAGACGGGGCCCGAGGGCTCCTCAGGACCGACGATCAGGGGCCCGACTAGGGGGCCCGAGGAGTTGGCCAGAGGCCGCATCAAGGGATCCCGACCTGCAAATGTACGTCAGAGGGTCTACTGCGCCGATTTGGAGCCCCTGGGGACAATGAGGGCCCGCCAGTCACCCGCGACCACGAATTTTTAGCAGCCTGCCCCGCTGCGGCCCAGGGCCGCTTTCTAAATCCGGGACCATCATGGGCCCCGCGATAGTCAGTCAGAGGACCCTTTGCATTGGTCGGGGTCCCTGAGGCAATGAGGGACCGCTGTATTGGTCAAGGGGGCCACAGTGCGCCTGACGAGGTACGCTATGTCGGCAGGGTCCCCGAGTCGGCCATGGTTCCGCTTTCTGAATAGGAACAGGAACGTGACCCCGAATATCAGGGAGCCTCCTAAGTTGACCGAACCAGCTGATAATGAAAGGAGATAGGATAGATGACAGGGAAGAGTTTAGGAGGACCTTATTTCAGTTCAGTTCTGACACAGGGTCCTTTCATCTGACAGTGAAAGGACCCTGTATCAGATGCGGGCCCAAGAACGAACGTGGCCCCGGACCTCCATCCCATTTCGGTCAGCGGTGCGATAAACCGAATTGGAGTCGTCTGTCAATTTTTGGACCCCCGTACCAGTAAGCGATCCTTCGGTGTCAATGAGGCCTCTGCGTCGACCCGGTATCAACTGTCCGGTCTAAGGGCCTTCTCCATCAGGAAGAGGACCGATGCATGATGCACAGTTCTGCGGCCTTTCTGATCGACCAAGGAGCCCCGGCCACCCTGTCTCCGAAATAATAGCCTGCAAGTGCCCTGGGTGGTGGGCTAGAACGGAGATTCCCTTCAACCTTTGACCGGGAAAGACAATGGGGCCCCTGGTGTTATGCTTGCAGGGCTCCCTGTCCGCGAAAGTGAATGGGTCTCCGTAGTGTTTAATCCACTGAGCCCCTCAACGAACTCATTCATCGGCAGGATGATACGTGATGAAAGCCATCAAAATGAACCCTCGCCCCCCCCCCCCGAATAAAATGGGTCAAATTTTGTGATTTTTTGGAGCGTCCTTTCACCGGGAGCCCTTCTACCAAGCTGTGTGTCGCTCCCTCCCCTTCTTGCAAAAACTTTGACCGCTCCCTTGATACACGATGGAGCTTGTATGATCTGAGATAGGCTCTTTTTGGGCTGAAGTGCTCAGATGGCCCCTTTTCAGACCAGATGTGTCCTCTTTCTTAGTCTAAAACGCGTCATTTCACGACCTCAAAAGGGCCCTTCTTGAGTCTACGATGAGCCTTTCCAGACCTGAAAGGACAATGGGTCCACTTTGGTCACTTCACTGGTGAATTATCAGGCGTTTAACACGCTCCCGGGTGGCCGGTTGGATATCCTTCCCTCGGGTGGGGGTCAATTTGACCCACCTGAGATCTCAGGACATAAGAAAGCTATAGACATCAAGTTCACAGGGTGTATTTACTTATACGTGAACTCACTTAGGTCAAAGTTTGAGTTTTCTAGGTCATGACCTTTAGGTCAAATAAGGTCAAAAAGGTAAATTTCCAGGTTCGTCTCCAAAGGGCCCCTGGAACCTAGATAACTGCTCTAAGCAGGTCACATACTCATTTAAGGCCAGTGATATTGCTTTGACTTTTTTAAGGTTATGGTGACTAAAATCATGCATAATTGGTTGAGATTTGCATCTGAACATGCTATGAAGATTACGCTAGGCAGTATGTTTCTAAGAACATAACGTTGACGTGGGTCATTTTTGGTCAGTGACCTATTCCGACATTTAAGAAGCCCGTGGAAGGTGCTTAATGCAGTTCCTGTTTTCAATAAAGTTGACATGAGCGTTAGACACTACCCCATACAGCAAGCCATTAGGACAATAAAAAACGTTGGTTTTGACCTTTGTCCAACCTTCATACCTGACGCTAGGTCAATGCAATCCGTTAATTCAATTTTTATGTTGCCTAACAAAGTGTCTCAAAGATGTATGGCTTCGCCCACTCCGTTGTTGAATCAGACTGGACGATTCACTAGAGATTGCTTTCGCTGAAACCATGGCCTCATTTTAACCTGTCATAGGTCAGCTACCTTACAAGATGCATCTAATTTTTTGATGTCAGACAATCCGATATTCAATTTTTAACAGCTATGCAAAATTTGGTGCGGTTGCGCCGCGCCGCTTAAAAACCATTCTGGAAAACCTTCGGAGCGAGTCAGCTTGATCCCCACTCGGGCGCGACGCACATATAGACGTAAGATGCATTCCGGAGAATCTCAAGGTAATAAGACAAGGCAACGTGTATTTGGATTATTTTAGCAAAATGAGGGTGAGTTGATTCACTGGCAATTTTTCAATGCAATGATGTTTATAAAGCGCAATGTGCTACAGAATGGCGCAAAGAACAGGCAAAATGGCGGTGGTCAATGCTGGTTCGTAGCTTGCCATGCTGCAAGGGCACTGACCCAATTTTACTAATTTCTTTGTGTAATACTGCATACAACCAAGGATGGCAACGTTATTTTTCCACGAATATTTGTGCGAACATATCATTAATATTCAGCAATGTCACAAGAATATAAGATATTGTTATCGAGAGTGTCCCACATTTGAAGCTTAGCTCAGAGACATGCCCATGTGCACCCTCAGAACCTACCATGTACGTTAACAGCACATGGTGCAAATCTTTCACTAAGAGGATATTGTACGCATGTTTAGCCTAAATTCTTTGCTCCAAATTGTGTAGTGAATATTTTAAAAGACCACTACTCTTCTTTTGGGTGATATTGACGTTTGTCAGACAACGTCCGCCAATATCAATTGCAACGGAAGGGTGCATAGGTGGGTGGATGAATATTTTTTTTCGGGTTGTTCTCAACGGCATGCAATGGCTAGATTTCAAGGTATTGCATGATAAGCGTAGAAAATCATTTGCTTCACGCCGCAGCATCTGACCAAAGACAGCAATCAAAGGCTGTAAATTAGCGTCAAAATGAACAAATGAGGGAATAGAAACGCGAAGAACGAAATCTTTTTGTTTTGCATGTGTTATGTTTTATTGGTACCAGTATTGGTACCAGCGTTCAGTACGTATTTGTATCTAGTTTATTTTAAACTCTGCAAGCGAGAAACTGGATAGGGTCAGCTATAACAGGAAGAAACAGGAAGCACTGTATTAAGCATGTGCAGAAATTAAAAGCATCATGATGTGCTGTTGACATGATGGGCGTAAATGTGGTTTACTGAGTTTAGTAAATTTGCTTGCATTGCTATTTTATTCATTTCGTTTTGCTGATGCAGTACATCAGCGTGTATGGTTCACTAGGCCACAAAGCACGCTGGATGGTTATCAATCTGCTTGAGCCAGCGGCGCACATCCGAAAAGTGTGAAAAATGTTACCGAGATGTTAACATTTTCTTGCATAACATGCCAGGACTCAACTACACCAAGATTAGGTGCTTCAGCTTTTAAAGTAAATAAAGTTAGCATTGGTGTTCGTTCAAACGAGGAAGCCAGCTTTCAGTTTATATTGCATACTTATCAGTAGCCGCGCAACGGGGGGGGGGGGGGGGAGGGACGGGGAGACAGCGTGGGAAAACTGCACCCAATCTTCTGAGATGAGGGCGAAGCTATCTTTTTGCCCCTTTTCATAATTTCAGGTGGCCCGGGGGGGGGGGGGGCTCTCGGGCACGTGACATTATTTGCATATTGTGCTACGAAAGCAAGCGTAGAGGTTCCATGTCTGGTCTGTAAAAAAAACACTAAAAAAAACACAATTTCTCTACTCAGTGAATATGCTCCTAACTACTTCATTGTTTGAATATGCCATCGTACCGTGCACAATATTGACTGATAGCCAATTGACGGCCGTTGTGCCTGGAAATATGCTCACGAACGCCAGATATGAAAGACTAAGCCGTTGTGTTTTTTCGGCCTCGATTGCCGCATGGCTTATGGAGTGGCAGGATTTGGATCACATTATTGTGACGTCATGAATGCCAGGGTGGCATTGAAATACTCTCCTCGAAACACTCTCCCCATTTTTGCGGACGTGTAGCCCAGAATCCACAGAGGCTTAGGTCTTAAGAAGGGCAGGTTTGTGAACTGCACCAAAAGTTTGCTAGGATGGCTATTCCAGCTCAAAACCGCATACGAGTGTGGAGGCCCCCTTTACGAGGCTCCCTGTCATTTGGGATCGTGCTCCTGTCTCTGCGCAGAAAACGGAAACCTGGCCGACTCGAAGCCCTTGCCGACATGGGGTCTCCGGTCAGGCGTATCGCGGCTCCCTGATCAACACAGCGGCCCCCCCCCCCCCCCCCATTGTCTCAGGGATTCCGACTTCTGCACAGAGTCCTCTGACTGACAGTCGCGGGCCCCAGCATGGTCGCGGGTTTGGGAATGAGCCCTAGGCTGACACGAGGCCCACTGTTCGACATTGGTGGTCGCGGATCGACTGATCGGCCCTCATTGACCCCAGGTGACCCAGATCACAGCGAGAGGCCCTCTGATGGCCATTTGTGGGCAGGGTTCCCTGAATAAAGCCTGGTCTATCCTTTTCACCCCCTAGTCGTGCCCCTGATCGTAGGTCTCAATGAGCCCTAAGGGCCCGTCTGCCATAAATGGGAAACATATGTGCCCCCGGTGCTCCCTGCCGCCCGCAGCACGCTTGAAATTGGACTGACACCGTCTCAGATCTGAAGGGAGCCCATTTCGAGAAAAGCAGCGCCCGTGTAAGTTTAGGCCTGGCAAAACCCATCTCCGATCAGGAATGGCTCGTCGTAGGCCCAATAAGTGCCCGCTTTCGGTTAGAAAGGGGCCCATCGTAGGCTCACCAAGAGCCTTCTCAGGTCTGGAGAGTTATACGGTAGACTCAAGAGAGCTCTTGTTAATCAGGAGACTACCCATTTTTGTCCGATAAAGCAAGTATCTCATATGGCGAAAAGGCACCCATCATGCATCACCTATCATATCACCTATCATTTAGGCCGAGGATGGCCAACGTCTGGTAAGCCCAGAAATGGCCTTTGTTAGGTCTGGAAAGTGTCATTTATTTTATGTCCAAAAAAGGGACGGGTCAAGAGGGGCGCAAAAACTATGCTCAAATTGGGGGGGGGGGCTCTAAAATGGCAAAACGGGCCCTCTAAATTCGGTAGTGAGCCCCCTACAAGTCCGAATGGGCCGTTTACAGATATGTTGGGTGCAAAATTTGAACGGACCCGTGGCAAAATTCAGAGTGTAACCTGCCACTGGCGTAGCCAATCACGAGATGCCCATCCTCACCCAAGCGTTATTCTCGCTTGATAAGGCAGGAACCATTCCTACTTGACCACGGCTTAAGACCTTCTTCTGTATCACACCCGCAGCCCCCCCCCCCCCCCCCCCCCCCCCCAGAGAGGCGGCGGTTGCGACCTTATTAAGATATCCTGGTTGTGCCCCTTGTCACAAAATACCACGGAACGCTCTTTAACTTCACAGTTACCGTTCAGTTGACCCACTGATCAGAGTTTCAAAGGTGATATTTTACTTACTGCACACTGTGCAAAATTCATACTCACGGCACATGCTTATGGAAAAGCTGGGAAGGTTGTTCGGGAGAACAGCTTAAACTAATATTACAGCACAATGGCGAGATGAAGATACGAAATTCGGAGTCCAGTCTCATCAACATCACATCAATGCACCCTAAAACAGAGTACATCCAATCAAGTGGTTGAGCTACGACAATACTGTACCTGGCAAACCGCTCGAGAATACATTATTCACCGATAACGTTCAAACCCGCCACCTGACAGGAAGCAATTTTGCAGAAGATGATTCAGAGCCCAGCGGAACTTTTATTCCTAACTTTCACTTGCATTCAAAGAAATTCCAGGGCACTTTCCACTCACGAGCGATGTTAAGAAACACGTATGAAGATTCACCTGTTATCACCTGTTATAACCTGTTATCACCCGAGGTTATCGTGATGGGGCGGGGTATTGCTCTGATGAAACGCTAGCAAGCGTTAACCATACGCCATGTACAGTGTACTGAACACGATGTCGAGTGGCGTCTTGTCTGTTTTCTTTCCGACCCTTATGAGGTGTTTTGAGAGAATGGCGTCATGAACGCAGCAGTGGGACGTTAGACATAGACGCATGCAAGCTCTCAAATAATTAGCTCGAAGCACCAATAGCAAATGCTTTGCCTACATGTCGCAACGGCCGACTATGCGTGCCCTAAACGAGAGATGGCTGCTTCGGTTCCCGTGACGCTGGGTTCGAGTCCCGCAGCCCGCGCGGCGGTTCCACACTGCTACATGAACGGAGCCATGAATCATGAATATATGCTCACAGCACATATAAATATACACCGCTGTACTCAAAATTGAATACGAAACACGCCTGTTTAGTTTGTTTCCTGTCGCCACTAGACATGGTCTTGTACCCACGGGTGTTTTCTGCTAAGATCTGTCTTCATCAATTTGAAAACGCCAGGGGTTTGCATCGACCCGTGGCGCCGGCCTCATTAGCTCATGCGTTTGTATCATCCGCACCATGGCTGACAGCTATCACTGACTGCTTTTATTCGCACCGTAATAACTGACAGCCATCATCCGCACCATGATAACTGACAGCTATCATCCGCACCATGATAGCTGACAGGTCTGCCGTGATAATCGCATCGCTCGCTCAAGGTCACATCGGAAGTATTGCAGCACGTCAATGTAGAAAAGACCTGCCGAGTCCCACGCAATATCCGACGCACCGTTTTCTTGTCACCACTCCCTGATAACATTGCTAGTGAAACGTGCCTGTTTATCGCACAAAAGTCGAACCGTACATAATAAACATCACTTTGCAGCGTACTTAACATCAAACGACTTGCTGGCATACAAGCTCAAATGATAAAGATGAAAATGAGCCATCAGCTGTTATCCACCGAAAAAAGTGCAATCAAAAGGCAACAAAAACACCATAAATCCAGCGTACTGCCGGAACACCGTTTTCCACAACCTAGACGCCGCCAGCGAGTGGTTGCCACAGGGGTGTAGTTTCTTTTTCGGTCGTGGGCTTCAGCCCCCACCTCTCAACGCTGAGAGCAAGTGAGCCAAACTCGAGAAGAACCTAGTTTTGTGTATTTTAGAGGTAGGTGTAGTCAATGTTCTCGTTTAGCCCCCCCCCCCCCCCCCCTCCCCAATCATTTCGCGAAACACTAGCCCCGGTTCGCCACAACGGCAGCTCGGCTCCGTATAGTATTAGCCCTTGTGTCCGACGAGTGTTGGCTTGGGGATGTTGATCACCTGGCCGATGGACAAGGCCTGCTGCACGCCCACCTTTTGCTTCTCCAACGGACCGTTCACCTGCCGGTAATCGAGTACGTGTCACAACAAGCACAATATGTTCGCATTTATGTATGCGGTAATTTTTACGCAGTGATTTTTCATTGGGTGAGGTGGTGTGCTTGTGGCCTGAGTTCTTGTTGGTGATTGTGACGATCCTGTGTTAAGCGTACGCTCCCAAAAAGGAGCACTGCTTGCCCATGGACACAATCAAAGGAAGAACCACTATAGGCACACACCATCATGCAAGCGCATGGCCATGACGCCTAAATTATCATGACTGAATCAGAACTGTCAAACGTAAAGGGAAGCTCTTTAAAAATCAATGCACACCAAAAGCCTCAGCCTCAATAAATGAACCGACGTCGTGCTGATTGAACGCTGCTTATTACTTTCTGCGAGGTTTGAGGCAGCGGGGTTCGCCAACCACGGTGACGCCGAGGCACACACGAGGAGTCACGCCCTCCTCAGAAAGGTTCAGAGCTCCACTTCCCTGCACGCCGCCACCTGTGGCGCTACTCACCTGGAGGTCCGCCGCGAATGCCGTTCCACCGAGGAAGTTCAGTCCGCCCTGGTTGCCGGAGGACTCCAGAGTGACGACCGCGTTTGTGTTTCGCAGTTCACTGTCACCCTGGGGCTGTTGGCAAAACCATGACACGTGCAGACAAGGGTGAGCAGAACAGCGAGAGGCCATGTAGATGTAAACAAAACGACGGCACGTGCAGACGGTGCGTGCATGGCACGTATGCAGGCGGAAAAGCGGGCAAGGCGGTGGCGACCGAACAGCCTGTCGTTCAGGGCTGCTATCGGTATGAAATAAGTTTGGTAGCCGTCTGCCTTTCGGCTTTATTTTGTAGAATATAGGGCATGCAAAGTTGCCCATGCACTATAGTTTTGCTTAAAATGCGTGTTAAGAATCACTGGCTCGCCGGATGACCCCAAACGCGAAGGCTGACCATGCAACTTGATCTTCGTACCGTACGAAACGAAAAGATGTACAAGAATATGCAAGATAGAACCACATGGAGCTGTTTGAGACATTGCGAACTAAGTAACAAGACGAAAGCAGGAACCGCTTGACAAGAAGTTGAAACGAAATGCTTTTGCAAATGGCGGCTCAAGGTCTAAAGCCCAAGTCTGTCACGAGCCAGCATAGATTTGTTAGCGAGTTCGGGTGCCAAGGTAAAAGGTACTAATAATCACTTAACAATCTTACGTCATTCAGCAAACTTATTGAATAATCTTACCATAGGCGCACTGACGACCAGGCCAACGAGGCAGCAGAAGAAAGCCACCGTCACCTGCATGACTCTAAGTGTGTATGTGGGAGCTCCTAAATCTGCGGTCTGTGAAGGAACATGTCGAGTTCAGTAAGCTCAAGGTTAGTAACACCAACATCGATGAGCCAACAACCCAAATGGCCAAAGACATTGGCCCACTGTACATTGCAGTAGGTTCATGGATCCGAGTTTGACGAGAACAGCACATGTCTCGGTGTCCTCCATGTTATTCTGCACCATCGTGTTTTATCTTCTCGATCACACCTACGCATATTTTCTTGAGCTTAATTTGCTAAGTTCTCTGATACGTTTTGAATTATAACAATGGAAGCATCCCGGCTTTCGGACATCAGACTCATTCTTGCAAACACATGCAGCGCGTGTAACGCATGGAACGTAAGCATGAACATGAGTGCGCAAAGACAGCCAAAGAACGTGATACACAGTGTCCAATCCAGGATTCAGTTCGCTAAATACTTATCCCATTTCGCTTCTGTCGATAAAATCGTGATGGCTTGTGCGAGCTCTCGCTGGGGCTGATCTTGCAGTTTCTGGGATTTGGGGAGCAAGAGACCACAACATATGACGGGCTGATTGCCGCTAGTCCTGCGGATGCCGTTGTGGATCGTTTCCCCGCTGTTGCTGTACGGTCTCAATGTTCAGTGCTAACCAGCCGCTAGGGCCACTTTCCAAAGCGTCGATGCCTTCTACAAACCAAGTGTATAATGTTGTAATGTGCACGGTTCTCTCTCTCTCTCTCTCTCTCTCTCTCTCTCTCTCTCTCTCTCTCTCTCTCTCTCTCTCTCTCTCTCTCTCTCTCTCTCTCTCTCTCTCTCTCTCTCTCTCTCTCTCTCTCTCTCTCTCTCTCTCTCTCTCTCTCTCTCTCTCTCTCTCTCTCTCTCTCTCTCTCCCTCTCTCTCCCTCTCTCTCTCTGCCTCTCTCTCCCACTCTCTCTCTCTCCCTCTCTCTCTCCCTCTCTCTCTCTCTCTCCATCTCTCTCTCTCACTCATCACTCACTCACGCACTCACGCACTCTCACGCTCACTCAATTAATCACTCACTCATTCTCCCTCCCTCTCTCTCCTTTGGTCCCTCCCTCCCTTCCTTTCGCTCTCGGTACCCCTCCAACTCTCGGTTCAGATCGCTGCCGCCTGGGCGTAACTGCCCATTCGATCTCACCTGTACGCTGGCTCTACCGGCCCGACGCTCCGCACAGCTCTCAGGTTGCCACTGACTCGCTTGGCTGGTCACCCCCGCTCCTGTACCCAGCCTGGTCATAGACAGCCGGCTCGGGGTTTTCCAAGCCCTCACACGTCTTGTGGCGGGGTAAAACCGCCAGCGGACCACCTCCGAGAAGCAGAGAAGTGGTGCACGTTGACCCCACGCACGAGCGTGCAGAAAACCTGGAAATATGCTCGGTGTCCTCGGGAAAGGGGGCCTCGTTTGTGGCTCCAAGCTCTCTGTTCAAAACGGAGCCGGACGTAGTTAAAACCACCAGTAAGAGATGAAGGTTCTGACGCTCAAATCATGACCAGCTTAGCACAAGAGAACAGCTGCTGAATGTGCAATGAGTGTATGTAATGATTCCTTTATTTCACAGCTACCTCTGCACCTTGATTACTCGCTCACGCTTGCACCCGTTCAGGCTTGTGCTAAGCTCTTGTATACCAGGCGAGAAAGCAATATTTACTTGAGCAACATATCAAGTTTCAACGACCGTCGACTGGCGCGCGAGGCTCAGCATGTGGTACCAGTTTTGACTTAGCCGCAACACAAAAACCGGATCAGCGACCAGATTTATTCCTCCGTTAACGAGCAGACTTTTCGAAAGGCCAGGGTCTGGCAAACCCCAGCTTTGCAGGCTGTGCTCTTCGCACCGTGTCATCCCTGACCGCAGACCCACCGTCACCTTGGCCTGCATCAGCTTCTGACGTTGCCAGAAAGACGGCTTTGACTTTACGTAAGCCGCCGCGGTGAGCTGACAATTGTGACGCACATCGCCACCATGGCGACGGGCCACCGCTCATGGGTGCCAGGCATGAAGAACGTACCGCGCGAGATCACCAGAGGAAACGACATTCAAGCGGCAGTGCTTCACAAACTGTCACCCCTAGCTGCTGCGGAGGGCGGCCATGCCAAGGTGAACATATATTTGGAGACGCTGCGTCATACCAAGCAACACAAGCGCACAGTCGTGAACTGGAGTCGGAGTCAGAGCGGCAGTCCCTGGGCGGGGAGAGCGGCGGCCAGGGGCGAGCGCCTTCGTTTTAGCGCCAGACGCCGTTCCGGGGACCTCACACCTCCCTGATCACGCAGAATCGCACTCGTCACACCCGTCACACCCGCCGTCACACACGACTCGGTCATCCTCCCGCGGACTGTCCGATCTCTCTTGGCCGGGCCTCTCAAGGCAGCAGACGGGTGCTAGGCCACCCGACACCAGGACGGCGGCCGGTTCTGGCCCGGCGCCAGGCGACTGTCTGCCCCACACGGAGGGGGGGGGGGGGGGGTGCAACAATCCAGCCATCTCCCGCCAGCGCTCCCGGTCCGGTTTTGGGACGCGGTGGCGCCGATTTCGCCCTAGTGGAATCTGTTGTGGAAGTTTTGCCAGCTGGGGCGCGGAGGGCCACCGACGCCAGGTATGACAGCCGCATGGTTGAAAACTTGCGCGTGCTGCTGGTCGATGCTCAAGTCACCAACGCCCACCTGCAATCGGTGGTAGGTCAGTTCGAGTGAGTCACGTGTCATGACTCGGCATGATCGTGCTATGCTAGTTGTCTGCGCGGTTCTTAGGTATCGGACTATAAGGGCATGGCAAAAGAGGCTACCCCAGCGTGGACACAATGCAACGTGACCTCGCGACATTGCATGTCAGTTAGCGGGGTAGAACCGAGGCTACCCCATCAGCTCAATAGAGAATCTACTGCCATTGAAATGGTTCGCGAGTATTCCCTGCGTTGACATCTGACGACCACAACCGCTAATCACAATGGGGGTTGGGAGCAAAGATATTCATCATTGAGATCAGCGCTCGATCATGTTAAACTTGCGAATCGATCGTAAGGAAACTGAAAAATACGCACAGTCGTCTCAGGCTATAATATATATATATATATATATATATATATATATATATATATATATATATATATATATATAACTATGAAATAAAGTCCGAAAGACCGAAGTGAGTGACAACATTTTTACCGAGATCTCGTGAGCTCTTGGTATTGTTATGAGAGTGACCCCGCACCGCTTCTCCCACCTCATCCACCCCAAATCTCGCTCCAGTCACTCCACCCAGCCAGTAATCTGAGGAACTTTCCACTGACATGTAGGTTTGCTGCCAGGCCCGCTAGGAAATTCAATGACAGGCCACCATCCGGTCTTTGCACTACGCTGGTTCCTTGCGCGTTGGTGTTCGAGATGCTGCCACCAGGCTGCAACGACGGAACATATGACGTCACCATTGTCGCCATTGAACCACGGAACATATGACGTCACCATTGTCGCCATTGAACCGCGGAACATATGACGTCACCATTGTCGCGCTGATGGCCACGTTGATGACATCGACGAGGTAGAGGCCAGTGAGCTACATGCTGGACCTCAGGCGGGCACCGGCTCAAAGACAACGGCGTGGAAATTCAAACGGGTTGGTCGAGGCTAGCGATGAACGAAGCCTGGGAAGTTAGTATTGGATAAGGGGCGTTGGAGATTGGTGTGAAAACATGCCAAGGATGTGTCATGGCGTACATCATTGGAAGCATTCGCGACTTTTGGCCGCTAGTTGTGGTTCTACCCTTAATTCCGTGGGGCCAGTAAGCACCATGTGCATGAAACCAGGTACGTCATAGCAAATAGTGATTAAGCAACGAACACTGATTAAGCAACGAGTACTCACAGGTCGGTTTGGAGCTGCGAGACCGGTAGCAATAAGGGTAACAAAGAAAAACACTCTGTTCATTGTGGTTCTTCCCTGAAATTGACAAAGCACGGTCAGAAATGCATCACCTCCCAAGCATTGGACTAGTTCATTGAATTACACAAATCCCAAAGACCTGTTCAGAAGTGTGCGTTGATGCGCCTATCCCTTCGCATACTTCCGTTGAAACTGTACCGACAACGAAGTTCCCATCGATGGGACGTACTACCGTTTTGGATGAGAATCGAGGGCGTCCACCAGCCACTGCCACGTCAGTCGCTAAACCAGCAATATCCCGTGGCGTTGCATCAAGCGATAATTAGCGAAACCCCAACTCACATAGCTCTTTGTCACGTTCAGAAAAAACCGGGTGCGCCACAGCTGTCTCCCAGCCTTTCCTCTCAACCACGCACGCTGCAGCACAAACCATACCACCTAAGTGCCATGGTTCAGCGATCGCCCCGCATATGCTTGACCCCTTTACCCAAGTGCCGGAGCACGTGTCATGACAATTCTCATTCACTGACCGGCCCCGCCATCAGCGGTTTCTGGAGCGGGGGAGGGGGATGGAAGGTACGCTGATCTGCACCCTTCGCGGAACCCTACTCACGTAAAGCGGCGGGGATGCGCTGGTGCGGTCTGCCAGGCACTGTGCCGCCGGCGGGCCTGCGCGGCGCTTTATAGGAACCCGCCACTCAAGCACGCGAGCGGGGAAAACCGGCCGAACGGGTGAGGCTGCGACCGCGCCCGCGGCGGTCAGACTGTTGAAGACTCCGGCGGCTGCACGTCACACATCACCGGGGCTGCGGCGGCTGCACGTCACAAATCACCGGGGACTGCGGCGGCCGCACGGCACACATCACCGGGGAAGGTGGCGATCACACAGCACACATCACCGGGGAAGGTGGCGGCCGCACAGCACACACTACTGGGGACTGTGGTGGCCCCACAGCACACATTACCGAGGACTTAAGTGGCCGCACACAAATTAAATGATTACTTTACGGCGGTGCTGAAAATCCTGTTGTACTTTGGGTGCGTGCCAAATTGGCTTATTTTCATTGTGTGCCGCATGCAGGTAGCGAACCATGCCGACTTGGTGGATGAGGTAGGAGGCAAAAACGTACATTTGCATGCAAAGCTTGGTGCCAAAATATTTTTGATAGAAATATTTGGTAACGGCCACGACAAATTAATATAACACACACTGCGCAACGTAGCATGATGCTTGCATACATATATATTTTGCCTGCATGGTGTGCATTTCGACACACGGACAAGGAAAGCGCTTCGTCAAGACCCTTTATAGTACCCTACGGAACAATAATACCCTCTTATGTTTCATCCCAACCTGGTGAAAAACGCATCCTAGGATTTTTAGTTGGCCGCTCAACTTGGTGACAGGTCGCTGATAAATCAGTGTACTGATCATGGCCGGACCGGTCGGTCGATTCGCTGTTTCTACCAGCCGGCTCTCAGTGTCCCAAACTAGTTAGTATAAAATGCTGAAACAGATCCAGATACGGAGATTTCTCTCAACGCAAGAACATGCTTCAATCGCTACGGAGCGGCTGCTCAGAGGTGGGCGGTGACTTTCAATGCTGTTTCGATGCACCGCGATTTTGCGAGCGAGATTCGCATCGGAGTGTCATGCACACCTTCCTGGTGTTTAATGTTTAGGCGGTGTTTTAATGTTTACTTTGATGATGGTGCCGCGACTGAGCATCCTGGCCTCAGCGACGAGAGGCACTGGAAGCTCAGGATTGTTGTTTATTGATGGTAAGTCGGCGAGGTGATCCGACTGAGGTAGAAATCGACTTTTGATTATCCAGACCGCCTTTTCCAGACACAGAAAAGGTTGTGGACTCACTACAGCAATCACAAACGACCAGCCTTCCTCATTTGGAAAAGAACCGTGGGTTCGATGTTGAAGGCTAAATAATTTTATTGGTGTTTTGTTAGGATTTTAACAAAGATTACTCATAGTTAAACCTTTTACTAGAAATGATCTTGGTTGCGGTAAATTTATATGATAGTCAATTTTATAGGCCATGGGAAGACATTGAGAAGTGAGGAGTCAAGCGGTGTAGCAAATATAGGAAATGATGAGGGAGGGGCTGGGGCTGGGGGTGGGGGTGTTTTTCATATCCCTCTTTACTAAGAAGATTACTTCAAAAAGTGGGAAATTTATGGGATTGTGGCCCGATTGTAATAGCAGTTGAGTGAAAGGTTGGTAGTTGGTTCTCTCTGAAAACAATGTTAACTATTTGCTGATGATAGGAGTCCTTGCGTAACAGGAAAACTCTGAAAGCGAACCATTCTGCAGCACTCCTTTATTTGTATATTTTCTTTACAGTTGTGAGCATGACATTTGCATGGATGTAAATGTGACGTATTTCACTATTGTTTTTGCTAACACTAAAATCAAAACTGTTCTGATGGAACCCTAAACATAATCATTGTATGTATTGAGTAAAGGTTGTGAAAGCAGACACCCTTCTTTGAATCCAGCCTTTGTTGATAGTAGGAATCCATGTGGTTTGTCTGTTGATTGCATAATGACAGGGCTGGTGATTGTTATGCATGATTAGGGGAAAGTAGCAACCCACTCACCTGACGCCACCCCCCTAAATATGGTTGATTTGATGATACTGATTGATGATTGATGATTTGATGATTTGTTGATACTCCTGTATTACGCATGGCAAATATCACAGGTAAGCTTAGATTTGCTTGCTGCTTAGCGTACAAAGGGCAGTTCTCGCTGGCTGGTTGAATTTCTATTAAGGTATGAATATTAGTACCAAAATGTGTCATTCTACTGTACTAGCTGTTTTTTCATGGTCTGAAATGCAGATGCTTACACCAGCATATGTAAAATAAATAAAAAAGGATGGTCCTCCGCCTGCCGCTCGTCACCCCCGCTGGCCGTCAATCAGCCTGCAGTGCTCGTAAAAACCGTCGCTGCTCCGAAACCAGAAACGCTATTGACACATTTTTTGTGTCAACACACGCACGATGGATGCCCGAGAGACTGTCCAAGTTTGAACGCGACTGCGCGATATGCCGGTCTGGTATATTCATGAAACCTTAAGGGGAACGGGCGTTGCATCATCTCCTCCCCTTCGGACAGAGCGTTTTGTTCAGTAAGAACTAGCGGCATGATGTGAGGCTATTAACACATTGCAGAGGAATTTACTTGTGGAGCGGTGCAAAAGACGCCCAGCAGACAACACATGTCGCGCCAGGCTTGGACCATACCTAAAGTATAGTTGAGAATTTGGTGACGGTTGAGGTGGGGCTCAAAGTGAACATGTGATTTTCATAAGCGGGAGTACCATTTGACTCCCTCTTCAACATTGTGAAATCAATAAGTTCCATTTACTGACTTTTCCAGCGCGTTTACTATGTGATATCCTCAGCACGCCAATTCGCCAAAATCCTTTTGCGATAATTGGTATGAGAGCATGAAGCCCTCCAGTTACGGAAAAATATCTACAAATATAACGCAATTCTCACACAGATATAATTAAAAGTTGCACTAAGGCTTTGATTTCTCCCCTATAAGCATCTCCTCTAGATTTCTCCCCTACAAGCATCTCCTCTAGATTTCTCCCCTCGACGTTTAGCAGTGATTCTGTTCGAAGGACACTTTGGAATTGGCAAGCATTGTCTTCTTGCATGCTTGTTTATTCCAGAGCTGTGCTTACAAGGAAGGTGTACGTCAGCGACATATCAGCTGGTTTAGTGACGCAGACCGTTCACCAGTGCACCACTAACTAAATGGTTACGCCACGCACTGTGATAATCACAAACATTCATTTTTAATGACAACATTCATACCTAAACAACAGGGTCTTGTAAGCAGCAAGCAAATGTAGCATATGCCCACCTTCGCAGCCATGATGGTTGAAAGTTACGTGCAATTTCATTGAGCATGTTTGGTTCCACTTTGCCGTAAAATATTCCCATCCCAAGCATACTTGCTTTACCATACATTCAGTAACTTACTCCTCACTTACCATCATAATCACCACATGATTAAGTGCCTCTTGCCAACATGCTCAAGTTCAAAATGGTTTGCTGACTAAAATAAATATGCTTAGTTCACTTAACTATCCAATTTTATGTCCCAGTACGCAACGTCGGCATGACCCGTTGCAACAATGATTGGCTGGACGATTATCTACAATTCAGCCACGTGCGTTGATACCGGAAAGTGCAAACATATAAGCCAAGATGAATACAGTCTTCCACTCGACACGCCTCCGCTGTTTTTCCGAAAATATGGCATGATAGCTTTAGAAGAACATATGCGCTTCACGTGGAAATGGCTTGTCGGAGACCACAGGCAGAGGTTGCCATTCAACATCCATATCAATCATTGATGACCCCAACAGTAAACTAGCGCAATGTTTTGTTTTATATGTCTTGTATCTCACTGGTGCCAATAACATGATGTTAGAAATTCTATTACCGTGTTGTTGCACTCCAGATGTTAAAGACTGGAAAAATTCGGCTACAATCACATAAATAGGTGAACATTCTGCAGAATGAGCATGTAACTTTAAAACATCATGCGATTACCATCATCACACTCCTAAAAATGGGCCCGTTTAGCGGGCCCATCGCGCCCGCCGGTGGAAGAGGGGGGGGGGAGGGGGTGTGGTCGCCGGAGGTGGAGTCGCTGGGAGTTGAGGCGTACATGGTAGCGGGCGCGGTGTCCGAGCTAAGTGTCCTTATGCCCCCGAGTCAAGGGTGTCAGGCCGACCTACTACCTCGCCAGCAAAGGGCGCTAAACGGGATGGGAAACGTGCATAACGGGCATATAATGATTATTTCAAAGCAGTTTATCAACGCCAATGAATCTCTAGCGCCCAAACACGTCTTGTGGTTGCGGGTGTCTGGTCATAACGCCATGGGCTAAAACACTGCCATGAGCAAAGTACACCTGCCGCGAGCTCACTTGATGACGGACAAGCTGATGGCACCCGTGCCAAGCTCAAAACCTGATGAAAGTGTTACATTTGAGAAAAAATATGGAACGCAGAGAAGGATAACTAACGAATCAGGTCAGCTTCTATGCAGGAATTCTCCGCGCATTTACAACCAAGCCCCGATGATAGCTGTAAAGAGAATTACTCGTAAGCGAAAACGTCAGTAGCGTTTTGGTAGTCCTACTCTCCTAGCGAATGTCATGTACCTAACGGAGCAAAGGCTCCGCAGATTTATGATGAGGAATGCCATGGGTAGCCGTCGAGGATGGGAAATCCTGGGGATGGACTGATGGCGTCCGCTCCAGAAAACGAATAATTCCCAAATCCGCTAAATTTGACATGGGCCTGGGATGTATGCTATGTGTGGATGGTATGTATAAGTGTACAAAGTACGCATGGATGTATATGTGAATGCTGGATACCAAAGAAGCTGAGAGAGTTACTCTGGGCCCCAAACAAGCTCCGGACCTCCGGATCTGAGGCAAATCTTCAGCCTTGCCTTCTGTTCTGATGTTGAGTTGTCCGTTCACACGCTTAATGGACGGAGCTAAAGGGTTGTGTAACGGATTGGAAGAGCTAATCATGTTAATACCCACGTATGCTATAACTGGACGTGCTACAAGCTCTTCGGACCGCTCGCCCCACGCATGCCGTTCAGTGGTGACGTCATATCTATCGCATGCCCTTCCGTGTCGTCATGCCTAACGCATACCCGTCAGTGGCAAAGTCATGCCTAACGCATGCTCCTCGGTGTCGACGTCATGTCTTTCGCACGCCCTTCAGCGGCGAAGTCATGTCTAGCGCATGCCCTTCAGTGGCAAAGTCATGTCTAACGCATGCCCTTCAGTGGCAAAGTCATGTCTAACGCATGGTCCTTCAATGGCGAAGTCACGTCTTGTCCTAACCGGGGGTCCGTGAAGCCTTCACTTGGTCAGGTACAGCACATCTCAAGTATATCTGCGGCATCAGCGTGCAACAAGACCCGCGGAAAGACCCATGAGAAAAATCCGCGAACATCTGTTGCGGTTCAAAAGCCACTTTTAAGATGATGATTTCCTGCTCGTTGTAGTTCGGAAAAAGGAACAGGTTTTTATCGGCTGCGATTCTTCACATATACATGTGCATGATAGGGCATACGGCTTATTCTACTTAATCCAGCTGCTCTGGGATTGACGAGTACCGTATTGCCGCACGGAAATCTGCAGCATAACGGTGTCTGCGCCCTAGTGTGCCATTATTCTAGGGCATTAAGGGCATACTCATTAAGGACATGCGCTAGACATTACGAAGTGCACTAATACTCCTCCTGACCGACAAGCAACGAGAAATCAAGTGAAAGATGGTATTGCATGTCAGGGAACGTCGACGTCGATCGGATTTTCATCGTGAGGCAGTCAATGACTTGGATTAACTCGCAGGATGTACATCGGCATGGCACGGGTGGCCGCCTGGAGGAAGACGTGACTGAGTCTTGTGGATAGGGTGTAAATGCTTCACACTGCGGAGAAGATGGCGCTGATGCTGATGCTGATGTTGATAAACCTAATGACGGTTCTATTGAGAAGCATGGTCAGCGCCATAATGTTATGATAGTTATGAATGCCCCGCTTCGGATAGTCTGCACTGCCTCACACTGAGGGTTTGCCTCCGACGCTAGGCACCTTTTCACTACCGATGTCATAGCACAGACGAAAAGCAGCGTCAAAGGGAGTGTGTCTAGTCAAGTTAGGATTTTTGACTGTGCACGTGGGATGGTAGGAGTCTTGGATTTAAATGTCTTGGTGTCATTGGCTTTTACAATTCGCTTCCACTGACGAGATATTGTTACAGCCCCCAAATTTTATTTTGGTCTGTAGGGAAGAACAAAGTTTTCGGGTTGCCCCTAGGCAATATTCATTACTAAACACATGGACACCATTGACAAGGTATTGTTAGCTCTATCCAATAGTTTTTCGAGGGTGTCGCTTGTCAGCACTGACAGCAGGTTGCGAACGCAGCGATGGCGGTGGCGATTATATTGATGTTTTTTTGGTTCATATTCAGCTGAGGGCTGCGGATGTATGGGCATAGACTCACGGTAAGGCTGGTCGGTTGATACGCACCAATTCATGTCGGCCTACTATATACTGAAATGAGTAATACGTATTGTGTCGTGTTAGTCGGCTGCACCATGTTCAAGGGAAATGCTGTTGTTCTGTGATGCTTAGCAACCAAAATAGTGGCCATGTATCTAGCGCGCAGTTACTCGCAACATATAAGCTAGTGCATTCGCCCTTTTCCTAGCCCGCTGATTGGTTTATCTTTTTAGGATTATATTTGTTCACACACAGCCATCGATGGGATCGATAAAAGTAGATAAATCAAAACCGTTGCAAGATCCAAGTGTACATTCAGCAACCAAGATTAACCGGAGCTAATTATTGCCGAACTCTCCTTAGGCGTGTATGGAGAAAACCGTTAACATTAGTCACACTCCCTTGAAGCAGCCGCCAAAATCTTGATGCGAGGCGCCAAACGCAGCATCTGGAACCCAAAAACAAAAAAAAGCACGCCTTGGGTTCAGATTGCCAGCCATTAAAGAACCATGCGAACACAAAACAACCGCTAGAAACATGTTGAGGCCAGTTTCAAAAGATAAGACGGTGGTATTAGCCCTATTCTCGGGGAAAAACAGGAGAATGGAGATATAGTTGGGTTGATATTTAGGCAACTGTCCTTTATCGGAATGTCAACTCAGTTATATTTCCATTCTTCCTGACCTTCTCCGAGGAATAGGGCCAATACTACTGTCTTATCGAATGTGACTAATGCTCCTCGCTAATGCATCTGAAGCAGACTACGTCAGTTTCAGAAGGGTCATTTCCGGCCCGTGATAGTGCTGGGGGAGTCCGGGTATTCACCTGGTGAAGCCTACGTAGGCAATTGGCGGCGAGCTCGCTGCACAACTGTGCGGTAGAGGAGGAACAAAGAATGGGGAAGCCCGTACTGCCGTTGGTCGTTGCCATCAGCATGATATTGCTTTGTCACGGTGAAAAGCATTCATGGTGCGCCAGGTTCGTCGCGTACCACCGGGACACTCCGACTCTCGTCGGTGGCGAACACCCTTTTAGCAAGAGGGCTATGAAAAATAACCTTTGTTTTGTCGTTGTCGCACGCCTCGTATGTGTCGATGCAGGGCATTCCATAGGCCACGCCCATTTCATGCGACAAACTCATTACGCATGCCGGGAAATGTGATGCGACTGAACTGCATGCACAAGACAAAATGCTTATGCGGGAGCCGGTGGGGAGAAGTCATACGAGTGACGTGTTGAAGTCACAATTGATTAAGAACTGAAAACATTTCCCAGAAGAACAGGGGAAACGAGGATCGCACGTGCGACGAAGTGAACAACCGCGCTTTCCGCATTACATGTTGTTTTCATGTATGTGTGACATCATGTACTGATATCAGTGTATGTGGTTCGTTCTGATTTTCCATGCAGACAATTTTTGCGCAACTGGCGTCGAGCGGCGAAATTCTATGCAAAGTTCTGCCCAGCTGCATTATATCCTTCAAATCAACAATAAGCCGGTGTTGTCGACGCTCCCGGTGGTTTCAATGAGCTCGCTTGCTTCCCCAAATCTGCATTTTATGCAGTAATCCACCAAAGAAAGAAACCCATACCAACACAGCACCTAGTCCCTGACAAGCGCCCGAAGTGTACGACACATGCGGCGCAGTTTCTGTGGGGTGAGGGAGGGGGCCCGCTGCTGCTGTTAGGGTAGCGCGGCTGTCCGCATTCTTGGATGTCTAGTCATTTCCACATAACTCCTAGATTTTCTACACAGGTACATATGGTCTCAACCTAACCAAACCCGCACTTGGAATTGTCGCATTTAACTCTGGTGACACCATGTGATCCGAAACTTCTCGGAAATGATTTCAGCGTTTGATGGAGTTAATAAGCATCACCGTCTGAAGTGGTGGGGCGTTATATCTCGATGACTCCAGAAACGCAGTTTTCCCAAACGTGTCGGGATACAAGGTCATTGTCGGGCTGATTCTGTTCCTTGGAAGGTCATGGTCCAAATCAGGTACTGAGTCCAACTGCCACAGTCCTAACGTTAATCTTCTGAGATGTCACGAGGACGCACCTGCTGCGAGCAGTACATGCTCTGTTAACAGTTACATTATCATCACGTACTGTATAATGGTCCATTATGCAGTCAGGCATGTCAGCCCAAATGCGAAAAGCCTTGGGGAAGGGAAACCATGCGCAAGAGGGATATCAACCCCTAGTGCCTTAAAAAGGGCTTTACTATTGGGCAGCGATGCATTTTTCTGATAGTGGCTCTCCAGCGCACGTCATTAACAGCATGAGAAAACAGCACCAAGAATCTTATAGAAGGTGAGGCTGTTCAAGCAGAAACTGCAGGCGTGCTGCTCTGTGAACAACTACCAACAGAAATTCGCGTGCACGTGCGGTGATCTGCGAGTGTTATCACTTTTTTTCCTCCAATTGTTGTAGGAGGCTAACACAATGCACGTTATTTCCTTGTTTGGTAGCCTTGTTTAAAAGGGAAGGCAATCGACGACCGATAAGTGGAATATGAAATGGATACATATTAAAATAGGACGGCCTTCAGTTCCTGTTTTTCGCTATTGCTAGTGAAGTCTTCCAGCTAGTACTTTGAAAGGAAATATCCACAACATCTGATGCAATCCTTTTTATGAGACCTCGATATCAGGGGACATGCATGTTGCCGAGGCGCGATCTGGACAACCCCGTCCCGCAGTCCCCCGTCGACAGTCACGACAGCGATTCTCGGAGAACACGCAGACCAGCCGATCGCGAATTCAACACCTCTTCTTGCTGGGAGCCAGCCTGTAAGGTAGCGCTCAAACCCCTTTCCACGATCGCCCGGTGCGTTGAATGATTGCGCTCCGGCATGAGATCCGCACGTTTGAAGGTGCTATGCCCTCGTCGTCGCTAGTGAAAGTGCATCAGCGCGTAACCGCAGGCAGGCTTCCCGGAATGATTCAGTGGGACCCAGATTAAACGGTAGGCAAATTTGGAGGATTTTCAGCAGACCGCCGACCCGAAATACTTTGCTGGCCCTGGTACATTTCCTCTCACCATACCCGGGAAACACAGCCGCACCTACCATTATGATGCTCCAAGTAAAAGGTAGACGCCATTAAAATTTCCACGCCGTGAACGATTACTTTGAGGAGGCGCCGCATTCCGACCAACCTCATGTAGCACGCCACGCGTGCTCGGCATCACTTGCAAGGGAAGCACGGACGTGCTGCCGCCGGCGACCGAGGCGCCCGTTGTTCGTGCGTTTTAACAGTACATTGAACAGAGCTGTTGTGACCTAGCGCGAAGCGTCGAACCTCACCTGCCGATGGTCGAACCTCACCTGCCGGTCGCCGAACCTCACCTGCCGATCGTCGAACCTCACCCGCCGATCGTCGAACCTCACTTGCCGATCGTTGAACCTCACCTGCGCGAAGCGTTGAACCTCACCTGCCGATCGTCAAACCTCACCTGCCGATTGTCGAACCTCACCTGCCGATCGTCGAACCTCACCTGCCGATTGTCGAACCTCACCTGCCGATCGTCGAACCTCATCTGCCGAACGTCGCTAGGATGATGAAACCACTGGCCAAGAGCCAGACTCAATGTCCCGTTCTAGTACCCCGGCGCACCCAGGAGATTTACACCGCGATTGTATTCACGCCGGCGCGATGGTACCTGTATTCACATCAACGCGGCCAGCGAGGCGCGACGGGCGCCGCCTGCCTGTAGCGCAAAAGCCAATGCAGCCGATCGAAGACGAGAGCTTAGGTAGAGACGACGAAGGGCCCGCTGCTCTGGTGACTCCACCGCCTTCCGCTATCGACTACGTCACGGACGAGAAGCCTGACGCATATGTTGTAGGATAATGACCTCCGAGCGTGACCGCAGTGTTGAAAGAGGATGATCTCCGATCGGAACGCTCTCGTCATCCGGTTGGTATCAGCTGCCCGGCTTTGCTGGTCTGGAGCGGGCGACGTGGCTGCTGGTGACGTCAACAGAAGCCCTGACACGGAACGGTCGTGCCAGCAGACAGGCCGGTGCACCAGGTATAGAACTTACCGGCTTACCTGCACTTACCCCTCACACTTACAAGCTTACCGCCACTCCTAGGATAACAACAAGGCGTCTGCACACCGACGCGGTCGTGGTTGTTCGTTCAAATCAAAATCCGCTCGTTCAAATGCTGATTCGCATAGCTCGTGAGCTCCGGATCTTCAGAAAAGACCTCAGGGTTGATACAATATTTGTGCGGGATTTTGGACGGAACCCTCTAAAAAAGTCAGGTTGCACTAAAACCAATACACTCCGGAGACAAGACGCGACCAATGTGCAGGAAGGATGGGTGTTGCTTGAAGTTCGGGCTGTACCGCAGAAAAAGCAGACTTCAAGAGCGACCTGACCGTTGGCAGCCGAGCCACCCGCAGCACGCTATTGTCAGTAGAGTCCTGCGTGGACCACAAGTCTACTTCGGTCACCCCTTCAACTTGAGGTCCCCGATAGTGACGCTGACCGGCTGTGGGAATGCCGAAAACTCACTGGCACTGCGCTGGGACGCTGCCCGCCTGCTGACAACACAAACGTCAAGTAGCGGAGCCGTGCTTAGGCTGACTCGCCAGTTCGATTGTCATGATTTGTATGATAAGCCCCATCTGAATAACCTAGACACATTGAAAACCTTACGATATCGTGGTCCATATTTCCAGTGTCTCATCTACTGTCAAAGCATCTACCAACCCCTCCTCACTAGGCATAACGAGATCCAAACCTTATCTTCCCGAGTGAATTCACACACCACTTGCCGATTTTTTTTTCAAACCGGCAACTATATTTCTGTGGTTATCTGGCAATTGTTCAAAATCTACACTCCAGCCCGGGATGTTGAAATCCCCTAGCACTACACATTTTTCATTCACATCTCTGCCAATTTCTTCGCAAATTTCTGTGTCCAGACTCTGATAACTATTCGGAGGCCTAGAGAAGGTTTCAATGCCTAACTTGTTGCCCTTTGCCATAACCAAATCCACCGAAATATACCCAGGATTCTACACTATCACCCGTCTTTCATGGTATCTACAGTCTGACATTTTATATTCTGCCTTACATATACTACTGTCCCACCTCCTTTTTCGCTTCTCTGTAAAAAGTAAACACATTGTAGCCAAGAACTTCAAACTCACGTTAACTATCCCCAAAAACCTGCTCACTGATCCAAGATTCAATAACAGCTTCCATGTTCATTTTTTTCCCAAGCAGCACGCAAGGAGTTCGCTAAGCCTGCTTCTGATGCTTCTTGCATTTGCGTATAACCACGTAAAGTTTTGCCGCACCTATTTTTGGCTCACTGTTCAAAATTTGGAATTTTCATTGCTTAGGTGTTCTATGTTCCCCCCCCCCCCCCATCCCCAGAAGTCAGTTTCCCTGAAGGATACGCTCTCACACCCCACACAGAATGTGTGCACCGTTCTCAGAGAAATGGAGGCCATCCCCTGATACGGGTCTCTACAATTAAATAACCCGTCTCACTCGCTTACAAAAGTGAGACCTAGCTTTCCGCAAAGTTTTCCTACCCTAGCGTTGGCCATCAACGTCCTGGAGCTCCACTTAGGAAGTGCTTCGATTTTGGGAAGATCCTGTTGCTACCTTCCTGCCCTCACTGTGCTGCAGAGTGGCCACAATGGTTATATAATCCTCAATCACTGTTCTTACTATTTTCCTGCCCTATGTTATTGACCCCAACCTGCACAATCACTGCACTGGCCTGGTTTTCACTGGTGACCTGCGCTGTCACTGTTATTAGGTCCTTGATCTTGGCTGCAGGCTTAATTAGACATCTCCTTCCTTTCCTTCCATTACAAAAAAATCCCTATTGGGATGTCTAACTAGAGAGCCCCTTGCCATCAGAACACTGCCTCACCGTCACTGTTACTTGGGCCCACCCCACCCCTGGGTCCATTCTGTAGTGCCTCAAAACCATTCCTAGTAGGCACGTGCACACTTCTTACATTTACATGTGAAGGTCTTGATCCTTATTCTAAGCTACCTGCCATATGCCATCTTTGTGAGTGGGGTGCCCCTCCTTGCTACCATCCTGGCCTTCATCTGGTCTTTTATCTATAACCCTGCCCTGTCTAGCCTGCACCCTGTGACCTGTATCTAGTCCACCCTCCTCACCCCTGTCCTGCCTAATCCTAAGGTTCTTGAGCTCCTCGAGTGTAGCTAAAACCTCACTCTTAAGCTCCCCGCGCTCCGCTGACACCTTTGCCAACTCCTTAGCGTTGCTAAAATCAGTGCAATCCTGCCATCCTTGAAAATATGTAGCTCTTTCCTCGGAACCAAATTCTTACTCCTAAGTTCTCCACACACACACAAACACACTCTGTACTCTTCCTAGCTTTTCCTTTATACTCACAATCTTCTGACGAATCAGGTCACATCAGCATTCATACTTTCTTGCCTTAGTACTCTTTGTTTGTTCTTCAGATTTTTCGTGATTTTCTATCTCCTTGTACTATCTAGCAAAGTAGTACTTACACTATACATAACCCTATTTGGCAAGCTGATTTCAACCTTAACTTACAATAGCCTCGCCCTAACTTCTACTAACTCCGAAAACATTTCCTAAGTCTGGCTGCTGAAAGTAATTACAAGTAAAACAATAGAACAGACAATAGAGGCAAACGCAAAGCAAAGCAACGCCTTCGTAATCAATGCCGGAAAATCTCACATATTCTTCCAATGTGCTTTATTTATGCGCTCATGGTGACCTGGGATCCAGGGTGGCGGCACGTGCTTTTTTAAGGAAGGGAGGGGATGGGCTGACCGCCCCATGGATGAAGCAGGTAAGCCCTGAATTACGGGCTTTCCAAGTTTAAGCTCTTAAACTGTTACGTGTGTTATGACTTTATGTCTATGCAATTTATTGTTCCGTTTGATAAAGCAATAAACATTGACAATGCACGTTCACGCAGGAAATTTCAACCACCCATTTAGAATCGATTCGTAACAATTCATGTAACAGGTGTGAGCGTTAGCGAGTCTTAAAAGCCAAAATCTCGATACTCAGCGTTGCAGATCTGCGCGCACGTAAGTGGCATCCATCACACATACACGGCTACGGCGTTAACATGTTAACATAACGTAAAATGGTCCGGTAATTGCCAGCTGACGACCCGTAACTAGCTGTTACGGGTCCTCGCGTCCGGTTAGTGGAGGTGCAACAGGTAGGGGAGACGTGGCTGGGTGTAGCGTGCACGCAGTTTTTTGCAGCACGGGCTGATGCCAAATGTCGCCAAAACTGAGATGTTATTGTGTGGCGACCGTTGACACCTCAGCCAGGTCCGAGAGCATCTGTCCATGGATCGGGTGTTACAGTGTTCTGAGACTTCGCGAAATCTCGGAACCGTTAGGACCCACCTCTGTCATAGGGCTGTCACGTGGATTAGGTAGTAAACAAGGGAATTAGCATTTTGATAGGCATTTTAAATGATGCACACGTATTTTCTCCAGCCATGTTACTCGGGATCGCCGTGGCCCTGGTTCCGTTCCACATACGCTAGTACGCCCACGTGTATGGTAGCGCAAATTGTCAAACCACCTCAAAACTGCACAAAGTCTTCAACTTCGCTGCCAGGCTCATCTCAGGTCGACAAAAATATGACCACATATCGAATGTACTCAGTCATTCAGGCTGACTGTCCGCATATGAGCTTATTTCTTACACTAATCCTTGTCTGTTGTACAGCGTTCCGATCACTGGGAAGCCTGCCGTGGCACGCTTTGCGCTAGTGAACAATCGTAACCGCGTGGTCTGAGACACGAGGCAGTCACGACATCTGAACCTGCGTCGTAGGAAAAACAACCACGGAAACAGAGAATCTAGCATCGTGCGGTGCAGCAGGATAAGGTAACCTTCATCCAAGGTCTGTCTTTTCGCTGAAAACCTGGTGTAGCGTGGCATAGTTGCGGGTAATTTCTTGCGTGTCTTAAGAAATATTGCATGTTCTCGACCCTCTCATCTTAATAGAGCTGCCTGGAATTCTTAACAGACAACGCTCATTCAACTACATATTCATACATGTCCTACATTTGGTGAGAAGTGGTCGAGACGCGCGCCCTCGGGTTACTGTGTGTGCGGCTTCGACCCGGACTGACGCGCGCTGCGGCACCTGCTCGGCACACCATGAGACGGCGATCAGCCGGCAACAAACGCCACAGTGCTGCCGGGCTGCTGCTTCTAGCTGCGGCAGCTCAGGTGCAGCCGGGCTGCTGCTTCTAGCTCCGTAGCTCCGTCAGCTCAGGCGCTGCCGGGCTACTGCTCCCAACTGCGGCAGCTCAGCTGCTGCCGGGCTGTTGCTTCCAGCTGCGGCAGCTCAGCTGCTGCCGGGCTGTTGCTTCCAGCTGCAGCAGCTCAGCCGCTGCCGGGCTGTTGCTTCCAGTTGCCTACCGGACTGCTGCTCCGAGCTGCAGCCGTCCAGGTGCTGCCGGGGTGCTGCTCCCGGCTGCGGCAGCTCAGGTGCTGCCGGACTGCTGCTCCCAACTGCGGCGGCTCAGGTGCTGTCGGGCTGTTGCTCCCAGCTGCGGCAGCTCAGGTGCTGTCGGGCTGTTGCTCCCAGCTGCGGCAGCTCAGGTGCTGTCGGGCTGCTGCTCCCAACTGCAGCAGCTCAGGTGCTGCCGGGCTGCTGCTCCCAGCTGCAGCAGTTCAGGTGCGGCCGGGCTGCTGCTCCCAACTGCGGCAGCTCAGGTGCAGCCCGGGCTGCTGCTTCCAGCTGCAGCAGGTCAGATGCTCTAGGTCGGCGGCGGCACGGCGATGGCAGCTTACCGTGAGCTGGGGAGTGCTCGGCCTACACGCCAGCGCACCTGGCGGACAGAGACGCAACACGCTCTTGGAGGCGAGAGCGGGGAATAGGTTCTGGATGCTACCGTTACATTTCCTTATTTATTCATGTACTTCGCGTCCTGCGTCCATGCCGGTAAATGACCGAAGATAGCAGGGCTTTGCTTGTGGTCGTGTCATGTAAAGGTGGAACCATACACAGGGGGTACGAAATGTACACTTAAATGGCAGACATCTACACAGATACGACATGTGAATCACCCAAGAACACTTGAAAAAGGAAATGACGCAAATTCAAAAACATCACAACCATTGGTGAAAATAGCATCATTCCAAAAAGCGATATCTCAAAGCACAATTAATCTGTGGCGTGGCATGGCAGAAAATTCAGGCGGCATTGCGCAGCATACCCCGAGTACCTATCCATTTCCTTTTGAGTAATGCGCTCTGTATTTGCATTGAGGTCGGTGTGTTCTAGAGCACGACTACGCATCTAAGCCCGGCGAAAACTTGGCGAACATGAATGGTTCCAAACGTGAACTCCATTCTGCAAGCGTGTTTTATGCCCTCGACTGGTCAAAAAATGTACCCAAAATGTACGAAACCAAGCCCGGATAGCTCAGTTGGTAGAGCGTTAGGCTTTTAACCTAACGGTCCAGGGTTCGAGTCCCTGTTCGGGCGTTGTTTTAGCTGGCACTCCCCGTCAGCAGGACGTCTTGTACCGGGGTTGCTTTGAAATTGCTGTTTCTAAGATCACTAACTGGCGTTGGGCGTCAGCGAGCTAGTGGGGAGTAAAGAAATAAGGGAGTAAGGTGTATGGAAGTTTGTAAATTGTGAGCGAGCATGTGAGCTCATAAATAAGGCGTAAGAAGATATGTGAGATTCGCACGACTTTCACGCTTTGCCCGCGTTTTGCATCGGGAATGGTATCTTGCAGCTTATTTTGGTTTTGTATCGATATCAAAGGGCAAAAGATACGACAAGACTTCACGGCTTTAAAAGCAGTTTTCAAAAAATGATACCTGTCAAAAAAAAGTTCTCACCCCAACCAACGGAATGTTTGGCATGGCCAGCCTTTTTTAATTCGTTTTATTGCAGATGAAACTCACATAACGAAAAAGAATATGATGTCTATGATGCATTAAATTTTATTTGCCTCTATTTTGCGTTTTTTGGCGCTACTATGATTGTATTGCAACGGTTTCTGATAGCTTTAGCTGATAGCTGCAGGCGACAATATGGGCTGTTCTAAATGTCCTTGACCTCAGAAAAGACACCTTTTTTATCCCTGTATCAGGTGACCGGGGATTAGTAGTGGAGGAACCGGCCAGCCGACCAGGAGGGTCTGACATCCTGCCGCTTCGCTGGGCCATTATTGAGGAGGATTTAGAGATGTGCCAGCTGTTCCTGCCGAAGAGGGCGTAAAATGGCTCTCAATCATGGAAGCTCTTGTTTCTTCACTCTGTGGGAAGCACGGAAAGAATAATTCGTCACATATACATGTCTATTGCACACAATTTGTCGGAGAAACAATTACTATGTATAACATGTGCCAAGTCAGCGAAGCAATTTATACTGGCTGATACCATCGGGTGAATCCCTATCCACTTTCGTAAGTTATTCAGTGTTTTAAAGAGGAACATATTATTTCAACATAGATACAACAGTAGTATTAGCCTTATTCTTCGAAGAAAAACCAACAGATGGAGATATAGTTGAGTTGATATTTCGACAACATGCCAAACCAATGTGCTGGCACCACGTAGATATGCATAATGGGGAGGATATACTGTTTACAAAAAAGAACTGCGTAAGGTGATGAAAACACTGATTCCTAAAACTGAATCAAATATTCGTATAGTTTACACAGGTCCCTTGCCACATAGCCTTGCGTGCCCAGCACATGAGACCGCAAGTTGCAGCGGCACGTAATTATCGTATGAAATTATCAAATGGTTACGACTGTAACTACCATGCATCAGCTTGTAAATGCTGCTATCAAAATATCTGCTATCAAAGTATCTATCGCAGTTGAGTTTTGTTGTACATTCCAAACGCTTCCAGAAAACCATGCCGTCTTTCGCTGCCAGCGCCAGATTTGCTACATTTCAATTACAACTTAGTAAGGCTGCTGCGATGCTTTTGTAACACTGTAGCAATTCCATATCACATCTCATGAAAGTGTTGTAGATGTTGTTTCCCGTAGTAGCATTTCTCGATTGCAAATAGACATGTTCACGAATCATTTCACCCAGCTGTGCAGAATGTCACTTGGCCAAGTTAGTGACATGTTGCATCTTTTAGCAGGGAGACGTTGCTCTCCGAATTAATTGAAAAATAAATCCAATGAAATTTACAATCCAGAGGGCGCAATAATGCATTCTGATTGTTACCGTGGCGCCCGTCTGCCGCCCGTAATGAATGAATGCACGGGAGATGAATGAAATACCGCTAATCGTCGGCAATCACAGCACATGCGCTTACCGACGTTTTGTTTAAAACACTCGGTAGTGGCGACGGGCGGTCAATCGATGGCATGCAGACTTGAAATAGTGAAGTTGCAACCCCTTAGGTAAAGTTGATGTTTGAACGGGATCGAACGCATAGTTATGGACAAATAGGTGGCAAATACATCACACATGCGTTAGTGTGAATTCCGACACGATCCTGGAGATGGGCTCTTTCCATTCTGCGAGTACGTGTTTTATGGTGGCTACTGGCGAAGCAGGAGGGCCCAAACTAAACCGTAAGAGGCCCGGATAGCTCAGTTGGTAGAGCGTTAGGCTTTTAACCTAACGGTCCAGGGTTCGAGTCCCTGTTCGGGCGGGGTTTTGACAGGCGTACCTCGTCAACGCTACGCTGGTAGAGCGTTAGGCTTTTAACCTAACGGTACAGGGTTCGAGTCCCTGTTCGGGCGGGGTTTCGTCAGGCATGCCTTGTCAACGGAATCGAACCGGGAAACAGGACAGTTTCCGGTAGGTGTCACCATCGATCTTTCTCCATTGTCGGTCTTTTCTCCTGTGTTGATCTTTGCCCATTTCAAGTTCAGCGCTTTGCCCTTCTCTTGCATCAGGAATGATATCTTGCAGCCTTCTCAGTGTTCGTTAGGTATTAAAATAGTAAGTGGACGACAAGCCTTTACGGCTTCAAAAACAATGTCCAAAAGATATTCGCTTTCTTTCTTTCGCGGAAGCGACCTATCGTTATACGACTACTCTCGTTACCCTGTACAGCAAGTATTTTCATTCCTTTCACGTCGAGAATAAAATACATCCACTGATCAAAGTTTTCCGCCCTGGTACCCCAGACGAGGGTCATATAGAGACACAAGTGGTAGTCATATTACCCTCGGCACCAAACATAGCAGCCAAGTTCACAGCCCACCTATCGTACACCGATGTCGGACCAGATGTTGGACCGAAAGACACCCAGTACTGGATCATCGCCGCTGTCGGAGTGACGACATCTCCCACTCCGTTGCTGCATTATCATAATCGTACGATGCGGTGTAGCCAAGGCGAGTTCCTAAATGCAGTGGGTCTCGACCTTTCCGAGACAGTGTTCTCCCGGTGGTAAGCTTCACGCGGCGGTCCTCGGTGCTGTGAAAGCTTGTCCTTTCCTACCACACATCTAAAAATTATACGTGTGAGAAATTCTTCCCGATTATCCTCTAGACACAGTAATTGACACCTCAAATCTTTCAAAGATATTTCTTTAAGAAACGCTGTCGTTTTTGTCCGTCCGCTCGCCGCCGTCCAATGTTAGCCATATGGCCAACGTCGCGCGGGCTACAGAGACTGCAATGCGCTGCTCGCCACGCTGCATCGCCGCCAGAGCTGGCTGTGAGTTCGTAGACGCTCGGAGTGTGGGCATAAAACGCCTCCGAGTCTCTTGGTGTGCTTAACTGGAACATGTTTGCCAGCTACGACGGGCTATTGGTGCTTATGGTGTGTCGGCATGGGATGGGTAAAAAAACCGGCATATTACACAGACACGCAAGTTCTCTGAAACGGCTCATCCGATCGCCTTGACACCTCCGCCAATCAATTTCATGCAATGAGATGAATCATGGGGCGCAACATCGAGGCCTGAGCTGAGGTCAAACACCTCGAAAGCGCGAAGGCAAAATTTTGCATGCAAATGCAGACAACTCATATCTCAGAGCCTACTGCACCGATAGCTGTGAAACCTTCATCACTTAACGCCCCATGCCTGATTCTCTTTTGAGGTCCCAATTTTGGTGATCCTAGGTCAGGCCAAAAGTCGTCAAATTTCCCAAAGTCCAAAATTTTTGCTTGCAGACAACTTGTAGATCAGAATCTAACACGCCTATAGCCGCCGTACCTTACCATTTAATACGCCATTTACCCTAATCCTCTGTTGAAGCTGCAAGTATGACGCCATTTATAATTGTCTTTTCTTTTCGCGTTTGTTCCAAGAAGAAGTGCAGCATAGTTAGGCTGGCCGGCCTTATGAGGTTATATTTCCCTCAGCGGAGGTGTTGTGCTGAAAATCGCGCGCTGCATTGTGCATGGTGTCGCCACGATTAACAGAACCTTGGCCGTGGGACACGTGATGATGCGTAGCTCATTATTGTGTGTGGTGTGCGAATACCGTTTTGTCGTAATCATGCGCATGCCTCCTCAGCAGTCTTTTGTTGGTTGCTGGTTTCAAGTCGTTCATTAGTTCGCCGAGTCGGACTGAGCCTGGACCGAAATGAACTGGGTTGGTCATTGTCCTGCCGTGACAGATAAATGACCTCAGGATCCTTCTTGAGAACACGCTTCCAGCACTCTGTGTATAGCCTGTCACGGGGGTGCAAGTTCCAGGCGCAAACAAGAGGAAAACTGACGGAAATGACGTCACTGCTTTAGTCAACCTTGAGCTCCGCCGTGCGTGTTGTGCGCCGCCGTCTCAATACTTGATTCGACGATTACGGCTGTCCCGAATGTGTTGGACGAAATATCTCTTGCACAGTGTACTTTGTATGCCCTTACTCACAAAAAACAAGTCTGCATAAGCAGTTTGCGCTAGTGCCCTTGCATTGGCGCACACAATATGGAGAAATGTTAATGCCGTGATGTGCACGACCGCGAAGATCATAGAAATGCCTACGCGCTTTGATACAACAAAAATAAGGATAACGTTTGGCTCTATGATAAACATTACAGCTGCTCGGTGTGTCCCATCGAGTGGTAAAAGTTTAGAGATGATCGGAGCAATAGTTCTGGAATGAGTTGTGTGCAGGTAAGAATGTTGGAATTTGTGACATTTGACGACCTCTGGCCTGATCTAAATTCCTTAAATTTGGAGTCGCAACAGGGAATCAGGTACGGGGCATCCAAAAGTGAAGTTTTCACGGATCGGTGCAGTAGGTCCTGAGATCTGAGTGGTCCGCATTTGCATGTAAAATTTTGCATTCGCGTTTTCGAGCTGTTTGTCCTCACGTCAGGTCTCAACATTGCCTCCCTACGACTCACCTTAATGCACGGAATCGATTGGTGGAGGTTTCAAGGCGATCGAACGAGCCGTTTCGGAGATGTTGTGTGTCTATATCATATGTCGGCTTTTTAGACCCTGCCCGTCGGCATGGCGCAGTAGACGGGCATCAATAGTTCTGACTTTTATCAACAGACGGCGCCACCAGAGGCGCTGTGCACCGATTGTGCTGTTTTTTATTAACACGGTCGAAAGAAGCGCTCGTATGACTTTTGTATCCAAAATACTGCTGCGTTCGGCTTTACTGAATGCAGCAGCAACAAACAAATAAAAGTCCTCAACAAATAGCAAAGTCATACTTTCCATACTATACGCCAACTGCGGCCCTTCAATACGACTAGCAACGTAGTATTGTCATCATCATTCAGAGTGAGGTCATCCGTCCCTCTTATGCTCTATCTTGCTTCATTCTGCATCCTCGCGACACCCCGCTTGTCCGGGGCGGGCTGCATGCGTCAGCCATGAGTGGGCCGAGGGCCCCGTGGGAAGGGGGACCCCGACCGAGCTTTAACCCAGTGCGCGTGGGCGGGTTAAAGCTCGGCGGCTGGCCCCCCAGGCACATGCAAGTCTGCCCCACCGTTAATCATTATCCTTCATTCCATAATCCTGAAATGAACATTTATGGTCGAAAGGGCTCTAATAAAAAAACCAGAGCGAGGTATCTCGGAGCATGCCTGCTATTTATGAGGTTCCTGAGCATCCCAAGTTCTTTCAAACAACTTAATATCTGTGATGATTTAGAAGTCTGTTGCCGTCTACCACCCGGATATTGTTTCGAGTCCAAGAAGTTTGATAATCTTTTTTAGACTTGGACTCGGACATGTCCAGAATGTGGTCAAATGGTTATCATAAGATTCAGTTCAGCGACGCTCACAAGCTTCCTTTAGGAGACGTTGATTCATTGATTTATTCTTTGACAATCGAACAGGATTTCACAAAAATGGAACGTTTCCGACATGCCGTCTGAACCGCTGAACACGTGTTCCCGATCACGTGTTCCCGAACCGTCAGGCTTTGATGTAAGGTTTTTGTTTATGTGACTCTCGCAATGCATGCTGCACCACAACTGCTCGCTAAATATTTCGCCTGGATACATTTGTCGACAGCTTATACCAATGGCCGTGCCAGGCCCGGCTTCGAGAGGGGTAGGGCACTGTGTTTGCCCGCAGGCTGGGGTCCGCACGGTATCTGCACCGAATTTTGGAGTGGGCTGGCGTCTGCGGTCAGCCGGACACTCTCACTGCGTGGCATCATATGTCGTTCTGTGGCTGATTTTGAAATCATGGCGAGGAAAATCCAGTTTGCTGTTTTGACACTCTCTCCCTATACGCCCCTCATGGTCAACCTAAAAAATGTCCGCGGCGGTGAAAAGCTAGTCGGACCTGTTGATACCGCGCAGCATTTTCGCTATTTTGTAAGACGAGATGAAACTGGTAGCCATCTTAATATATTGCGAACATCAATCGCATCGATGTTTACGACTAAATGACTCGTGGAGCGAAATTGAGAACTTATATTCAAAAACCTGTGGATTCCACACCACGGTTTTCCCGGCGGCCGAAGCCGCCAGAGTACTAGCCATTGGTATGCTAGCTAAAACCTTGAAAAAGCGATAGAAACCGCATATCGACCCGCTAGGTGAAGACCTGTGGAATCAGTTTTAGACTGACAGACAGACAGACATTCCTTTCAATAGTTCCAGCAGCGCGTAACGCCTCTTTTTCAAATATACGAAGCTGCCTAGTGCAGTGATGTTGCTGGTAGCTAATTAAAGATGATTGCTTCTTTGAAATTTATTCTGGATGAGTTTGCATGATTGGTTTTCGTTTCAGAGCATCTGCTTATCAGAGCTTGGTTGTGTGTTCCCTGTATCCACCACCCAAACAGTGTTGTCCATCTTAACGGATTATTTTGCCTCGGCCCTTTCGGTAGACGGAAATGCGGATGATTTTACGTGCAGCATAATGCGGCGGCACGGCCGCCCCGGACCTGGGTCGACCTTTGTTGGCTAGATGTCAGTAGACCTTTCTATTTCAGTTTGGCCAAACAACGCGCCCGCTCTGGGACTTGTACCTGGTTCCGCCCGATTGCGAGTCCAACATCTTGGTACAAGGCCACGGACATGCAGCATCACAGATGACTGTTGATGACTGATAATCATAGGTCCAAAATAAATACCGCAAACCTAGGGCAATCTCTCCGGTGGTTTAGCGTTCTGGTAGAAAATGTTAACAGCCTCGTACTTTATGATCATTATTGGTGGGCTATCTGTCCAACCACAGAAAAATTAGACGCGTTACATTTTTCAAGAAAATTGTGTTATAGGTCACCAAACCTGTCACTTTGAAACGGTGTCCACAAGGACCCGTCATGTGTTGGTTGCTGATACCTTCGCGCAGTGACGTATAAAACCTTACGGCACGCTCGCTCATTCTTTATTCAAGAGGACTGGCAATGCACTTGTCTGCTCATGTGCCAGTAAAAATGGCTGTGATGTAAAGCACGCCTACTGTTTTTATAGCGCTTGTATATAACGCTTTGTTCAAGTTGCTCATCAAACTTTTCGATCTCACCCGATGACTTTTTCATGTAATTAACACGCAACTTGTACGCTCCCTTGATGTCGATGTTGTGAAGCCGGCTGCCGCTCAGCTCACGTTGCCCATAAGCTTAATAAATGGAATAAATATGTATTCAGTCAACATCCACAGACCGTACAACGCTCTGGAAAACTAGCGTATCGAAAAAGGCTTTCCAATGATCATATTTATGAACTTCTTATGTGCATATGTGAGAGTCTGCTATGTGTGAGCATCGTACTACGTTTCAGTATGCCAATTCAATATATAACAAAACATCCTCGTTGTGGCAGCTCTGTAAGAAGGCGAGAAGTGTCTCCTTGACTCATTTCTTGCAGCACCGACTTGAGCCACATTCCGAGTCACCACGAGTTCCAGAGTCAACACAACAGAGCACACGCTCCAGAGTGGGCCCATCGCAAACCGCTAACAAACGCCTTCTCTCGGCGGCCATCTTGCCTGCCAGGCCCGGCAGTACGACAGCGCCAGCCTTGTCTTCTGCTGACGGTGGCGTCGGCAAGATGGCGGCGACTGCGGCAGCGCCTCAGGCGCTGAAGATGGGCGGGTCAATGTCCCGGATGATGGGTCCGCTGCCGATGCCGCCGTCCTCGCGGTGCACGCTGGTGTGGCCGCCGACGACACCCCCGTGGCCGTAGCCCTTGGGGATGTACACCGGGGCGACTGTGGGGGAGGGTGGAGGGGAGGGTCAGCAGTCAGCGACCTCGCTCGGTCAGCAGAACGGTGATGGCGACGTCGCACAGGCGCGAGTTTTCAAACGGGGCAGGTGGTCGGAAATGTAGCTCTGACCAAGGTTGCTACGATGAGGCGTATGGCTGCACACCGTCTAACCAGTTATCAGCTCCTAAGCCGCACCTTCTGATTGACAGCGGAGCTAAGGTTCGGTTGCAAGGAGAACTAGCTAGCGAGGCTGAACAGGCATTATACTGAGGCATTATCTATGAAATCATTTTAGAATACAGAAATAGCCGCAGAACGTCGTCAAACATTGCATACGTTTCACGCTGCCTTGTGTATTTGGGGTGCATAGAAGTTTACACGGCATGAAAAATAAGTGTGAGCTGGAAGGCAATGTGGGAGCTTGAGTCGTACTATCTCAGGAGGTCTGAAACACTATTGGCATGGTCTATAACCAATTTGGTCGTGACAAAAATATTTGGAGCATTAGGAACAGCGTCCAGGGCCTTTGCATAGGCCTTTTATAATTACAAGGCACGTTTACAAGCTCCATACCTCCATAGCCTCTGATGATTGTTTGCGCATCATTCCATGGATTTGATCGCTAGCTGTACCAACTCACCACCATGCGAGCCAGCGTAGATAGGGTGGTATTCGCCATGGCCGATAGGTGGCAGGGCCTGTCCGCCACTGTAGTGGTGGCTCTCGTGTCCCGTCTCGGTGACGACGTGGCGCGCTGCATGACCTCCATGCGGCACCGGCGGCAGCACGATCGGCAGGATGTAGATGTACGGCCCGTGGCCGCCGTAGCCGCCGTAGCCGCCGGCGCCGCCGCCGAAGCCGCCGGGCGCCGGCGCGAAGTGCGGCGAGAGGTACGAATTCTCCGCCTCGCGGTCCTCCTCGCTGGCGGCCGTGTCAGCGTCGGCCGCCTCCTCCCCCGCATCGGACTTTGCCTCGGCGTCGGCGGCGGTCTTCTCGTCACCGGCGTCAGCGAGCTTCCGCGACCGCGTCTGGTGCTTGGCGAGTTGCAGCGCAATGGGACGCCAACCTACCTCCTGGCCGATGGCGCCAGCGGCGGCTGCAGAGCACCAGAACACACGTGTTACCAGCTCACCTCCTGGCCGATGGCGCCAGCGGCGGCTGCAGAGCACCAGAACACACGTGTTACCAGCCCACAACCTGGCCGATGGCGCCGGCGGCGGCTGCGGAGCACCAGAACACACGTGTTACCAGCCCACCTCCAGGCGGATGGTGCCGGCAGCGGCTACGGAGCACCAGAACACACGTGTTACCAGCCCACAACCTGGCCGATGGCGCCGGCGGCAGCTGCGGAGCACCAGAACACACGTGTTACCAGCCCACCTCCAGGCGGATGGCGCCGGCGGCGGCTGCAGAGCACCAGAACACACGTGTTACCAGCCTACCTCCTGGTCGATGGCGCCGGCAGCGGCTGCAGAGCACCAGAACACACGTGTTACCAGCCCACCTCCCGGCCGGTTGAGCCAGCGGCGGCTGCGGAGCATTGATGGCTTTCCCGGGATTCGGGAGGGGGGGGGGGGGGTTACCAACTTGGGTTCAGTCTTCCCCCCCCCCCAGTTTGAGAAGAAAGTGGACCAAATCCCTGGAGAAAACCATCTCTTTATGAACTTCCAGGGTACATTTTCGTCAACTTCCAATGCTCAGTCCCTCCTTCCCCTCCCCAACACCTTTGCAAATCTACGCCCCTCGTATCAACATAAGCATCTAGTGAGCATTTGCGATGATCTCACAGCCAAACAGAATACACCAACAGCATGACCTCATCTCAAAAGCCCAAATCTCAACAACAACAGTAACGGCAGCAACAACAACAAATAAATGTCTTTCCATATCGCGCGCGGTGTGGAGCTCCATGTACCTTTCGCGGACTTCTGCTCGGTCTCAGGAGAAGCCGTTTTGTCGTCCTTGGTTGCCTCGGCGCTGCGCTCCTTGATCTTGTCGGACCTGTCGCCGCCGATGTAGGTCCCCGTCTGGAAGATCTGGCGAGACGTCTTCGGCCGGTCAACCAGCGCGTCCTTCAGCATGTCCTTGATGCTGTCCGGGTACTCCGACTCGGAGAGGCTGGCCTTGGACGCCTCGGACGCGGCGTCCGAGTCCTTCTTCGGAGCTGCGGCCACGGCCGACACCAGCAGCCAGCACAGCACAGCACGCTGAAATGGCAGGCGGTGTGACAATCACCATCGCAGTGACACTACTCTGTGTCAAGTCATCAATATGGACATCAACATAGAGATAGACACAGACAAATTATCGAGATAGACGTGGACAATTCATCGAAAAATGAGCACAAATCACGAGCAGCAAAGGACACTGAATGAAGATGGAATTCAACACAAACGGTGAGAATGGGCGTGCTCTGTGCCATCGCATGGCGATGTCCGGGCATCAGCTAAGGTATCTCGCCAACCGTGGCCGTCGAACAGGCCATCTGGCGTGTCAGGACTTCAGCGGAGGGAGGATTGGTGCGTTTGAAAAAGGGAATGCCTTAGTTGCGTGCTGTCACAGAGTCCTTTTCAATGAATGTGCCAGGGTGGATATCACCGAGGCAGTGTACTAGAAAATGCAGCCGAGTCACCCAAGACACGGAAAACAATGTCATTATCGTAACTGGCACAAAAAAACTCCGAAAACAACTTCGTTTTCACTGTATATCAAGCATGAAACGGTCAGCGTTGTTCACTGCACGACCTCACTTCAGACCGCGCCTCCACCATGCGTGCACTGGCTGGTAGTCAATAATGGGACATCTGTTTGAAAGGTGCTAAGCTGAGAGTGCCCCCTGCGAAGGGTGTTGCAAAAATGCTCTTCAATGGGTGTGGGTGCTAGCTACCATTGCGTAAGGCACTACGAACTGCACCAAGTTCACGTAGAGCCTTCAATAAACAATCCGTTTCGATTAAAGTTGAGCATGACAGCGCTGGTCAGATCATCAGAAAACCTTATTTCGCCTCAAGTTTGGTTGCGACCGGAGCTCTTCAGTCACCCAGTCTGTACCGAGTCCACCTCATGCATGACAGCGAGATTTTGGAGCTATTGAGAGCCAGCGAATGTGTTTCAGGCATCTAGGCTTAAGTCGCTGGGCTTTGGCTGAATATTGCTTGGGATAACTTGGGCCCTCACACGATTTGAGATTGGGTTGGGCGTCGGATATGCGGATTTTAATAGTGTATGTACTATAGTAAAGTAGTGTATGTATTTTGTTGTTATGCATGGTCATGCCATGCACAATAAAACCAAATTGGACACAAAGTCACATAGCAAATGTTTTGGCATTGGTGGATAGCATGGACAAAGTTCAATAACCCGAACAAGTTTCTGAGAGCAGTAAAAAGTCCGATGGAAGAATTCCGGGGATACCTGGGCCTGTGCGAAAAGTCTGGGTACCTCAAGGCGAATGCAAGAAAAAGGGGTGATCAGTCCTAATATGATAAATCTGATCTGGCCGTGTAGATGTGCGCGGGCAAAACCGCGGCAAAATAAAGCAGAGCAAAGCATAACAAAACATAAATGGTGATACTCCCTGTCTCCTAATGGCCCTGTTCACTCCTAGCTAGAGGACCTTAAATGATACAAAAACTGATGATAGTAGGCGTATGTTTTGGATCAGTGAATGCATTTTCAGACATGGACGATGAAAATAGTTCAACTTAAACTAAAAATGAAAATAGGTATGAAATATGAGTTAAAGATAATGCACTCCTTCATTTACGGGTTGATCCTATGTAACCCATGTTGGTAGCTGGATTTAGCCTGATAATGCAGGATTGGTTTGATCTGATTTATGTACTGATCCAGACTAGCAGTTAGACGGACCAGCTTATGTATCAAATCATACAAATATAAAAATGAAGGATAATTAGAATGGTTGCTTCCAGCATCACAGAGAAAAAGAGAGAGAGATGACTACCATCATTACGGATGTTATGTCGCCATGAGGTTGACTTAATCCAGCATTAGTATAGTTGCTGCCAGAATGTGTAAAGTCAATTGCTCTAGAAAAAACAGAATTTGGTGAGCCCCCGTGGAACGTATATTAACTATCAACTGGTGTGAACTCTAAGTGATCAAGAGGAAAGTTTTAACTTCATATTATCCGGTAGTTAAGAGACGACCTGCGACGGAACAGATCTGTCTGTTTATGTCAGACAGCGCAGTAAATTGCATGAAAACATGTGAAGACAATATCCAACTCAGTACCGTTACACTGCATATGACGTCATCTCCCATCGGAGGGCAACGTAACAATTCGACGCACTGAGCAGATGAGGCTATAAGGCGCCGTTTACCGTCACCCTGGAACAAAGTGCGGGACCGCGGGGATCGAAGCCCGTCAGAGGTCAAGACGACCCGAGCTAAGCATTGTGGCATATTAACACGCGCTCTGGTGGGGGTCAATTTGACCCCTCCCCGAAGGTTTTTCTGAATGGTTTTCAAACGCCGCGGTGAAGCCGCCCCAAATGTGTTAGCTGTAGACAATTGAATAGCAGATCATTTGGTATCAGAAATTTAGACGCATCTTGTAACGTCGCTGACCTACAACAGGTCAAAATCAGGCCACGGATTCAGCTCAACAATTTCTAGGGCATCGTTTAATCTCATGCAATAACAGTGTTAGAAGAAGCCATAATCTCTGAGATAGCTTCTTAGGCAACACAACAATTGAATAAACAAAGTTCATCGACCTAGGGTCAGATATGAACGTCAAGCCAAGGTTAAAACCAATCTGCTTTGTTACTCTAGAGCTCACTGTATGTAGTAGTTTCTGATGCTCATTTCGTTTTTTTATTGCAGGAACCACCTTAGGTATCCTCCATGGACCTTTTAAAGATCCTAATAGGTGTCTGACCCAAAATTAATCGCGTCAGCATTTTGTTTTTAGGATCATGTTGTCTATCATAATTTTTGACGCTTATTCAAATGCAACTCGAAGCAGCCTTGTATGATTTGGATGATCACCATGACATGTAAAGGGTTAAACAAGGTCACAGACCTTGAATGAGCACCAGTGACCTTTTGCTTAGAACAGGTATCTAGTCTCTGGGGGCACTTTGGACACCAAGCAGGAGTTTGACGTTGCTTGATCGTATTTGACCCGAATGTTGTAATCTAGGAAGATCAAATTTTGACACAAGTGAGCTCATACACAGATCAACGCACCCTGCAAGTTTGGTGTCTCTAGCTCTCTTAGTTTCTGAGATCTCAGAGGGGTCAAACTGACACCGACCCATGCGAAACAGTGCAGATCTTTACTAGGTGATGGGATGTTGTCATGTACATGTGTCGGAATTGATGACGTTTCGCTAGGAATGAGTAAAGAATAAGATAGCCAAAAACTAATGCTGCTCAAGCCGACGAAATAGGACATGCACGACCCAACACAGGCCACTATATGCATGCACCAAGCGTTGCATTACACCTGGTTATCTGAGCTTATAATAAATTGCATCAAGCAAGCACAATCGCAGCGCGCAAAACATTATCTCGCCTTGGTTATATGTTTCAGCTAATGAAATGAATGAATAATGGTGAAGAGCTCACAAATGCAATTGATTCGTTTCATGCTGAGCACCGAATTGATGCCATCCAGAGCTTATAGAGCTGTTTCGGATAATGTAAGGCTGGCTTAGTAGATTTGCCGATTTAGCTGTTGACGAGAGCCTAAACGAGTATTAACGAGTACTCTTTCCATTGAAATACAATGTGTTCCGGTCTAGGGGCGTGCTGATCTCTTCAGAGTCTTCGGAGATGACTCTCACACGTGAATTATGTTGTTACATACTGGGTGGCATCGAACTGTTACTATAATAGATGCCAGTTATCGGGACATCTCATAGTGATGAGTAACGCCGCGTCCTGGTGGAGTCGAGGTCGTTAAAATTTTCCTGTTTTATGCGTTGAATTCAGCAAGTCTTGCAGCAGAGCGCATTGGTTGGCAACTTGAACAAACCGCTATGTAGACCATAACTCCGTTTGAGAGCTTAAGATAATTAGTGCAACCGTTCATCCGCCTACTTCTTCATCGCATCGTTACCAACGCTGTGCGCCGGTCGGAGACCCGACCCTGCCAGTGGTATGAACTCAATGCACGACCGAAGGGCATTCAGCGAGCATCTGAATGTGAACTGCATTTATCCTGGGCCAGGACACCGATGGTTAAAGCCATCTCGGCAATTCAACAATGACGACAAGGCGCAGAAGTGGAATGCTGCTCACAATTGCTTAGTCTGAGCTATGGAGTTGAGCTCTGCTACAGAGTGACTGATGCAAGGTATCATGCCACTGAGGGATTCGGGACCTAAAACATCATGAGTGATCACTGGAAATTACATGTGTTTCCTGAACGTCGTCCATATGGGATGTGTACGATGTGTAGAATGATATTGTCAATGGGAATCCCCGCTATCTTGGGCTCGTCAAAGAAAAAAAGCTCAATACATCCCGAGTAAAATATCAGACACCTCCAGGCATCCACTCTGCAAAAGCTTCGTCCATCGCCACGTCGCAGAGACAGGTCCAGGTCGGCTAGGTCAGCTCGGACACCGGTCCAGGCCAGATTCCTCACCTGCATATCCGAGCTGGTGAGACACAACATATCGCACTGGCGCACCGCACGTGTCTGGCCTCTCCCTACCTCGGCTTCCGACTTATACTAATGAAAACCTGCTCGTAATTGAGCACTTTCACCTCTGCCAACAATGGTGGCGTATGGCGGAGCGTTTTTCGCGGCGCGTGCCTGCGCCGCGCCGCGATATAGGTGCAACCGGCCGCCGGCGAGCCGACTGTGGACGCGGCGCCGTCACAACGTGACGCCGGCACCGGCGGCACAAAGGACGGGCCGCCGGCCCGCGTGACGGAGCTAATGGAGGCCCGATGGAGACGTCAGACGGCGGGTGGGAGGCGTCAGACGGGGAAGGGAGACGGACATCAGAGAGATCAGAGTGTGTGGGGGGGGGGGGGGCGGAGGACGTCAGACGGAGACCGAACATGGAACCAACTCTTCAGGCGGACTCTCTAGGGTCGGACGGCCTGAGATCATAGTTGTTGCATGTATGGTTAATGTAAATGTCGTTTTTCACTTCCTCGGTGGCACGCCTTTGTGATGGACAACTGCCTTATTCAGGGGCGTGCGGGCATTCAAAAATTATTAGGAGGGACTGGTTCAAAAACCTAGGTTCGTGTTATAGCCGTGTGCACACATACACTATCGCATACTTAACTGCAGGATCACAAGCGTTATCATAAAGCGTGCATTATTACATAACTGTTGAAAGGTGAGAGGCATGCCGAGTCATGCTATGTGCTCCTCTGTTGCTGTCACTTCTGCATGGCATAACAATGATGATTTAACTGCGGACAGCAGACAGGGTATCTGATGAGCCCCCATGGTGCAAGAGCGTCGCTTAATCACTTTTTTCTCTCCTGACTGTTGAAAAACTAGATGACACTATGAAAAGACTTCAACAATGACTTCTTGCTCTACAGAGTTGCTGGAGACGACGACTACGACTACGACTACGGCTACGACCACCCCATGTAGTAACCCTATCACCATACAGTGAACATCTCTGATAATAGCCTTTTTTACTTGTCCTTCATTAATAAGATGTCCTTAATATTAATCGCGCATAACTGTGTATGACGCCCTTCTAAACGCCGTCTTTCGCCCCCTCCCCCCTCTGGCATCTCTGATCTCATCTGAAGCCCCTCTCCCACCCCTGCCTGACGCCTCCCACCCGCGACCTGACGCCCCCATCCCCCTGAAAGAGATATTATATGTGTGTTACAATTCCTGGGGTTGAACCCCTACCACTGAACCTTACACACGCCGGTGGAAGACTGGTAGTGAGTCCTAGGTAGTTATTCCAGAAGATTACACGCGTCTGGTGAATGCTCTTGACGCTTGGAACGACATCATTTCACCAAACGATGTCCGCTGGTAATCGAAGTGCAACGAGACTATTTGCTTCCATGAATTTGCCTTTTACCAGGATAATGTTTTCCCTAATTTAAGTATTGTCCCACAGCTTCATAACTGACTTGAAGCCTACAACTTGACCAAGATTCAGGGCTCACCAAAAAGCGGGCGTGTCGAATTCGGGATTTCATGCAAGTATTGAACTACATAGCTTGCATAGGCTCGAACCTTTAACGCCGGCTTGTCTAATTCAGCCACACGTTTGCTTTTGTTTTCTAAAACAGTGATGAACAGTTATCCGCTAGTGGGATTGCCTCGTCATCCGCCTTCTTCTTTCTCCATTCGCGTCTTCGTCCCACATCCCCGCAGTGCCCCATTCAGCCGAGATGAGCTGCCGACATCGGCCTCGTGTGGGTATGAGTGCTCCTGGCGGGGGCCCCGCTCCAGCGCCCGCAACACGCCCTGGACGGGGGCTCCTGATGCAGCCAATCGCAGTAGAGAAGGGATTCCCAGATACCCCACCACTATCCACCAACCATCGTCTCGACCCACCACTTCCCATTACCCTTCGTTCTATCGTAGTCCTACAATAGTCACCATTCGCCGACGGCTTCTTATTCAAACCAAACCAAAAAAACACCCGGTCGCGCTGTTCTTCTCATTGGAATTGGCTTGGAAATATGACAATCATTTGTGGCAGGTCATAGGTCGTGAGAAGAAGACGTAACGACAAGCATTCAGCCCTTAGTGAGATGGTTAGGTAGACCATCTCACCCCCCAGGGTCGATGCAGCAGCGGGAATGGCGGGGAAGGGGAGAGGGGGTGGAGTGCAAAATCGGAAGGCTTTTACCTAAACTGCAGGTTTTGTAGCTACACATATGGTACTCAAATCCAGATCCAGCAGGCCTCATAGCTGAGCCATGGAGTACTAAATGGGACTGAAAAGACCCTTTTCTGAATCACAATGCCTTTTTCCGGATCTTTTGGATTAAGTAGCTCATTTTCTGGATAAGGATATAAATCATGTGTTGTGGAAGACTGCTGTCTCGGGAGACACCTTTAACAACTAGGGGACCCTGCACAAGGTCAGGAGGGGCCCTCTATATAACATACCTGGAGGGCCCTGTTCTGGAACAGGAAAGACGCTTTAAGATGCCAGAAGGCCGCCGTTCCGAATTAGGACATCTTGTTTAGGACAGCGAGATGCTTGGCTGGATTTGCATTTGCAGTTGATCCTGTTCTGGATAAGGAGGCCCGGCCCTTTTATGGGCCCCTACCTTGGATTTTTCGGCCGTTGACATAAGTTCTGATGGAAATTGATGTGTGTAGTAACTTGATGGGGTGGTACTGGCGTACGGTGCTCCCAGTTACGACATTGCCCAGGAACAGGAGGCCCAATTTCGTCCGGGAGGCATCCTGAAAAATTATGTCTCCCCTCCAAACTCAAAACCCGTGGCGCCGCCCCTGATTTCAAGTTATTGCCAAGGAACGCCCCAATTTTCAATACAGCTTAATCCAGTCTCAGTCCACAGCATTGAGCATGTAATTCATAACCAATGGCAAAAGGTGTAAGTATTATGCCAGCCTCGATGTACCTTCCGAGTACAAATTTCTCCTGCCATGGATTGATGGTGAAACACTTTTAATTCGTTGACGATTGCCCTAGAAATGTTTTCGGAACCTGTGTTCAATGCAATTATTGAAACGTGATCTTTGATGTGTTTCTTAGCTTTTCCAACTTTCGGTGGTCAGGATTAACAGATCGCAAAATCGCAGGTCTTTTGATCTCAGGTCTGCAGAAATTCTGCGCAATGCTGTTGTTATCATGGGTCCTGTGTGATCCGGTGCACCAGCTGTGGCACACACCAGCAGTGCTCGCTCTCCATGTGACTTGAGTCCGAAAATCGATCGACCATAACTACACGATGTTCCCCTCCGCTACCGCGACGTCAAAGCTAGCTCTTAATTTTTTCCAAAGATGATATCGGGTGCGGTGAGCTTTTTGGGCAGATATTGAGTGTTTCGAATTTTCAAACACTGATTTCGGTATTCTAGTGTTTAAGGAAATCCGAATGTTCGGTGGAAATCCAAATATTCCGATTCGAATGGTCTGCTCTATTTGCAATGCAGACGCAAAAGCCACCCCGGATGAATTAGAAAACTATATTCTCTCCAGGGGAATATCATCTACATGAAATTACGGCTCAGTGGACGATTCCTAATTCGAAGCGCTCAAATGGCGGTTGCGGGGACCATGATGCCAGATGGTGGCATGTGGGCTCCACGTGTTTTGCAGGTTACTTTCATTGTTGACATCCCAGGTGATAGCTCAGGCGCAAATGCTTGCGACGGACAGAAAAAACGTAACGCTCTTAGTACGCCACTGATACAAACGTAACATTACGACGGTGCATAAGTGTAATTAGTGGTGGTTATATTTGGTATCAAAGTGCGGACGGTTTGGATACGAACGTTATCCGTTGCGAAACGGTTAAGAGACAGTACGCAATACGGGCTTTTCCTTTACGGAATTTATCCTTTACGGAAACTGCCTCGAAACTCTGGGCGGTGGGGGGGGGGGGGGGGGGGGAGGGGGCTGATGCACTTAAATGCGTGCCACAGAGCCATGGTCTGGGTATCACAGCAAGTCAAGCTAAGGTTTAAAACTGCAGCATAAGTTTTGAAATAGTGCACCAGGACTGAGTCAAATGGACCCTGCCTTAAATGGGCAGCTAAAAGCTGCGCCTTGAACAATACGCCAGAACTGTCAAGCACCTCTAGCATGAGTTAAAACTCCCGCGCTGTTGACGGCTGGTGTTGCCTGACCCTTTTTACGCACAAAGCCATGACAATTAGCGGAAAAAGTACAGTGGCGACAGGTTGCCATGTAAGCATCAGTGCACACCTGTTGCACACGGATGGCGTCATATTTCGCCGCCGATTTAGCCCTGGGGCGTGCACAAATAACGCACGTATACCCCGTGGTGTAAACATCCTTCCATGCAATCCGACTCTCAAGCCAGCTGCACCCGGCCCCCTGCGATCTCTGACCATAAACAACCTGGCCACGATCGGCAGCGTGCGACTTTCCGTCCAGCTGCCACGCCGCCGCCCACGGCGCACTGCCCAACTCGCGCGATGCGCCGTCGTCGCCAGCGACGACCCGCCGTCCGCGGTCGGCGCATCGGCTTGCAACAACGCTCGTCGCACGCCGACGGGCGCGAGCGGCGCGTCCGCCTGAGGCTTTCGCCGACTTTCGCCGTCAGTGGCGCCGGGGTCGGCGGCGGTAGGCCGCGACCTGCCCCGCAGAGGCCTCCTGGGGGGGGGAGGGAGGGGGGGGGGCGCAGAGGTCGTTCGGGACGTGGTGGTTCGATGGCCAGGGTACGGCTAACCACCGTGTTCTTTTATGATAATGATGCCTCTGTGCGGTGCCGCCGCCTCTGTGTGGCTAGAATAGACGGGGAGAGAGAATGGCTTTTAACTGCCTGATGGTAGTTTGCATGTCGAGGGTGACAGCATCGCGTTAAGTGGAAGAGGATCACGGGGATTGGTGTCGCGCGTGATGGTCCTGCCTAACAGGGGTGGGGATGGCAGTGCAGCAGGCAGCTTTCCATGCAGGGTGGGGGAAATTTATGGGAGTGGGCTCGGTTCAACAGCGTGTGGTAGAAACTAGGGGTAAAACAGCGGATGCCACCAGGGAGGGCTGCAAGCTGGCTCTCGAATTTAGAGCAGTACACGGCGAACGCTCATACATACATAAAAGCACACGCATAGGCATGTGGGATCCAGGTTACAGTGATTAATTCATCACATCAGTATAATCATCGGATCCTCAAAAGAAAATGTATCCATGTATCCGAGGCTCACGGTCCGACTGAAGCTGGCGTGAGGATGATATTTTGTCTAGCTAAGGCAAGTCGGATTAGGGGTGAGGATTTACCTGCCGCCAGTGATGGTGCAAAGCAAGGTGACATGTAATTGAGGAATGCTGTAAGTTGATGGCTTTTAGTGATCGGCCGCATGGTAAAGAAACATGAAGTGGCGTGTAACCTACTGCAGAGTCAGACAATTCAGTCATTTAATTACGGCAAGTAAGAATAATACCGCGATGTTCCTTCACATTCTGGGCTTGGATGTGGCTGTCTGGAAACACTGAATAACTCCAAACTCACTGACCCCCGATCCTCATGCTGAGGCCAAAAAAAGCCATCCAACGCCGCCCAGCGGCACACAGGTGCACGCATGTTCTGCCGATCGACTGGCCGTGGTTGACTGGCCGAGCGGCACCGCCAGCTCCGCTGCGCCACGTTTGCCGCGCACGCTCGCCGGCGTGCCGCGGGAACGGCTCAATCAGGGCGGCCCCGGCGAGGCCCTTGCAGACACCCACTGCGGTATAACGACGCGGTGACACAACGGCGCACCGCGCGCGGGTTCTGCGCCACAGGGTGTCGCCGGCGTCGGATCAAGGTGAGAGGCCCTACTGCTGGGTCGGAACGAGCGACACGGCCGCCGGTGGAGGACGATATTGTCCTCGTCGTCCGACGTATCTATACGTCCTCGTCCTCGTCCGACGACGGACGAGGACGACAGCGCCGTGACTGAAAGGTCGAGCAGATGTGAGGGTGCTGGGGCCACGTACACAGTGGTGAGTGAACCTCGCTGTAGGCATGCACCAGAGCAGCAGCACTTGTAAGTGTAACACGCCCCTTACAGCGAATGTTACAGCGAATGCCTGTACCCGTTTTGTTCACCTGACATTGTACGTATGACTTTGGTAATGTGTTGCATTGCACCATATGGCATGAATTGTAGCCGTCCACTAACTAAATGCATGAAAAACAAATGATGTTCCGTACTCAGGATACAATACACAGCAAAAAAGGTCAGACGGGCAAAACACTGCTCACTTGCACCGAATGTGCTTGCATGCATCACCGTAAAGGCTGTGGCATAATTGATGTTTCATGTTCGTAAAAAATGATAGGGTTCCGTCCCCCGTTTGAAACCTTGGAAAGATTTCGTGTTTACTGACGTCAGTATGGTGTGGATTGAGCGACTTCAACAATCTGGCGGAAAAGATGAAACTCATGGATTGATAATTTTGAACTGCTCAAGGGAATTCCGTGTGGCTAATTATGCTTGAACGTTGACTGACTGCAACAAATCTATTAGGGTTTTTTTCGGTGGCGCGCATCTGTGTTTTCAGGCGATCCTAGCACCTTTGAGCCTTCTGTTTCTGGTGAGGTCGGAGCCCATAAGAAGATCCTTGCCAAGGCTTCAGGTCGTCACAGAAAGGCCCCGAACAACTTTAAAGGTGCCCCGACTGCCTCGGTCAACATCATCCCTTTTGACCCGATGACACCACGAGCGGGCCGATTCGCTATGACTTCGGTTCAGGGCGATGATGGAGCGGCATGAATGAAATGACGAAATTGCAAACGAACTACCCGAGCAAACAAAAACCAGCAGTCTTTCCGTCCTTCCAGGGCGAAAGTTTCAGTAGATGGACGAACCACGCGAGTCGGCCCCTCCTGAATTGGCAGATCAGCTACTGTCAAAGAAGGAAAGCGCACGGGAGGAAGCTCGAGTGGCGGAGGAGTTTCCGATCGATATCGCGGAGGCGTAGATGAACGACTCCACCGATTTTACGAGGGATCTAGCCGACCAATTGCTTTTCGTCGCAAGCCATGCCAAGGAGCCCGACATGGACAGTGGAGGCATGGACGGCACGGGAGTTGAAGTGGGAGGTGACATGGCTGGCATTCTTACGACCGATACGATGGATCAAGTGAGATTCGACCCCCCTGACGAGACATCTCAAAATACCCCTGATCAAACTATGGGAAGAATGACAAATATGACAGCGTACAATTTGGGCTATGGCCTGGCAAGGGCTACCTTCGATCAACAACAAAATAACCCGGTTCTGAAGAATGGCGCGGCTAATACAGTACAGCATTCTGAGACGGTTCGGCGAATTTCTGTCAGGAAATATGTGTAAGATGCACCCAAATATCGACACCCAGGAGCCCGTCATTAATTTCCGATCTTCGCTGGGCATGACAGGCGACTCCCATCCAGAGCTTGTCCTGCATTGGGGGCTCATAGACCTTTGACTTGTTTCTTTTCTATGCACGCTCATGACCTTAGTTTCCAGAACTTTCCGCGCGGTGGAGGTCCTCAAGCCCCCAAAGTGCACCTAACGCGGCAATTCCCGAGCCTGTGCTGAATTAGTCACTCTATTGGTCCCAATCAGGATCTTCAGTAATATGGTGGAGCGTGCGTACAAGAGCAAAATAAACTGCCGCAGGAGACAGGCACTTAAACTATCAGTTTTCTTTTTTGTAAGGGAGAGGCAAGCGCTATTAATGCTTTTCACTCCATTTGTGCCAGCGAATCGTGATTCCGATGCATTGATGCGTTATTCAATATAAAACAAATATAAATAGAAAAAGGCAGCGTACTGCGATAGAAAACGGCAACGTTTTCAACTATGCCATTCATTATTTTAACGAGGTCAAACCAGTGATGTCGTGATCGCTGTTGGTGATGCATTCGGCCATCATATGCTGTGCATGATGATCACGCCACGGTCACCCAGGTTCATGCCATTTCCGTTTTTACCGTTTCCTGTAGAACGGATCATGAGCACATGTGCCCTGACTGTTTGGCACGAATGTGAATGCGATGGTACACGGCGAATCCGTCCAGTCATTCGCCGGAACAAAGCCGGTTGAACGACCAAGTGTGACAATCTACAACAGCAGAATTGCAAAAGAGTTCAACACCAGTTTCATAAGTCACAAAAACCTAGTCATTTCCAGATTGCACCGTGACGTAACCGGGGTTACGAGCCGTGCTTATTGACCGCGCACGTGCTCTCATGCGTTCACAGCGGCTCAGCAGAATCGGCGCAGGCCACAGTGCCTTTTGACGCCAGCGAGTGCGGGCCACCGAAGGCGTTCCGTCGCCTGCTGGTGACCAGCGCGCTCGGCGGGCGCGGCGGCGTGACACAGTCCGCTATTCGTCAAGCCAAAGGGCACGACCGGCACGCAATGTCGGCTCACGCCTGGCTGACGGCTCCAGCACCAGCGGCCGAGACGGCGTCACGCCCCCGCGCCCGCGGCCGGCGCCTGCGGGTATCTCCTGCGCGAGAGGTGCCCTGGAGGAATTTAGTCGCACGGCAACGCTGGCGGCGATGTTTCCGGAATGGCGGCCATTCCGGCGCGGGCGCCGGTGCTGGTGGGGAGATCGGTGGCGGGGAGTCGTCTTCTGCCGATGACGAGGAACGCGCAGACGACCGCAATGCCGATAAATCGATCGGGCCTTCGGTGAAGCCCCGGCCCAAGCGGCTGACCGACGGTAGCAGGAAGCAGATCAACGTTCTCATTCTGCAGTGATCGCACTGACGGATCAACGGCTCTCCAACATGCTCGTGAATGCACGCTTCCAAGATGCGTCGGTTCGCTGAGCGCGATCTGATTCCCATTTGCAGCGCTGCTCGCACAGCTTTCATCTGCCGCGCAGCCGTGAAACTAAGCCGGCAGCCGGCCAGTGCGCTCCTTGCTCTAGCCGGATGGTCATGCCGTCAGGCACAATCGGGGCAAACTTCTTTTCAGACGAGCTGCGGCTGCATGCGCCGTGGATGAGGACCAGAAAGTGGCTGCACGCAACATCAGGCACTCTTGAGGCGGGGGTAGGCGTCTCGAGAGCAGCTTTGTCCTGATTTCGTTACCTATCATTCCGTATGAGGAGGCAATTTGTATTACACTTTCTCCTATTAACCTATGCAGATTAGTCCTGCAGTGAGAATCTGTGCTCATGTGATGCATGGTTGAGGAGGGCGGCCGCTTCCATATTCGGTATTCCACGAACCCGGAATAACGTGTTTTTTTTCAGCAGTGGCGGGTCCACGGCCTTTAAAAGTTGGTCCATTTGTCCCCCTCGAAGATTTTTCAGATGGACGAGTAGATCTTTTCGTCTCCTGGGCAGATGCGGGGTCTTCTGCCCAATCCTCGAATTTGGTTCGCCAAAAGTACCTCTTTGATATACATAATAAGATTTAATCTGTCAACCTGGTGGAACCACCCAGTCTCTCCAATCGGGCCTTTATGACCGACGGTGCTTCCTGTGTTTTGTCATGGATCTGCTGGGTATCTGACGGGACCTCCTTCAGATCAGCTGGTCGGCTGACCTGCCTCCTACTGACCAGGGTGGCCTGATGCTCACCATCTAGAGTCTCAAGCGCAAGACATTTTTGCAAGCCTTAACAGGGTGTTCCACGTTTGCATGGGGTGTTGAGCTGAAATAGCCATTGTAGGTATAGCCATCAGTCGGTGTAGTTCACAGCGCACACTTCTTGAAGAAAATGTTCCACATTTGAAGATGTTGAAGCAAGCATCAGAATCTTTATTATAGGACCTCACTGATAACTTTTGGTTTACCTTTCAGTACTCCAGGCAACACGACTTCGTCCTTTTGATGAATATGCTCCTCGGTACGTCATTGGCTACGAGATCGTGCCTTGTACAACATTGATTAAAAGTCAATCGACAGCCGTCATAAATGGAAGTCGTGCCAACAAACGCCACATATGAACGACTCGACAATTGCATTTTCTTGGTCTTGATCACCTGGCTGACGAAATGACAGAATTTGACGGATGACTGGGTGACCTTGCAAAAGTCTCCCCGAAATAGTGTGCACATATCTGCGGGCGTGTAGGTAAGAACCTAGGGAGGGTTAGGTCTTGAGAGCAGGACTGTGAACTGCAGTGAATGGCCTTCAAGATGGCTATTTCACTTCAAAGCCCCATACAAATGTGGAACACCTCCGTTAAGGAGGCAGGGTTCTGGACTGCACGGAATGGTCTTCAGGATGGTTTTTCAGTTCAAAACCCCATACAAATGTGAGCCACTCCCTTTAATCGGCCTCCTTTTTATTTAGAGGAAAATGCTGTCTTGATCACCCGGCCCTTCCTGCCTGTATAATCGAGCCTCTTAACATTGTAAGGGGTTGTAAGGGGAAAACATTGTGTATGCCCCTTAGCAAATACAAGGGGTCGGCTGCCACCCTCTCTCCTAGAAGCACCGTTCTTGTTCTGTGTGCTTAACGCAATACAGCATAAGTATGCGATCCAAAACATGCAAGGGGCTCCCGCGATACATTTTGTGCTGAAATATTTCTGGTGAACGCAACCAAAATATGTAAACACTTTGGCTTCAATTTAATCAAGTGGCCAGATACCGTAATATTTCCAATATTCTGACAATTGCCTGGGATACTAGGATGCGTCCTGACGTAGTACAGTAGCAATGCACTGAAATCTCGGAGGTCGGAACGCCACCATCCGGTGCCTTTACATATCACATAAATAGCGGACGGGCGTGCGATGCCTGTCCGGAGCCAGCAGAAGTTTTGGAAGACTCGAACTTATCGGTATTGTTAGGCAGTGGTGAACGAGTTTTAAGGGATATGGACTGACCGCTTCAGATTGGGATCAACCGCAACAGCTCCGGACGTCTGTGACGGGAAGGAAAAGTTCCCGCACCAAGCGAAAACGGTCACATAGGACACGCGTGACGCGTCCGTGTGATGATCTGTGTGATGCTGATCGATGTGATGATCATGACACATGTCTGTCGTCATGCGTGACGCCGGCATGTGTCTCGGCCTGCCGCATTGTGGGTGAAGTGAAGGATCAGTGGGGGTCTCACGGATCGCACCCGATGTTGGCTCACGGTGTTGGCAAAGCCCGACCACATCAAGGCGACATACCCATCGCGCAAACCGTGCAGGGGCTTCGCCCGAAGAAAACAATGTACTGCACCCTCATTCATTATAGTCTATGTAAATGCATCACAATGTACCGCATCCTCATTCATTACAGTGGATGTCGAGAGGCCTCGGACAAGGAAGTGACCCGCTGCCACTTGAATACAACTCTCGAGGAGCTACGTCCTATGCCAAAATATCCCTGACTACGGCCCGGCGTGTCCGATCGAAGTAGACCAGAGCAGCATCGATATTGTGGGAAAATGGCAGGGATCCTGACCACTTACCACTGAAATTCACCTGGTTCTTCAGTCTGGACAGTCCAACGAAGGGCTGACAGGGCCAATGCAATATGCATTTTACACGCAAGATGTATTAATAACTTTATACACGCAGTGTATAGCAAAGCATTGCAGTATGATACAATGATCTCCACCTGAGCTGGGCGACTTTCTGGATATGAAGACTAACGATGAGGAAAAGTAAGCATATAAATGCTATGATGGACAGGACACTCAAAATAACCTTCCACTGGGCCTGACATCCAGGATTCATTCATGACGAAGGCCACAACCGCCGATGAGAACTGTAATGAGAAACGTCAAACTTGGCCTTTGCCGACCAGCAGAACAATCAGACAGCAGTCCAATCCGACCAGCAGTCCACAACAATCAGACACCACCACGGACTACGACGACACCGGCACCCACGCGCAAGGCGCTAATGCGAAATGGCGACCCCGTTTGGTTTAGTTCTAGCAAGCGTTGATTGTGCGCTACGGGAAGTGGTAAACACGGCTCATAGTTCAGCCAAAGCACCGTAATGCACAACACCGCCCAATGATCATTTCAAGCAAGGACACTTATGGTAAAACCCTGCCGCTTGACCATGTGCGTATGCGGCACCCCCACTGGCACAACCAGTATTTTCTAACAAGCCTCGTCTGTGAGCTGATGAGACGAGCAGGTACTTTACACAGATGATGTTTCTACTGCAAGGCTGGGATCAGACTGGGATAACACAGCTCCAAGGTCCGTGACAGCACAGCTGGCCCAGCTCCAAGCTCCGTGACAACACAGCTGGCACAGCTTCGAGCTCCGTGACAACACAGCTGGTCCAGATCCGAACTCCGTGAAACACAGCTGGCACAGCTTCGAGCTCCGTGACAACACAGCTGGCCCA
>NW_023596448.1:25969777-26041884 GCF_011947565.3 Pollicipes pollicipes | reverse complement strand
TTTTCATCGTGAGGCAGTCATGACTTGGATTAACTCGCAGGATGTACATCGGCATGGCACGGGTGGCCGCCTGGAGGAAGACGTGACTGAGTCTGTGGATAGGTGTAAATGCTTCACACTGCGGAGAAGATGGCGCTGATGCTGATGCTGATGTTGATAAACCTAATGACGGTTCTATTGAGAAGCATGGTCAGCGCCATAATGTTATGATAGTTATGAATGCTCCGCTTCGAATAGTCTGCATGACTCACACTGAGGTTTGCCTCCGACGCTAGGCACCTTTTCACTACCGATGTCATAGCACAGACGAAAAGCAGCGTCAAAGGGAGTGTGTCTAGTCAAGTTAGGATTTTTGACTGTGCACGTGGGATGGTAGGAGTCTTGGATTTAAAGGTTTTGGTGTCATTGGCTTTCTACATTCGCTTCCACTGACGAGATATTGTTACAGCCCCCAAATTTTATTTTGGTCTGTAGGGAAGAACAAAGTTTTCGGGTTGCCCCTAGGCAATATTCATTACTAAACACATGGACACCATTGACAAGGTATTGTTAGCTCTATCCAATAGTTTTTCGAGGGTGTCGCTTGCCAGCACTGACAGCAGGTTGCGAACGCAGCGATGGCGGTGGCGATTATATTGATGTTTTTTTGGTTCATATTCAGCTGAGGGCTGCGGATGTATGGGCATAGACTCACGGTAAGGCTGGTCGGTTGATACGCACCAATTCATGTCGGCCTACCATATACTGAATGAGGAACACGTATTGTGTCGTGTTGTCGGCTGCACCATGTTCAAGGGAAATGCTGTTGTTCTGTGATGCTTAGCAACCAAAATAGTGGCCATGTATCTAGCGCGCAGTTACTCGCAACATATAAGCCAGTGCATTCGCCCTTTCCTACCCGCTCATTGGTTTATCTTTTTAGGATTATATTTGTTCACACACAGCCATCGATGGGATCGATAAAAGTAGATAAATCAAAACCGTTGCAAGATCCAAGTGTACATTCAGCAACCAAGATTAACCGGAGCTAATTATTGCCGAACTCCCCTTAGGCGTGTATGGAGAAAGCCGTTAACATTAGTCACACTCCCTTGAAGCAGTCGCCAAAATCTTGATGCGAGGCGCCCGGAGGCGCAGCATCTGGAACCCAAAAACAAAAAAAGCACGCCCTTGGCTCAGATTGCCAGCCATAAGAACCATGCGAACACAAAACAACCGCTAGAACATGTTGAGGCAGTTTCAAAGATAGACAGTGGTATAGCCCTATTCCTCGGGGAAAAACAGGAGAATGGAGATATAGTTGGGTTGATATTTAGGCAACGTCCATTTATCGAAATGTCAACTCAGTTATACTTCCATTCTTCTGACCTTCTCCGAGGAATAGGGCCAATACTATTGTCTTATGAATGTGACTAATGCTCCTCGCTAATGCACTGAGCAGACTACGTCAGTTTCAGAAGGGTCATTTCCGGCCCGTGATAGTGCTGGGGGAGTCCGGGTATTCACCTGGTGAAGCCTACGTAGGCAATTGGCGGCGAGCTCGCTGCACAACTGTGCGGTAGAGGAGGAACAAAGAATGGGGAAGCCCGTACTGCCGTTGGTCGTTGCCATCAGCATGATATTGCTTTGTCACGGTGAAAAGCATTCATGGTGCGCCAGGTTCGTCGCGTACCACCGGGACACTCCGACTCTCGTCGGTGGCGAACACCCTTTTAGCAAGGGGGCTATGAAAAATAACCTTTGTTTTGTCGTTGTCGCACGCCTCGTATGTGTCGATGCAGGGCATTCCATAGGCCACGCCCATTTCATGCGACAAACTCATTACGCATGCCGGGAAATGTGATGCGACGAACTGCACACAAGACAAAATGCTTATGCGGAGCCGTGGGCGAGAAGTCATACGAGGGACGTGTTGAAGTCACAATAGATTGAGAACTGAAAACATTTCCCAGAAGAACAGGGGAAACGAGGATCGCACGTACGACGAAGTGAATAACCGCGCTTTCGGCATTACATGATGTTTTCATGTATGTGTGACATCATGTACTGATATCAGTGTATGTGGTTCGTTCCGATTTTCATGCAGACAATTTCTGCGCAATGCGCGTCGAGCGGCGAAATTCTATGCAAAGTTCTGCCCAGCTGCATTATATCCTTCAAATCAACAATAAGCCGGTGTTGTCGACGCTCCCGGTGGTTTCAATGAGCTCGCTTGCTTCCCCAAATCTGCATTTTATGCAGTAATCCACCAAAGAAAGAAACCCATACCAACACAGCACCTAGTCCCTGACAAGCGCCCGAAGTGTACGACACATGCGGCGCAGTTTCTGTGAGATGAAGGAGGGGGCCCGCTGCTGCTGTTAGGGTAGCGCGGCTGTCCGCATTCTTGGATGTCTAGTCATTTCCACATAACTCCTAGATTTTCTACACAGGTACATATGGTCTCAACCTAACCAAACCCGCACTTGGAATTGTCGCATTTTAACTCTGGTGACACCATGTGATCCGAAACTTCTCGGAAATGATTTCGGCGTTTGATGGAGTTGATAAGCATCACCGTCTGAAGTGGTGGGGCGTTATATCTCGATGACTCCAGAAACGCAGTTTTCCCAAACGTGTCGGGATACAAGGTCATTGTCGGGCTGATTCTGTTCCTTGGAAGGCCATGGTCCAAATCAGGTGCTGAGTCCAACTGCCACAGTCCTAACGTTAATCTTCTGAGATGTCACGAGGACGCACCTGCTGCGAGCAGTCACATGCTCTGTTAACAGTTACATTATAATCACGTACTGTATAATGGTCCATTATGCAGTCAGGCATGTCAACCCAAATGCGAAAAGCCTTGGGGAAGGGAAACCATGCGCGAGAGGGATATCAACCCCTAGTACCTTAAAAAGGGCTTTACTATTGGGCAGCGATGCATTTTTCTGATAGTGGCTCTCCAGCGCACGTCATTAACAGCATGAGAAAACAGCACCAAGAATCTTATAGAAGGTGAGGCTGTTCAAGCAGAAACTGCAGGCGTGCTGCTCTGTGAACAGCTACCAACAGAAATTCGCGTGCACGTGCGGTGGTCTGCGAGTGTTATCACTTTTTTCCTTCAATTGTTGTCGGAGACTAACACAATGCACGTTATTTCCTTGTTTGGCAGCCTTGTTTAAAAGGGAAGGCAATCGACGACCGATAAGTGGAATATGAAATGGATACATATTAAAATAGGACGGCCTTCAGTTCCTGTTTTTCGCTATTGCTAGTGAAGTCTTCCAGCTAGTACTTTGAAAGGAAATATCCACAACATCTGATGCAATCCTTTTTATGAGACCTCGATATCAGGGGACATGCATGTTGCCGAGGCGCGATCTGGACAACCCCGTCCCGCAGTCCCCCGTCGACAGTCACGACAGCGATTCTCGGAGAACACGCAGACCAGCCGATCGCGAATTCAACACCTCTTCTTGCTGGGAGCCAGCCTGTAAGGTAGCGCTCAAACCCCTTTCCACGATCGCCCGGTGCGTTGAATAATTGCGCTCTGGCATGAGATCCGCACGTTTGAAGGTGCTATGCCCTCGTCGTCGCTAGTGAAAGTGCATCAGCGCGTAACCGCAGGCAGGCTTCCCGGAATGATTCAGTGGGACCCAGATTAAACGGTAGGCAAATTTGGAGGATTTTCAGCAGACCGCCGACCCGAAATACTTTGCTGGCCCTGGTACATTTCCTCTCACCATACCCGGGAAACACAGCCGCACCTACCATTATGATGCTCCAAGTAAAAGGTAGACGCCATTAAAATTTCCACGCCGTGAACGATTACTTTGAGGAGGCGCCGCATTCCGACCAACCTCATGTAGCACGCCACGCGTGCTCGGCATCACTTGCAAGGGAAGCACGGACGTGCTGCCGCCGGCGACCGGGCGCCCGTTGTTCGTGCGTTTTAACAGTACATTGAACAGAGCTGTTGTGACCTGCGCGAAGCGTCGAACCTCACCTGCCGATGGTCGAACCTCACCTGCCGGTCGCCGAACCTCACCTGCCGATCGTCGAACCTCACCTGCCGATCGTCGAACCTCACTTGCCGATCGTTGAACCTCACCTGCGCGAAGCGTTGAACCTCACCTGCCGATCGTCAAACCTCACCTGCCGATTGTCGAACCTCACCTGCCGATCGTCGAACCTCACCTGCCGATTGTCGAACCTCACCTGCCGATTGTCGAACCTCATCTGCCGAACGTCGCGGGGATGATGAAACCACTGGCCAAGAGCCAGACTCAATGTCCCGTTCTAGTACCCCGGCGCACCCAGGAGATTTACACCGCGATTGTATTCACGCCGGCGCGGTGGTACCTGTATTCACATCAACGCGGCCAGCGAGGCGCGACGGGTGCCGCCTGCCTGCGGCGCAAAAGCCAATGCAGCCGATCGAAGACGAGAGCTTAGGTAGAGACGACGAAGGGTCCGCTGCTCTGGTGACTCCACCGCCTTCCGCTATCGACTACGTCACGGACGAGAAGTCTGACGCATGTGTTGTAGGATGATGACCTCCGAGCGTGACCACAGTGTTGAAAGAGGATGATCTCCGATCGGAACGCTCTCGTCATCCGGTTGGTATCAGCTGCCCGGCTTTGCTGGTCTGGAGCGGGCGACGTGGCTGCTGGTGACGTCACAGAAGCCCTGACACGGAACGGTCGTGCCAGCAGACAGGCCGGTGCACCAGGTATAGAACTTACCGGCTTACCTGCACTTACCCCTCACACTTACAAGCTTACCGCCACTCCTAGGATAACAACAAGGCGTCTGCACACCGTCGCGGTCGTGGTTGTTCGTTCAAATCAAAATCCGCTCGTTCAAATGCTGATTCGCATAGCTCGTGAGCTCCGAATCTTCAGAAAAGACCTCAGGGTTGATACAATATTTGTGCAGGATTTTGGACGGAACCCTCTAAAAAAGTCAGGTTGCACTAAAACCAATACACTCCGGAGACAAGACGCGACCAATGTGCAGGAAGGATGGGTGTTGCTTGAAGTTCGGGCTGTACCGCAGAAAAAGCAGACTTCAAGAGCGATCTGACCGTTGGCAGCCGAGCCACCCGCAGCACGCTATTGTCAGTAGAGTCCTGCGTGGACCACAAGTCTACTTCGGTCACCCCTTCAACTTGAGGTCCCCGATAGTGACGCTGACCGGCTGTGGGAATGCCGAAAACTCACTGGCACTGCGCTGGGACGCTGCCCGCCTGCTGACAACACAAACGTCAAGGAGCGGAGCCGTGCTTAGGCTGACTCGCCAGTTCGATTGTCATGATTTGTATGATAAGCCCCATCTCAATAACCTAGACACATTGAAAACCTTACAATATCGTGGTCCATATTTTCCAGTGTCTCATCTACTGTCAAAGCATCTGCCAACCCCTCCTCACTAGGCATAACGAGATCCAAAACCTTATCTTCCCGAGTGAATTCACACACCACTTGCCGATTTTTTTTTCAAACCGGCAACTATATTTCTGTGGTTATCTGGCAATTGTTCAAAATCTACACTCCAGCCCGGGATGTTGAAATCCCCCAGCACTACACATTTTTCATTCACATCTCTGCCAATTTCTTCGCAAATTTCTGTGTCCACACTCTGATAACTATTCGGAGGCCTAGAGAAGGTTTCAATGCCTAACTTGCTGCCCTTTGCCATAACCAAATCCACCGAAATATACCCAGGATTCTACACTATCACCCGTCTTTCATGGTATCTACAGTCTGACATTTTATATTCTGCCTTACATATACTACTGTCCCACCTCCTTTTTCGCTTCTCTGTAAAAAGTAAACACATTGTAGCCAAGAACTTCAAACTCACGTTAACTATCCCCAAAAACCTGCTCACTGATCCAAGATTCAATAACAGCTTCCATGTTCATTTTTTTTCCCAAGCAGCACGCAAGGAGTTCGCTAAGCCTGCTTCTGATGCTTCTTGCATTTGCGTATAACCACGTAAAGTTTTGCCGCACCTATTTTTGGCTCACTGCTCAAAAATTTGGAATTTTCATTGCTTAGGTGTTCTATGTTCCCCCCCCCCCCCCCCATCCCAGAAGTCAGTTTCCCTGAAGGATACGCTCTCACACCCTACACAGAATGTGTGCACCGTTCTCAGAGAAATGGAGGCCATCCCCTGATACGGGTCTCTACAATTAAATAACCCGTCTCACTCGCTTACAAAAGTGAGACCTAGCTTTCCGCAAAGTTTTCCTACCCTAGCGTTGGCCATCAACGTCCTGGAGCTCCACTTAGGAAGTGCTTCGATTTTGGGAAGATCCTGTTGCTACCTTCCTGCCCTCACTGTGCTGCAGAGTGGCCACAATGGTTATATAATCCTCAATCACTGTTCTTACTTTTTTCCTGCCCTATGTTATTGACCCCAACCTGCACAATCACTGCACTGGCCTGGTTTTCACTGGTGACCTGCGCTGTCACTGTTATTAGGTCCTTGATCTTGGCTGCAGGCTTAATTAGACATCTCCTTCCTTTCCTTCCATTACAAAAAAACCCTATTGGGATGTCTAACTGGAGAGCCCCTTGCCATCAGAACACTGCCTCACCGTCACTGTTACTTGGACCCACCCCACCCCTGGGTCCATTCTGTAGTGCCTCAAAACCATTCCTAGTAGGCACGTCCACACTTCTTACATTTACATGTGAAGGTCTTGATCCTTATTCTAAGCTACCTGCCATATGCCATCTTTGTGAGTGGGGTGCCCCTCCTTGCTACCATCCTGGCCTTCATCTGGTCTTTTATCTATAACCCTGCCCTGTCTAGCCTGCACCCTGTGACCTGTATCTAGTCTACCCTCCTCACCCCTGTCCTGCCTAATCCTAAGGTTCTTGAGCTCCTCGAGTATAGCTAAAACCTCACTCTTAACTCCCCGCACTCCGCTGCCACCTTTGCCAACTCCTTAGCGTTGCTAAAATCAATGCAATCCTGCCATCCTTGAAAATATGTAGTTCTTTCCTCGGAGCCAAATTCTTACTCCAAGTTCTCCACACACACACAAACACACTCTGTACTCTGCCTAGCTTTTCCTTTATACTCACAATCTTCTGACGAATCAGGTCACATCTGCATTCACACTTTCTTGCACTAGTACTCTTTTTTTGTTCTTCAGATTTTTCGTGATTTTTTTATCTCCTTGTACTATCTAGCAAAGTAGTACTTACACTATACATAACCCTATTTGGCAAGCTGATTTCAACCTTAACTTACAATAGCCTCGCCCTAACTTCTACTAACTCCGAAAACATTTCCTAAGTCTGGCTACTGAAAGTAATTACAAGTAAAACAATAGAACAGACAATAGAGGCAAACGCAAAGCAAAGCAACGCCTTCGTTATCAACGCCGTAAAATCTCACATATTCTTCCAATGTGCTTTATATATGCGCTCATGGTGACCTGGGATCCAGGGTGGCGGCACGTGCTTTTTTAAGGAAGGGAGGGGATGGGCTGACCGCCCCATGGATGAAGCAGGTAAACCCTGAATTACGGGCTTTCCAAGTTTAAGCTCTTAAACTGTTACGTGTGTTATGACTTTATGTCTATGCAATTTATTGTTCCGTTTGATAAAGCAATAAACATTGACAATGCACGTTCACGCAGGAAATTTCAACCACCCATTTAGAATCGATTCGTAACAATTCATGTAACAGGTGTGAGCGTTAGCGAGTCTTAAAAGCCAAAATCTCGATACTCAGCGTTGCAGATCTGCACGCACGTAAGTAGCATCCATCACACATACACGGCTACGGCGTTAACATGTTAACATAACGTAAAATGGTCCGGTAATTGCCAGCTGACGACCCGTAACTAGCTGTTACGGGTCCTCGCGTCCGGTTAGTGGAGGTGCAACAGGTAGGGGAGACGTGGCTGGGTGTAGCGTGCACGCAGTTTTTTGCAGCACGGGCTGATGCCAAATGTCGCCAAAACTGAGATGTTATTGTGTGGCGACCGTTGACACCTCAGCCAGGTCCGAGAGCATCTGTCCATGGATCGGGTGTTACAGTGTTCTGAAACTTCGCGAAATCTCGGAACCGTTAGGACCCACCTCTGTCATGGGGCTGTCACGTGGATTAGGTAGTAAACAAAGGAATTAACATCTTGATAGGCATTTTAAATGATACACACGCATTTTCTCTAGCCATGTTACTCAGGATCGCCGTGGCCCTGGTTCCGTTCCACATACGCTAGTACGCCCACATGTATGGTAGCGCAAATTGTCAAACCACCTCAAAACTGCTCAAAGTCTTCAACTTCGCTGCCAGGCTCATCTCAGGTCGACAAAAATATGACCACATATCGAATGTACTCAGTCATTTAGGCTGACTGTCCGCATATGAGCTTATTTCTTACACTAATCCTTGTCTGTTGTACAGCGTTCCGATCACTGGGAAGCCTGCCGTGGCACGCTTTGCGCTAGTGAACAATCGTAACCGCGTGGTCTGAGACACGAGGCAGTCACGACATCTGAACCTGCGTCGTAGGCAAAACAACCACGGAAACAGACAGGAAACAGCAGTGGGTCTCGACCCAACTGCGGCAGCTCAGGTGCAGCCCGGGCTGCTGCTCCCAACTGCGGCAGCTCAGGTGCTGCCGGGCTGCTGCTCCCAACTGCGGCAGCTCAAGTGCAGCCCGGGCTGTTGCTCCCAGCTGCAGCAGGTCAGATGCTCTAGGTCGGCGGCGGCACGGCGATGGCAGCTTACCGTGAGCTGGGGAGTGCTCGGCCTGCACACCAGCGCACCTGGCGGACAGATGCGCAACACGCTCTTGGAGGCGAGAGCGGGGAATAGGTTCTGGATGCTACCGTTACCTTTCCTTATTTATTCATGTGCTTTGCGTCCTGCGTCCATGCCGGTAAATGACCGAAGCCAGCAGGGGTTTGCTTGTGGTCGTGTCATGTAAAGGTGGAACCATACACAGGGGGTACGAAATGTACACTAAAATGACAGACATCTACACAGATACGACATGTGAATCACCCAAGAACACTTGAAAAAAGGAAATGACGCAAATTCAAAAACATCACAACCATTGGTGAAAATAGCATCATTCCAAAAAGCGATGTCTCAAAGCACAATTAATCTGTGGCGTGGCATGGCAGAAAATTCAGGCGGCATTGCGCAGCATACCCCGAGTACCTATGCATTTCCTTTTGAGTAATGCGCTCTGTATTTGCATTGAGGTCGGCGTGTTCCAGAGCACGACTACGCATCTGAACCCGGCGAAAACTTGGCGAACATGAATGGTTCCAAATGTGAACTCCATTCTGCAAGCGTGTTTTATGCCCGCGACTGGTCAAAAAATGTACCCAAAATGTACGGAACCGAGCCCGGATAGCTCAGTTGGTAGAGCGTTAGGCTTTTAACCTAACGGTCCAGGGTTCGAGTCCCTGTTCGGGCGTTGTTTTAGCTGGTACTCCCCGTCAGCAGGACGTCTTGTACCGGGGTTGCTTTGAAATTGCTATTTCTAAGATCACTAACTGGCGTTGGGCGTCAGCGAGCTAGTGGGGAGTAAAGAAATAAGGGAGTAAGGTGTATGGAAGTTTGTAAATTGTGAGCGAGCATGTGAGCTCATAAATAAGGCGTAAGTAGATATGTGAGATTCGCATGACTTTCACGCTTTGCCCGCGTTTTGCATCGGGAATGGTATCTTGCAGCTTATTTTGGTTTTGTATCGATATCAAAGGGCAAAAGATACGACAAGACTTCACGGCTTCAAAAGCAGTTTTCAAAAAATGATACCTGTCAAAAAAAGTTCTCACCCTAACCAACGGAATGTTTGGCATGGCCAGCCTTTTTTAATTCGTTTTATTGCAGATGAAACTCATATAACGAAAAAGAATATGATGTCTATGATGCATTAAATTTTATTTGCCTCTATTTTGCGTTTTTTGGCGCTACTATGATTGTATTGCAACGGTTTCTGATAGCTTTAGCTGATAGCTGCAGGCGACAGTATGGGCTGTTCTAAATGTCCTTGACCTCAGAAAAGACACCTTTTTTATCCCTGTATCAGGTGACCGGGGATTAGTAGTGGAGGAACCGGCCAGCCGACCAGGAGGGTCTGACATCCTGCCGCTTCGCTGGGCCATTATTGAGGAGGATTTAGAGATGTGCCAGCTGTTCCTGCCGAAGAGGGCGTAAAATGGCTCTCAATCATGGAAGCTCTTGTTTCTTCACTCTGTGGGAAGCACGGAAAGAATAATTCGTCACATATACATGTCTATTGCACACAATTTGTCGGAGAAACAATTACTATGTATAACATGTGCCAAGTCAGCAAAGCAATTTATACTGGCTGATACCATCGGGTTAATCCCTATCCACTTTCGTAAGTTATTCAGTGTTTTAAAGAGGAACATATTATTTCAACATAGATACAACAGTAGTATTAGCCTTATTCTTCGAAGAAAAACCAACAGATGGAGATATAGTTGAGTTGATATTTCGACAACATGCCAAACCAATGTGTTGGCACCACGTAGATATGCATAATGGGGAGGATATACTGTTTACAAAAAAGAACTGCGTAAGGTGATGAAAACACTGATTCCTAAAACTGAATCAAATATTCGTATAGTTTACACAGGTCCCTTGCCACATAGCCTTGCGTGCCCAGCACATGAGACCGCAAGTTGCAGCGGCACGTAATTATCGTATGAAATTATCAAATGGTTACGACTGTAACTACCATGCATCAGCTTGTAAATGCTGCTATCAAAATATCTGCTATCAAAGTATCTATCGCAGTTGAGTTTTGTTGTACATTCCAAACGCTTCCAGAAAACCATGCCGTCTTTCGCTGCCAGCGCCAGATTTGCTACATTTCAATTACAACTTAGTAAGGCTGCTGCGATGCTTTTGTAACACTGTAGCAATTCCATATCACATCTCATGAAAGTGTTGTAGATGTTGTTTCCCGTAGTAGCATTTCTCGATTGCAAATAGACATGTTCACGAATCATTTCACCCAGCTGTGCAGAATGTCACTTGGCCAAGTTAGTGACATGTTGCATCTTTTAGCAGGGAGACGTTGCTCTCCGAATTAATTGAAAAATAAATCCAGTGAAATTTACAATCCAGAGGGCGCAATAATGCATTCTGATTGTTACCGTGGCGCCCGTCTGCCGCCCGTAATGAATGAATGCACGGGAGATGAATGAAATACCGCTAATCGTCGGCAATCACAGCACATGCGCTACCGACGTTTTGTTTAAAACACTCGGTAGTGGCGACGGGCGGTCAATCGATGGCATGCAGACTTGAAATAGTGAAGTTGCAACCCCTTAGGTAAAGTTGATGTTTGAACGGGATCGAACGCATAGTTATGGACAAATAGGTGGTAAATACATCACACATGCGTTAGTGTGAATTTCGACACGGTCCTGGAGATGGGCTCTTTCCATTCTGCGAGTACGTGTTTTATGTTGGCTACTGGCAACGTAGGATGGCCCAAATTAAACCGTAAGAGGCCCGGATAGCTCAGTTGGTAGAGCGTTAGGCTTTTAACCTAACGGTCCAGGGTTCGAGTCCCTGTTCGGGCGGGGTTTTGACAGGCATACCTCGTCAACGCTACGCTGGTAGAGCGTTAGGCTTTTAACCTAACGGTCCAGGGTTCGAGTCCCTGTTCGGGCGGGGTTTCGTCAGGCATGCCTTGTCAACGGAATCGAACCGGGAAACAGCACAGTTTCCGGTAGGTCTCACCATCGATCTTTCTCCTCTGTCGTCCTTTTCTCCTGTGTTGATCTTTGCCCATTTCAAGTTCAGCGCTTTGCCCTTTTCTTGCATCAGGAATGATATCTTGCAGCCTTCTCAGTGTTTGTTAGGTATTAAAAGAGTAAGTGGACGACAAGCCTTTACGGCTTCAAAAACAATGTCCAAAAGATATTCGCTTTCTTTCTTTCGCGGAAGCGGTCGATCGTTATGCGACTACTCTCGTTATCCTGTACAGCAAGTATTTTCATTCCTGTTACGTCGAGAATAAAACACATCCACTGATCAGTTTTCCGCCCTGGTACCCCAGACGAGGGTCATATAGAGACACAAGTGGTAGTCATATTACCCTCGGCACCAAACATAGCAGCCAAGTTCACAGCCCACCTATCGTACACCGATGTTGGACCAGCACTTCTACCCGAAAGACACCCAGCACTGGATCATCGCCGCTGTCGGAGTGACGGCATCTACCACTCCGTTACTGCATTATCATAATCGTACGATGCGGTGTAGCCAAGCCGAGTTCCTAAATGCAGTGGGTCTCGACCTTACTGAGACAGTGTTCTCCCGGTGGTAAGCTTCACGCGGCGGTCCTCGGTGCTGTGAAAGCTAGTCCGTTCCTATCACACATCCAAAAATTATAGGTGTGAGAAATTCTTCCCGATTATCCTCTAGACACAGTAATTGACACCTCAAATCTTTCAAAGATATTTCTTTAAGAAACGCTGTCGTTTTTGTCCGTCCGCTCGCCGCCGTCCAATGTTAGCCATATGGCCAACGTCGCGCGGGCTACAGAGACTGCAATGCGCAGCTCGCCACGCTGCATCGCCGCCAGAGCTGGCTGTGAGTTCGTAGACGCTCGGAGTGTGGGCATAAAACGCCTCCGAGTCTCTTGGTGTGCTTGACTGGAACATGTTTGCCAGCTACGACGGGCTATTGGTGCTTATGGTGTGTCGGCATGGGATGGGTAAAAAAACCGGCATATTACACAGACACGCAAGTTCTCTGAAACGGCTCATCCGATCGCCTTGACACCTCCGCCAATCAATTTCATGCAATGAGATGAATCATGGGGCGCAACATCGAGGCCTGAGCTGAGGTCAAACACCTCGAAAGCGCGAAGGCAAAATTTTGCATGCAAATGCAGACAACTCATATCTCAGAGCCTACTGCACCGATAGCTGTGAAACCTTCATCACTTAACGCCCCATGCCTGATTCTCTTTTGAGGTCCCAATTTTGGTAATCCTAGGTCAGGCCAAAAGTCGTCAAATTTCCCAAAGTCCAAAATTTTTGCTTGCAGACAACTTGTAGATGAGAATCTAACACGCCTATAGCCGCCGGACCTTACCATTTAATAAGCCATTTACCCTAATCCTCTGCTGAAGCTGCAAGTATGACGCCATTTATAATTGTCTTTTCCTTTCGCGTTTGTTCCAAGAAGAAGTGCAGCATAGTTAGGCTGGCCGGCCTTATGAGGTTATATTTCCCTCAGCGGAGGTGTTGTGCTGAAAATCGCGCGTTGCATTGTGCATGGTGTCGCCACGATTAACAGAACCTTGGCCGTGGGACACGTGATGATGCGTAGCTCATTATTGTGTGTGGTGTGCGAATACCGTTTTGTCGTAATTATGTGCATGCCTCCTCAGCAGTCTTTTGTTGGTTGCTGGTTTCAAGTCGTTCATTAGTTCGCCGAGTCGGACTGAGCCTGGACCGAAATGAACTGGGTTGGTCATTGTCCTGCCGTGACAGATAAATGACCTCAGGATCCTTCTTGAGAACACGCTTCCAGCACTCTGTGCATAGCCTGTCACGGGGGTGCAAGTTCCAGGCGCAAACAAGAGGAAAACTGACGGAAGTGACGTCACTGCCTTAGTCAACGGAAGCCTTGAGCTCCGCCGTGCGTGTTGTGCGCCGCCGTCTCAATACTTGATTCGACGATTACGGCTGTCCCGAATGTGTTGGACGAAATATCTCTTGCACAGTGTACTTTGTATGCCCTTACTCACAAAAAACAAGTCTGCATAAGCAGTTTGCGCTAGTGCCCTTGCATTGGCGCACACAATATGGAGAAATGTTAATGCCGTGATGTGCACGACCGCGAAGATCATAGAAATGCCTACGCGCTTTGATACAACAAAAATAAGGATAACGTTTGGCTCTATGATAAACATTACAGCTGCTCGGTGTGTCCCATCGAGTGGTAAAAGTTTAGAGATGATCGGAGCAATAGTTCTCGAATGAGTTGTGTGCAGGTAAGAATGTTGGAATTTGTGACATTTGACGACCTCTGGCCTGATCTAAATTCCTTAAATTTGGAGTCGCAACAGGGAATCAGGTACGGGGCATCCAAAAGTGAAGTTTTCACAGGGATCGGTGCAGTAGGTCCTGAGATCTGAGTGGTCCGCATTTGCATGTAAAATTTTGCATTCGCGTTTTCGAGCTGTTTGTCCTCACGTCAGGTCTCAACATTGCCTCCCTACGACTCACCTTAATGCACGGAATCGATTGGTGGAGGTTTCAAGGCGATCGAACGAGCCGTTTCGGAGATGTTGTGTGTCTATATCATATGTCGGCTTTTTAGACTCTGCCCGTCGGCATGGCGCAGTAGACGGGCATCAATAGTTCTGACTTTTATCAACAGACGGCGCCACCAGAGGCGCTGTGCACCGATTGTGCTGTTTTTTATTAACACGGTCGAAAGAAGCGCTCGTATGACTTTTGTATCCAAAATACTGCTGCGTTCGGCTTTATTGAATGCAGCAGCAACAAACAAATAAAAGTCCTCAACAAATAGCAAATTCATACTTTCCATACTATACGCCAACTGCGGCCCTTCAATACGACTAGCAACGTAGTATTGTCATCATCATTCAGAGTGAGGTCATCCGTCCCTCTTATCCTCCATCTCGCTTCATTCTGCATCTTCGCGACACCCCGCTTCTCTGGGGCGGGCTGCATGCGTCAGCCACGAGTGGGCCGAGAGCCCCGTGGGAAGGGGACCCTGACCGAGCTTTAACCTAGTGCGCGTGGGCGGGTTAAAGCTCGGCGGTTGGCCCCCCAGGCACATGCAAGTCTGCCCCACTGTTAATCATTATCCTTCATTCCATAATCCTGAAATGAACATTTATGGTCGAAAGGGCTCTAATAAAAAAACCAGAGCGAGGTATCTCGGAGCATGCCTGCTATTTATGAGGTTTCTGAGCATCCCAAGTTCTTTCAAACAACTTAATATCTGTGATGATTTAGAAGTCTGTTGCCGTCTACCACCCGGATATCGTTTTGAGTCCAAGAAGTTTGATAATCTTTTTTAGACTTGGACTCGGACATGTCCAGAATGTGGTCAAATGGTTATCATAAGATTCAGTTCAGTGACGCTCACAAGCTTCTTTTAGGAGACGTTGATTCATTGATTTATTCTTTGACAATCGAACAGGATTTCACAAAAATGGAACGTTTCCGACATGCCGTCTGAACCGCTGAACACGTGTTCCCGATCACGTGTTCCCGAACCGTCAGGCTTTGATGTAAGGTTTTTGTTTATGTGACTCTCGCAATGCATGCTGCACCACAACTGCTCGCTAAATATTTCGCCTGGATACATTTGTCGACAGCTTATACCAATGGCCGTGCCAGGCCCGGCTTCGAGAGGGGTAACGCGCTGTGTTTGCCCGCAGGCTGGGGTCCGCACGGTATCTGCACCGAATTTTGGAGTGGGCTGGCGTCTGCGGTCAGCCGGACACTCTCACTGCGTGGCATCATATGTCGTTCTGTGGCTGATTTTGAAACCATGGAGAGGAAAATCCAGCTTGCTGTTTTGACACCCTCTCCCTATACGCCCCTCATGGTCAACCTAAAAAATGTCCGCGGCGGTGAAAAGCTAGTCGGACCTGTTGATACTGCGCAGCATTTTCGCTATTTTGTAAGACGAGATGAAACTGGTAGCCATCTTAATATATTGCGAACATCAATCGCATCGATGTTTACGACTAAATGACTCGTGGAGCGAAATTGAGAACTTATATTCAAATACCTGTGGATTCCACACCGCGGTTTTCCTGGCGGCCGAAGCCGCCAGAGTACTAGCCATTGGTATGCTAGCTAAAACCCTGAAAAAGCGATAGAAACCGCATATCGACCCGCTAGATGAAGACCTGTGGAATCAGTTTTAGACTGACAGACAGACAGACATTCCTTTCGATAGTTCCAGCAGCGCGTAACGCCTCTTTTTCAGATATACGAAGCTGCCTAGTGCAGTGATGTTGCTGGTAACTAATTAAAGATGATTGCTTCTTTGAAATTTATTCTGGATGAGTTTGCATGATTGGTTTTCGTTTCAGAGCACCTGGTTATCAGAGCTTGGTTGTGTGTTCCCTGTATCCACCACCCAGTGTTGTCCATCTTAACGGATTATTTTGCCTCGGCCCTTTCGGTAGACGGAAATGCGGATGATTTTACGTGCAGCACAATGCAGCGGCACGGCCGCCCCGGACCTGGGTCGACCTTTGTTGGCTAGATGTCAGTAGACCTTTCTATTTCAGTTTGGCCAAACAACGCGCCCGCTCTGGGACTTGTACCTGATTCCACCCGATTGCGAGTCCAACATCTTGGTACAAGGCCACGGACATGCAGCATCACAGATGACTGTTGATGACTGATAATCATAGGTCCAAAATAAATACCGCAAACCTAGGGCAATCTCTCCGGTGGTTTAGCATTCTGGTAGAAAATGTTAACAGCCTCGTACTTTATGATCATTATTGGTGGGCTATCTGTCCAACCACAGAAAAATTAGACGCGTTACATTTTTCAAGAAAATTGTGTTATAGGTCACCAAACCTGTCACTTTGAAACGGTGTCCACAAGGACCCGTCATGTGTTGGTTGCTGATACCTTCGCGCAGTGACGTATAAAACCTTACGGCACGCTCGCTCATTCTTTATTCAAGAGGACTGGCAATGCACTTGTCTGCTCATGTGCCAGTAAAAATGGCTGTGATGTAAAGCACGCCTGCTGTTTTTATAGCGCTTGTATATAACGCTTTGTTCAAGTTGCTCATCAAACTTTTCGATCTCACCCGATGACTTTTTCATGTAATTAACACGCAACTTGTACGCTCCCTTGATGTCGATGTTGTGAAGCCGGCTGCCGCTCAGCTCACGTTGCCCATAAGCTTAATAAATGGAATAAATATGTATTCAGTCAACATCCACAGACCGTACAATGCTCTGGAAAACTAGCGTATCGAAAAAGGCTTTCCAATGATCATATTTATGAACTTCTTATGTGCATATGTGAGAGTCTGCTATGTGTGAGCATCGTACTACGTTTCAGTATGCCAATTCAATATATAACAAAACATCCTCGTTGTGGCAGCTCTGTAAGAAGGCGAGAAGTGTCTCCTTGACTCATTTCTTGCAGCACCGATTTGAGCCACATTCCGAGTCACCACGAGTCCCAGAGTCAACACAACAGAGCACACGCTCCAGAGTGGGCCCATCGCAAACCGCTAACAAACGCCTTCTCTCGGCGGCCATCTTGCCTGCCAGGCCCGGCAGTACGACAGCGCCAGCCTTGTCTTCTGCTGACGGTGGCGTCGGCAAGATGGCGGCGACTGCGGCGGCGCCTCAGGCGCTGAAGATGGGCGGGTCAATGTCCCGGATGATGGGTCCGCTGCCGATGCCGCCGTCCTCGCGGTGCACGCTGGTGTGGCCGCCGACGACACCCCCGTGGCCGTAGCCCTTGGGGATGTACACCGGGGCGACTGTGGGGGAGGGTGGAGGGGAAGGTCAGCAGTCAGCGACCTCGCTCGGTCAGCAGAACGGTGATGGCGACGTCGCACAGGCGCGAGTTTTCAAACGGGGCAGGTGGTCGGAAATGTAGCTCTGACCAAGGTTGCTACGATGAGGCGTATGGCTGCACACCGTCTAACCAGTTATCAGCTCCTAAGCCGCACCTTCTGATTGACAGCGGAGCTAAGGTTCGGTTGCAAGGAGAACTAACTAGCGAGGCTGAACAGGCATTATACTGAGGCATTATCTATGAAATCATTTTAGAATACAGAAATAGCCGCAGAACGTCGTCAAACATTGCATACGTTTCACGCTGCCTTGTGTATTTGGGGTGCATAGAAGTTTACACGGCATGAAAAATAAGTGTGAGCTGGAAGGCAATGTGGGAGCTTGAGTCGTACTATCTCAGGAGGTCTGAAACACTATTGGCATGGTCTATAACCAATTTGGTTGTGACAAAATTATTTGGAGCATTAGGAACAGCGTCCAGGGCCTTTGCATAGTCCTTTTATAATTACAAGGCACGTTTACAAGCTACATACCTCCATAGCCTCTGATGACTGTTTGCGCATCATTCCATGGATTTGATCGCTAGCTGTACCAACTCACCACCATGCGAGCCAGCGTAGATAGGGTGGTATTCGCCATGGCCGATAGGTGGCAGGGCCTGTCCGCCACTGTAGTGGTGGCTCTCGTGTCCCGTCTCGGTGACGACGTGGCGCGCTGCATGACCTCCATGCGGCACCGGCGGCAGCACGATCGGCAGGATGTAGATGTACGGCCCGTGGCCGCCGTAGCCGCCGTAGCCGCCGGCGCCGCCGCCGAAGCCGCCGGGCGCCGGCGCGAAGTGCGGCGAGAGGTACGAATTCTCCGCCTCGCGGTCCTCCTCGCTGGCGGCCGTGTCAGCGTCGGCCGCCTCCTCCCCCGCATCGGACTTTGCCTCGGCGTCGGCGGCGGTCTTCTCGTCACCGGCGTCAGCGAGCTTCCGCGACCGCGTCTGGTGCTTGGCGAGTTGCAGCGCAATGGGACGCCAGCCTACCTCCTGGCCGATGGCGCCAGCGGCGGCTGCAGAGCACCAGAACACACGTGTTACCAGCCCACCTCCTGGCCGATGGCGCCAGCGGCGGCTGCAGAGCACCAGAACACACGTGTTACCAGCCCACAACCTGGCCGATGGCGCCGGCGGAGGCTGCGGAGCACCAGAACACACGTGTTACCAGCCCACCTCCAGGCGGATGGCGCCGGCAGCGGCTACGGAGCACCAGAACACACGTGTTACCAGCCCACAACCTGGCCGATGGCGCCGGCGGCAGCTGCGGAGCACCAGAACACACGTGTTACCAGCCCACCTCCAGGCGGATGGCGCCGGCGGCGGCTGCAGAGCACCAGAACACACGTGTTACCAGCCTACCTCCTGGTCGATGGCGCCGGCAGCGGCTGCAGAGCACCAGAACACACGTGTTACCAGCCCACCTCCCGGCCGGTTGCGCCAGCGGCGGCTGCGGAGCATTGATGGCTTTCCCAGGATTCGGGAGGGGGGGGGGGTTACCAACTTGGGTTCAGTCTTCCCCCCCACCCCAGTTTGAGAAGAAAGTGGACCAAATCCCTGGAGAAAACCATCTCTTTATGAACTTCCAGGGTACATTTTCGTCAACTTCCAATGCTCAGTCCCTCCTTCCCCTCCCCAACACCTTTGCAAATCTACGCCCCTCGTATCAACATAAGCATCTAGTGAGCATTTGCGATGATCTCACAGCCAAACAGAATACACCAACAGCATGACCTCATCTCAAAAGCCCAAATCTCAACAACAACAGCAACAGCAGCAACAACAACAAATAAATGTCTTTCCATATCGCGCGCGGTGTGGGGCTCCATGTACCTTTCGCGGACTTCTGCTCGGTCTCAGGAGAAGCCGTTTTGTCGTCTTTCGTTGCCTCGGCGCTGCGCTCCTTGATCTTGTCGGACCTGTCGCCGCCGATGTAGGTCCCCGTCTGGAAGATCTGGCGAGACGTCTTCGGCCGGTCGACCAGCGCGTCCTTCAGCATGTCCTTGATGCTGTCCGGGTACTCCGACTCGGAGAGGCTGGCCTTGGACGCCTCGGACGCGGCGTCCGAGTCCTTCTTCGGAGCTGCGGCCACGGCCGACACCAGCAGCCAGCACAGCACAGCACGCTGAAATTGCAGGCGGTATGACAATCGCCATTGCAGTGACACTACTTTGTGTCATCAATATGGACATCAACGTGGAGATAGGCACAGACAAATTATCGAGATAGATGCGGACAATTCATCGAAAAATGATCACAAATCACGAGCAGCAATGGACACTGAATGAAGATGGAATTCAACACAAACGGCAAGAATGGGCATGCTCTGTGCCATCGCATGGCGATGTCCGGGCATCGGCTATGGTATCTCGCCAACCGTGGCCCTCGGACAGGTCACCTGGCGTGTCAGGACTTCAGCGGGGGAGGATCGGTGCGTTTGAAAAAGGGAATGCCTTAGTTGCGTGCTGTAACAGAGTCCTTTTTAATGAATGTGTCAGGGTGGATATCACCGAGGCAATACACTAGAAAATGCAGCCGAGTCACCCAAGACATGGAAAACAATGTGATTATCGTAACTGGCACAAAAAGACGCCGAAAACAACGTCATTATCACCGCATATCAAGCATGAAACGGTCAGCGTTGTTCACTGCACGACCTCACTTCAGGCCACGCCTCCACCATGCGTGCACTGGCTGGTAGCCAATCATGGGACATCTGTTTGAAAGGTGCTAAGCGGATAGTGTCCGCTCCGAAGGGTGTTGCAAAAATGCTGTTCAATGAGTGTGGTTACCGCCTACCATTGCGTAAGGTACTACGATCTGCACCGAGTTCATGTAGAGCCTTCAATAAACAATCCGTTTTGATTCAAGTTGAGCATGACAGCGCTGGTCAGATCATCAGAAAATCTTATTTCGCCTCAAGTTTGGTTGCGACCAGAGCTCTTCAGTCACCCAGTCTGTACCGAATCCACCTCATGCATGACAGCGAGACTTTGGAGCTGCTGAGAGCCAGCGAATGTGTTTCAGGCATCTAGGCTTAAGTCGCTGGGATTTGGCTGAATATTGTTTGGGATAACTTGGGCCCTCACACGATTTGAGATTGGGTTGGGCGTCGGATATGCGGATTTTAATAGTGTATGTACTATAGTAAAGTAGTGTATGTATTTTGTTGTTATGCATGGTCATGCCATGCACTATAAAACCAAACTGGACACAAAGCCACATAGCAAATGTTTTGGCATCGGTGGATAGCATGGACAAAGTTCAATAACCCGGACAAGTTTCTGAGAGCAGCAAAAAGTCCGATGGAAGAATTCCGGGGATACCTGGGCCTGTGCGAAAAGTCTGGGTACCTCAAGACGAATGCAAGAAAAAGGGGTCATCAGTCCTAATATGATAAATCTGATCTGGCCGTGTAGATGTGCACGGGCAAAACCGCGGCAAAATAAAGCAGAGCAAAGCTTAACAAAACATAAAAGGCGATACTCCCTGTATCCTGATGGCCCTGTTCACTCCTAGCTAAAGGACCTTAAATGATGCAAAAACTGATGATAGTAGGCGTATGTTTTGTATCAGTGAATGCATTTTCAGACATGGACGATGAAAATAATTCAACTTAAACTAAAAATGAAAATAGGTATGAAATATGAGTTAGAGATAATGCACTCCTTCATTTACGGGTTGATCCTATGTGACCCATGTTGGTAGCTGGATTTAGCCTGATAATGCAGGATTGGTTTGATTTGATTTATGTACTGATCCAGACTGGCAGGTAGACGGACCAGCTTATGTATCAAATCAAACAAATATAAAAATGAAGGATAATTAGAATGGTTGCTTCCAGAATCACAGAGAAAAAGAGAGAGATGACTACCATCATTACGGATGTTATGTCGCCATGAGGTTGACTTAATCCAGCATTAGTATATTTGCTGCCAGAATGTGTAAAGTCAATTGCTTTAGAAAAACAGAATTTGGTGAGCCCGCGTGGAACGTATATTAGCTATCAACTGGTGTGAACTCTAGGTGATCAAGAGGAATGTTTTAACTTCATATTATCCGGTAGTTAAGAGACGACCTGCGACAGAACAGATCTGTCTGTTTATGTCAGACAGCGCAGTAAATTGCATGAAAACATGTGAAGACAATATCCAACTCAGTACCGTTACACTGCATATGACGTCATCTCCCATCGGAGGGCAACGTAACAATTCGACGCACTCAGCAGATGAGGCTATAAGGCGCCGTTTACCGTCACCCTGGAACAAAGTGCGGGACCGCGGGGATCGAAGCCCGTCAGAGGTCAAGACGACCCGAGCTAAGCATTGTGGCACATTAACACGCGCTCTGGTGAGGGTCAATTTGACCCCTCCCCGAAGGTTTTTCTGAATGGTTTTCAAACGCCGCGGTGAAGCCGCCCCAAATTTGTTAGCTGTAGACAATTGAATAACAGATCATTTGGTATCAGAAATTTAGACGCATCTTGTAATGTCGCTGACCTACAACAGGTCAAAATCAGGCCACGGATTCAGCTCAACAATTTCTAGGGCATCGTTTAATCTCATGCAATAACAGTGTTAGAAGAAGCCATAATCTCTGAGATAGCTTCTTAGGCAACACAGCAATTGAATAAACAAAGTTCATCGACCTAGGGTCAGATATGAACGTCAAGCCAAGGTTAAAACCAATCTGCTTTGTTACTCTAGAGCTCACTGTATGTAGTAGTTTCTGCTGCTCATTTCGCTTTTTTACTACAGGAACCACATTAGGTATCCTCCATGGACCTTTTAAAGACCGTAATAGGTGTCTGACCCAAAATAAATCGCGTCAGCATTTTGTTTTTAGGATCATGCTGTCTAGCATAACTTTTGACGCTTATTCAAATGCAACTCGAAGCAGCCTTGTATGATTTGGGTCACCATGACCTGTAAAGGGTTAAACAAGGTCACAGACCTTGAATGAGCACCGGTGACCTTTTGCTTAGAATAGGTATCTAGTTTCTGGGGGCACTTTGGACACCAATCAGGAGTTTGCCGTTGCTTGATCGTATTTGACCCGAATGTTATAATCTAGGAACATCAAATTTTGACACAAGTGAGCTCATACACAGATCAACGCACCCTGCAAGTTTGGTGTCTCTAGCTCTCTTAGTTTCTGAGATCTCAGGGGGGTCAAACTGACACCGATTCAAGCGAAACAGTGTAGATCTTTACTAGGTGATGGGATGTTGTTATGCACATGTGTCGGAATTGATGACGTTTCGCTAGGAATGAAAAAAGAATAAGATAGCCAAAAACTAATGCTGCTCAAGCCGACGAAATAGGACATTCACGACCCAACACAGGCCACCATATGCATGCACCAAGCGTTGCATTACACCTGGTTATCTGAGCTTATAAAAAATTGCATCAATCAAGCACAATGGCAGCGCGCAAAACATAATCTCGCCTTGGTTATATGTTTCAGCTAATGAAAAGAATGAATAATGGTGAAGAGTTCACAAATGCAATTGATTTGTTTCATGCTGAGCACCGAATTGATGCAATCCAGAGCTTATAGAGCTGTTTCGGATAATGTAAGGCTGGCTTAGTAGATTTGCCGATTTAGCTGTTGACGAGAGCCTAAACGAGCATTGACGAGTACTCTTTCCATTGAAATACAATGTGTTCCGGTCTAGGAGCGTACTGACCTCTTCAGAGTCTTCGGAGATCACTCTCACATGTGAATTACGTTGCTACATACTGGACAGCGTCGAACTGTTACTATAATCGATGCCAGTTATCGGGACATCTCATAGTGATGAGTAACGCCGCGTCCTGGTGGCGTCGAGGTAGTTAAAATTTTCCTGTTTTATGCGTTGAACTCAGCAAGTCTTGCAGCAGAGCGCATTGGTTGGCAACTTGAAAAAACCGATATGTAGAGCACAACTCCGTTTTGAGAGCTTAAGATAATTGGTGCAACCGTTCATCCGCCTACTTCTTCATCGCATCGTTACCAACGCTGTGCGCCGGTCGGAGACCCGACCCTGTCAGTGTCATGAACTCAATGCACGACCGAAGGGCATTCAGCGAGCATCTGAATGTGAACTGCTTTAATCCTGGGCCAGGACACCGGTGGTTAAGGCCATCTCGGCAATTCAACAATGACGACAAGGTGCAGAAGTGGAATGCTGCTCACAATTGGTAGTCTGAGCTATGAAGTTGAGCTCTGCTACAGAGTGACTGATGCAAGGTATCATGCCACTGAGGGATTCGGGACCTAAAACATCATGAGTGATCACTGGAAATTACATGTGTTTCCTGAACGTCGTCCATATGGGATGTGTACGATGTGTAGAATGATATTGTCAATGGGAATCCCCGCTATCATGGGCTCGTCGAAGAAAAGAAGCTCAATACATCCCGAGTAAAATATCAGACACCTCCAGGCATCCACTCTGCAAAAGCTTCGTCCATCGCCACGTCGCAGACACAGGTCCAGGTCGGCTAGGTCAGCTCGGACACCGGTCCAGGCCAGATTCCTTACCTGCATATCCGAGCTGGTGAGACACAACATATCGCACTGGCGCACCGCACGTGTCTGGCCTCTCCCTACCTCGGCTTCCGACTTATACTAATGAAAACCTGCTCGTAATTGAGCACTTTCACCTCTGCCAACAATGGTGGCGTATGGCGGAGCGTTTTTCGCGGCGCGTGCCTGCGCCGCGCCGCGATATAGGTGCAACCGGCCGCCGGCGAGCCGACTGTGACGCGGCGCCGTCACACGTGACGCCGGCACCGGCGGCACAAAGGACGGGCCGCCGGCCGCGTGACGGAGCTAATGGAGGCCCGATGGAGACGTCAGACGGCGGGTGGGAGGCGTCAGACGGGGATGGGAGACGGATATCAGAGAGATCAGAGTGTGGGGGGGGGGGGGGCGGAGGACGTCAGACGGAGACGGAACATGGAACCCAACTCTTCAGGCGGACTCTCTAAGGGTCGAACGGCCTGAGATCATAGTTGTTGCAGGTATGGTTAATGTAAATGTTCGTTTTCACTTCATCGGTGGTACGCCTTTGTGATGGACAACTGCCTTATTCAGGGACGTGCGGGCATTCAAAAATTATTAGGAGGGACTTTTCAAAAACCTAGGTTCGTGTTATAGCCGTGTGCACACATACACTATCGCATACTTAACTGCAGGATCACAAGCGTTATCATAAAGCGTGCATTATTACATAACTGTTGAAAGGTGAGAGGTATGCCGAGTCATGCTATGTGCTCCTCTGTTGCTGTCACTTCTGCATGGCATAACAATGATGATTTAACTGCGGACAGCAGGCAGGGTATCTGATGAGCCCCCATGGTGCAAGAGCGTCGCTTAATCACTTTTTTCTCTCCTGACTGTGAAAAACTAGATGACACTATGAAAAGACTTCAACAATGACTTCTTGCTCTACAGAGTTGCTGGAGACGACGACTACGCCTACGACTACGACTACGACCACCCCATGTAGTAACCCTATCATCATACAGTGAACATCTCTGATAATAGCCTCTTTTACTTGTCCTTCATTAATAAGATGTCCTTAATATTAATCGCGCATAACTGTGTATGACGCCCTTCTAAACGCCGTCTTTCGCCCCCCCCCCCCTCTGGCATCTCCGATCTCATCTGAAGCCCCTCTCCCACCCCTGCCTGACGCCTCCCACCCGCGACCTGACGCCCCCATCCCCCTGAAAGAGATGTTATATGTGTGTTACAATTCCTGGGGTTGAACCCCTACCACTGAACCTTACACACGCCGGTGGAAGACTGGTAGTGAGTCCTAGGTAGTTATTCCAGAAGATTACACGCGTCTGGTGAATGCTCTTGACGCTTTGGAACGACATCATTTCACCAAACGATGTCCGCTGGTAATCGAAGTGCAACGAGACTATTTGCTTCCATGAATTTGCCTTTTACCAGGATAATGTTTTCCCTAATTCAAGTATTGTCCCACAGCTTCATAACTGACTTGAAGCCCTACAACTTGACCAAGATTCAGGGCTCACCAAAAAGCGGCGTGTCGAATTCGGGATTTCATGCAAGTAGTGAACTACATAGCTTGCATAGGCTCGAACCTTTAACGCCGGCTTGTCTAATTCAGCCACACGTTTGCTTTTGTTTTCTAAAACAGTGATGAACAGTTATCCGCTAGTGGGATTGCCTCGTCATCCGCCCTTCTTTCTCCATTCGCTCTTCGTCCCACATCCCCGCAGTGCCCCATTCAGCCGAGATGAGCTGCCGACATCGGCCTCGTGTGGGTATGAGTGCTCCTGGCGGGGGCCCCGCTCCAGCGCCCGCACACGCCCTGGACGGGGGCTCCTGATGCAGCCAATTCGCAGTAGAGAAGGGATTCCCAGATACCCCACCACTATCCACCACCATCGTCTCGACCCACCACTTCCCATTACCCTTCGTTCTATCGTAGTCCTACAATAGTCACCATTCGCCGACGGCTTCTTATTCAAACCAAACCAAAAAAAACACCCGGTCACGCTGTTCTTCTCATTGGAATTGGCTTGGAAATATGACAATCATTTGTGGTAGGTCATAAGTCGTGAGAAGAAGACGTAACGACAAGCATTCAGCCCTTAGTGAGATGGTTAGGTAGACCATCTCACCCCCCAGGGTCGATGCAGCAGCGGGAATGGCAGGGAAGGGGAGAGGGGGTGGAGTGCAAAATTGGAAGGCTTTTACCTAAACTGCAGGTTTTGTAGCTACACATATGGTACTCAAATCCAGATCCAGCAGGCCTCATAGCCGAGCCATGGAGTACTAAATGGGACTGAAAAGACCCTTTTCTGAATCACAATGCCTTTTTCCGGATCTTTTGGATTAAGTAGCTCATTTTCTGGATAAGGATATAAAATTATGTGTTGTGGAAGACTGCTGTCTCGGGAGGCACCTTTAACAACTAGGGGACCCTGCACAAGATAAGGAGGGGCCCTCTATATAACATACCTGGAGGGCCCTGTTCTGGAACAGGAAAGACGCTTTAAGATGCCAGAAGGCCGCCGTTCCGAATTAGGACATCTTGTTTAGGACAGCGAGATGCTTGGCTGGATTTGCATTTGCATTTGATCCTGTTCTGGATAAGGAGGCCCGGCCCTTTTATGGGCCCCTACCTTGGATTTTTCGGCCGTTGACATAAGTTCTGATGGAAATTGATGTGTGTAGTAACTTGATGGGGTGGTACTGGCGTACGGTGCTCCCAGTTACGACATTGCCCAGGAACAGGAGGCCCAATTTCGTCCGGGAGGCATCCTGAAAAATTATGTCTCCCCTCCAACTCAAAACCCGTGGCGCCGCCCCTGATTTCAAGTTATTGCCAAGGAACGCCCCAATTTTCAATACAGCTTTAATCCAGTCTCAGTCCACAGCATTGAGCATGTAATTCATAACCAATGGCAAAAGGTGTAAGTATTATGCCAGCCTCGATGTACCTTCCGAGTACAAATTTCTCCTGCCATGGATTGATGGTGAAACACTTTTAATTCGTTGACGATTGCCCTAGGAATGTTTTCGGAACCTGTGTTCAATGCAATTATTGAAACGTGATCTTTGATGTGTTTCTTAGCTTTTCCACTTTCGGTGGTCAGGATTAACAAGATCGCAAAAATCGCAGGTCTTTTGATCTCAGGTCTGCAGAAATTCTGCGCAATGCTGTTGTTATCATGGGTCCTGTGTGATCCGGTGCACCAGCTGTGCACACACCAGCAGTGCTCGCTCTCCATGTGACTTGAGTCCGAAATCGATCGACCATAACTACACGATGTTCCCCTCCGCTACCGCGACGCCAAAGCTAGCTCTTAATTTTTTCCAAAGATGATATCGGGTGCGGTGAGCTTTTGGGCAGATATTTGAGTGTTTCGAATTTTCAAACACTGATTTCGGTATTCTGGTGTTTAAGGAATCCGAATGTTCGGTGGAAAATCCAAATATTCCGGATTCGAATGGTCTGCTCTATTTACAATGCAGACGCAAAAGCCACCCCGGATGAATTAGAAACTATATTCTCTCCAGGGGAATATCATCTACATGAAATTACGGCTCAGTGGACGATTCTAATTCGAAGCGCTCAATGGCGGTTGCGGGACCAATGATGCCAGATGGTGGCATGTGGGCTCCACGTGTTTTGCAGGTTACTTCATTGTTGACATCCCAGGTGATAGCTCAGGCGCAAATGCTTGCGACGGACAGAAAAAACGTAACGCTCTTGGTACGCCACTGATACAACGTAACATTACGACGGTGCATAAGTGTAATTAGTGGTGGTTATATTTGGTATCAAAGTGCGGACGGTTTGGATACGAACGTTATCCGTTGCGAACGGTTAAGAACAGTACGCAATACGGGCTTTTCCTTTACGGAATTTATCCTTTACGGAACTGCCTCGAAACTCTGGGCGGTGGGGGGGGGGGGGAGGGGCTGATGCACTTAAATGCGTGCCACAGAGCCATGGTCTGGGTATCACAGCAGTCAAGCTAAGGTTAAACTGCAGCATAAGTTTTGAAATAGTGCACCAGACTGAGTCAATGGACCCTGCCTTAAATGGGCAGCTAAAAGCTGCGCCTTGAACAATACGCCAGACTGTCAAGCACTCTAGCATGAGTTAAAACTCCCGCGCTGTTGACGGCTGGTGTTGCCTGACCTTTTTACGCACAAGCCATGACAATTAGCGGAAAAGTACAGTGGCGACAAGGTTGCCATGTAAGCACCAGTGCACACCTGTTGCACACGGATGGCGTCATATTTCGCGCGCGTTTAGCCCTGGGCGTGCACAAATAACGCACGTATACCCCGTGGTGCAACATCCTCCATGCAATCCGACTCTCAAGCCAGCTGCACCCGGCCCCCTGCGATCTCTGACCATAAACAACCTGGCCACGATCGGCAGCGTGCGACTTTTCGTCCACTGCACGCGCCGCCCACGGGCGCACTGCCCAACGCGCGCGATGCGCCGTCGTCGCCAGCGACGACCCGCCGTCCGCGGTCGGCGCATCGGCTTGCACAACGCTCGTCGCACGCCGACGGGCGCGAGCGGCGCGTCCGCCTGAGGCTTTCGCCGACTTTCGCCGTCAGTGGCGCCGGGGTCGGCGGCGGTAGGCCGCGACCTGCCCCGCAGAGGCCTCCTGGGGGGGGGGGGGGAGGGAGGGGGGGGGGGGGCGCAGAGGTCGTTCGGGACGTGGTGGTTCGATGGCCAGGGTACGGCTAACCACCGTGTCTTTTATGATAATGATGCCTCTGTGCGGTGCCGCCGCCTCTGTGTGGCTAGAATGACGGGGAGAATGGCTTTTAACTGCCTGATGGTAGTTTGCATGTCGAGGGTGACAGCATCGCGTTAAGTGGAAGAGGATCACGGGGATTGTGTCGCGCGTGATGGTCTGCTAACAGGGGTGGGGATGGCAGTGCAGCAGGGCAGCTTTCCATGCAGGGTGGGGGAAATTTATGGGAGTGGGCTCGGTTCAACAGCGTGTGGTAGAAACTAGGGGTAAACAGCGGATGGCACCAGGGAGGGCTGCAGCTGGCTCTCGAATTTAGAGCAGTACACGGCGAACGCTCATACATACATAAAAGCACACGCATAGGCATGTGGGATCCAGGTATAGTGATTAATCATCACATCAGTATAATCATCGGATCCTCAAAAGAAAATGTATCCATGTATCCGAGGCTCACGGTCGACTGAAGCTGGCGTGAGGATGATATTTTGTCTAGCTAAGGCAAGTCGGATTAGGGGTGAGGATTTACCTTCCGCCAGTGATGGTGCAAAGCAAGGTGACATGTAATTGAGGAATGCTGTAAGTTGATGGCTTTTAGTGATCGGCCGCATGGTAAAGAAACATGAAGTGGCATGTAACCTACTGCAGAGTCAGACAATTCAGTCATTTAATTACGGCAAGTAAGAATAATACCGCGATGTTCCTTCACATTCTGGGCTTGGATGTGGCTGTCTGGAAACACTGAATAACTCCAAACTCACTGACCCCCGATCCTCATGCTGAGGCCAAAAAAAGCCATCCAACGCCGCCCAGCGGCACACAGGTGCACGCATGTTCTGCCGATCGACTGGCCGTGGTTGACTGGCCGAGCGGCACCGCCAGCTCCGCTGCGCCACGTTTGCCGCGCACGCTCGCCGGCGTGCCGCGGGAACGGCTCAATCAGGGCGGCCCCGGCGAGGCCCTTGCAGACACCCACTGCGGTATAACGACGCGGTGACACAACGGCGCACCGCGCGCGGGTTCTGCGCCACAGGGTGTCGCCGGCGTCGGATCAAGGTGAGAGGCCCTACTGCTGGGTCGGAACGAGCGACACGGCCGCGCGGGTGGAGAGCGATATTGTCCTCGTCGTCCGACGTATCTATACGTCCTCGTCCTTGTCCGACGACGGACGAGGACGACAGCGCCGTGACTGAAAGGTCGAGCAGATGTGAGGGTGCTGGGGGCCACGTACACAGTGGTGAGACCTCGCTGTAGGCATGCACCAGAGCAGCAGCACTTGTAAGTGTAACACGCCCCTTACAGCGAATGTTACAGCGAATGCCTGTACCCGTTTTGTTCACCTGACATTGTACGTATGACTTTGGTAATGTGTTCATTGCACCATATGGCATGGATTGTAGCCGTCCACTAACTAAATGCATGAAAAACAAATGATGTTCCGTACTCAGGATACAATACACAGCAAAAAAGGTCAGACGGGCAAAACACTGCTCACTTGCACCCAATGTGCTTGCATGCATCACCGTAAAGGCTGTGGCATAATTGATGTTTCATGCTCGTAAAAAATGATAGGGTTCCGTCCCCCGTTTGAAACCTTGGAAATATTTCATGTTTACTGACGTCAGTATGGTGTGGATTGAGCGACTTCAACAATCTGGCGGAAAAGATGAAACTCATGGATTGATAATATTGAACTGCTCAAGGGAATTCCGTGTGGCTAATTATGCTTGAACGTTGACTGACTGCAACAAATCTATTAGGGTGTTTTTTCGGTGGCGCGCATCTGTGTTTTCAGGCGATCCTAGCACCTTTGAGCCTTCTGTTTCTGGTGAGGTCGGAGCCCATAAGAAGATCCTTGCCAAGGCTTCAGGTCGTCACAGAAAGGCCCCGAACAACTTTAAAGGTGCCCCGACTGCCTCGGTCAACATCATCCCTTTTGACCCGATGACACCACGAGCGGGCCGATTCGCTATGACTTCGGGCGTTCAGGCGATGGAGCGGCATGAATGAAATGACGAAATTGCAAACGAACTACCCGAGCAAACAAAAAACCAGCAGTCTTTCCGTCCTTCCAGGGCGAAAGTTTCAGTAGATGGACGAACCACGCGAGTCGGCCCCTCCTGAATTGGCAGATCAGCTACTGTCAAAGAAGGAAAGCGCACGGGAGGAAGCTCGAGTGGCGGAGGAGTTTCCGATCGATATCGCGGAGGCGTAGATGAACGACTCCACCGATTTTACGAGGGATCTAGCCGACCAATTGCTTTTCGTCGCAAGCCATGCCAAGGAGCCCGACATGGACAGTGGAGGCATGGACGGCACGGGAGTTGAAGTGGGAGGTGACATGGCTGGCATTCTTACGACCGATACGATGGATCAAGTGAGATTCGACCCCCCTGACGAGACATCTCAAAGTACCCCTGATCAAACTATGGGAAGAATGACAAATATGACAGCGTACAATTTGGGCTATGGCCTGGCAGGGGCTACCTTCGATCAACAACAAAATAACCCGGTTCTGAAGAATGGCGCGGCTAATACAGTACAGCATTCTGAGACGGTTCGGCGAATATTCTGTCAGGAAATATGTGTAAGATGCACCCAAATATCGACACCCAGGAGCCCGTCATTAATTTCCGGTCTTCGCTGGGCATGACAGGCGACTCCCATCCAGAGCTTGTCCTGCATTGGGGGCTCATAGACCTTTGACTTGTTTCTTTTCTATGCACGCTCATGACCTTAGTTTCCAGAACTTTCCGCGCGGTGGAGGTCCTCAGGCCCCCAAAGTGCACCTAACGCGGCAATTCCCGAGCCTGTGCTGAATTAGTCACTCTATTGGTCCCAATGAGGATCTTCAGTAATATGGTGGAGCGTGCGTACAAGAGCAAAATAAACTGCCGCAGGAGACAGGCACTTAAACTATCAGTTTTCTTTTTTGTAAGGGAGAGGCAAGCGCTATTAATGCTTTTCACTCCATTTGTGCCAGCGAATCGTGATTCCGATGCATTGATGCGTTATTCAATATAAAACAAATATAAATAGAAAAAGGCAGCGTACTGCGATAGAAAACGGCAACGTTTTCAACTATGCCATTCATTATTTTAACGAGGTCAAACCAGTGATGTCGTGATCGCTGTTGGTGATGCATTCGGCCATCATATGCTGTGCATGATGATCACGCCACGGTCACCCAGGTTCATGCCATTTCCGTTTTTACCGTTTCCTGTAGAACGGATCATGAGTACATGTGCCCTGACTGTTTGGCACGAATGTGAATGCGATGGTACACGGCGAATCCGTCCAGTCATTCGCCGGAACAAAGCCGGTTGAACGACCAAGTGTGACAATCTACAACAGCAGAATTGCAAAAGAGTTCAACACCAGTTTCATAAGTCACAAAAACCTAGTCATTTCCAGATTGCACCGTGACGTAACCGGGGTTACGAGCCGTGCTTATTGACCGCGCACGTGCTCTCATGCGTTCACAGCGGCTCAGCAGAATCGGCGCAGGCCACAGTGCCTTTTGACGCCAGTGAGTGCGGGCCACCGAAGGCGTTCCGTCGCCTGCTGGTGACCAGCGCGCTCGGCGGGCGCGGCGGCGTGACACAGTCCGCTATTCGTCAAGCCAAAGGGCACGACCGGCACGCAATGTCGGCTCACGCCTGGCTGACGGCTCCAGCACCAGCGGCCGAGACGGCGTCACGCCCCGGCGCGCCCGCGGCCGGCGCCTGCGGGTATCTCCTGCGCGAGAGGTGCCCTGGAGGAATTTAGTCGCACGGCAACGCTGGCGGCGATGTTTCCGGGAATGGCGGCCATCCCGGCGCGGGCGCCGGTGCTGGTGGGGAGGTCGGCGGCGGGGAGTCGTCTTCTGCCGATGACGAGGAACGCGCAGACGACCGCAATGCCGATAAATCCATCGGGCCTTCGGTGAAGCCCCGGCCCAAGCGGCTGACCGACGGTAGCAGGAAGCAGATCAACGTTCTCATTCTGCAGTGATCGCACTGACGGATCAACGGCTCTCCAACATGCTCGTGAATGCACGCTTCCAAGATGCGTCGGTTCGCTGAGCGCGATCTGATTCCCATTTGCAGCGCTGCTCGCACAGCTTTCATCTGCCGCGCAGCCGTGAAACTAAGCCGGCAGCCGGCCAGTGCGCTCCTTGCTCTAGCCGGATGGTCATGCCGTCAGGCACAATCGGGGCAAACTTCTTTTCAGACGAGCTGCGGCTGCATGCGCCGTGGATGAGGACCAGAAAGTGGCTGCACGCAACATCAGGCACTCTTGAGGCGGGGGTAGGCGTCTCGAGAGCAGCTTTGTCCTGATTTCGTTACCTATCATTCCGTATGAGGAGGCAATTTGTATTACACTTTCTCCTATTAACCTATGCAGATTAGTCCTGCAGTGAGAATCTGTGCTCATGTGATGCATGGTTGAGGAGGGCGGCCGCTTCCATATTCGGTATTCCACGAACCCGGAATAACGTGTTTTTTTTCAGCAGTGGCGGGTCCACGGCCTTTAAAAGTTGGTCCATTTGTCCCCCTCGAAGATTTTTCAGATGGACGAGTAGATCTTTTCGTCTCCTGGGCAGATGCGGGGTCTTCTGCTCAATCCTCGAATTTGGTTCGCCAAAAGTACCTCTTTGATATACATAATAAGATTTAATCTGTCAACCTGGTGGAACCACCCAGTCTCTCCAATCGGGCCTTTATGACCGACGGTGCTTCCTGTGTTTTGTCATGGATCTGCTGGGTATCTGACGGGACCTCCTTCAGATCAGCTGGTCGGCTGACCTGCCTCCTACTGACCAGGGTGGCCTGATGCTCACCATCTAGAGTCTCAAGCGCAAGACATTTTTGCAAGCCTTAACAGGGTGTTCCACGTTTGCATGGGGTGTTGAGCTGAAATAGCCATTGTAGGTATAGCCATCAGTCGGTGTAGTTCACAGCGCACACTTCTTGAAGAAAATGTTCCACATTTGAAGATGTTGAAGCAAGCATCAGAATCTTTATTATAGGACCTCACTGATAACTTTTGGTTTACCTTTCAGTACTCCAGGCAACACGACTTCGTCCTTTTGATGAATATGCTCCTCGGTACGTCATTGGCTACGAGATCGTGCCTTGTACAACATTGATTAAAAGTCAATCGACAGCCGTCATAAATGGAAGTCGTGCCAACAAACGCCACATATGAACGACTCGACAATTGCATTTTCTTGGTCTTGATCACCTGGCTGACGAAATGACAGAATTTGAGTGGCATTACTTTGGCGTAACGGATGACTGGGTGACCTTGCAAAAGTCTCCCCGAAATAGTGTGCACATATCTGCGGGCGTGTAGGTAAGAACCTAGGGAGGGTTAGGTCTTGAGAGCAGGACTGTGAACTGCAGTGAATGGCCTTCAAGATGGCTATTTCACTTCAAAGCCCCATACAAATGTGGAACACCTCCGTTAAGGAGGCAGGGTTCTGGACTGCACGGAATGGTCTTCAGGATGGTTTTTCAGTTCAAAACCCCATACAAATGTGAGCCACTCCCTTTAATCGGCCTCCTTTTTATCTAAAGGAAAATGCTGTCTTGATCACCCGGCCCTTCCTGCCTGTATAATCGAGCCTCTTAACATTGTAAGGGGTTGTAAGGGGAAAACATTGTGTATGCCCATTAGGAAATACAAGGGGTCGGCTGCCACCCTCTCTCCTAGAAGCACCGTTCTTGTTCTGTGTGCTTAACGCAATACAGCATAAGTATGCGATCCAAAAATACACGCAAGGGGCTCCCGCGATACATTTTGTGCTGAAATATTTCTGGTGAACGCAACCAAAATATGTAAACACTTTGGCTTCAATTTAATCAAGTGGCCAGATACCGTAATATTTCAAGCATATTCTGACAATTGCCTGGGATACTAGGATGCGTCCTGACGTAGTACAGTAGCAATGCACTGAAATCTCGGAGGTCGGAACGCCACCATCCGGTGCCTTTACATATCACATAAATAGCGGACGGGCGTGCGATGCCTGTCCGGAGCCAGCAGAAGTTTTGGAAGACTCGAACTTATCGGTATTGTTAGGCAGTGGTGAACGAGTTCTAAGGGATATGGACTGACCGCTTCAGATTGGGATCAACCACAACAGCTCCGGACGTCTGTGACGGGAAGGAAAAGTTCCCGCACCAAGCGAAAACGGTCACATAGGACAGACGCGTGACGCGTCCGTGTGATGATCTGTGTGATACTGATCGATGTGATGATGATCATGACACATGTCTGTCGTCATGCGTGATGCCGGCATGTGTCTCGGCCTGCCGCATTGTGGGTGAAGTGAAGGATCAGTGGGGGTCTCACGGATCGCACCCGATGTTGGCTCACGGTGTTGGCAAAGCCCGACCACATCAAGGCGACATACCCATCGCGCAAACCGTGCAGGGGCTTCACCCGAAGAAAACAATGTACTGCACCCTCATTCATTATAGTCTATGTAAATGCATCACAACGTACCGCATCCTCATTCATTACAGTGGATGTCGAGAGGCCTCGGACAAGGAAGTCACTCGCTGCCACTTGAATACAACTCTCGAGGAGCTACGTCCTATGCCAAAATATCCTTCAGACTACGGCCCGGCGTGTCCGATCGAAGTAGACCAGAGCAGCATCGATATTGTGGGAAAATGGCAGGGATCCTGACCACGCACCACTGAAATTCACCTGGCTCTTCAGTCTGGACAGTCCAACGAAGGGCTGACAGGGCCAATGCAATATGCATTTTACACGCAAAATGTATTAATAACTTTATACACGCAGTGTATAGCAAAGCATTGCAGTATGATACAATGATCTCCACCTGAGCTGGGCGACATTCTGGATATGAGGACTAACGATGAGGAAAAGTAACCATATAAAATGTTATGATGGACAGGACACTCAAAATAACCTTCCATTGGGCCTGACATCCAGGATTCATTCATGACGAAGGCTGCAAACCGCCGATGAGAACTGCAACGATAAACGTCAAACTTGGCCTTTGCCGACCAGCAGAACAGTCCACAGCAATTAGACACCACCACGGACTACGGCAAACACCGGCACCCACGCGCAAGGCGCTAACGCGAAATGGCGACCCCGTTTGGTTTAGTTCCAGCAATGCGTTGATTGTGCGCTACGGGAAGTGGTAAACACGGCTCATAGTTCAGCCAAAGCACCGTAATGCACAACACCGCCCAATGATCATTTCAAGCAAGGACACTTATGGTAAAACCCTGCCGCTTGACCATGTGCGTATGCGGCACCCCCATTGGTACAACCAGTATTTTCTAACAAGCCTCGTCTGTGAGCTGATGAGACGAGCAGGTACTTTACACAGATGATGTTTCTACTGCAAGGCTGGGATCAGACTGGGATAACACAGCTCCAAGGTCCGTGACAGCACAGCTGGCCCAGCTCCAAGCTCCGTGACAACACAGCTGGCACAGCTTCGAGCTCCGTGACAACACAGCTGGTCCAGATCCGAACTCCGTGACAACACAGCTGGCACAGCTTCGAGCTCCGTGACAACACAGCTGGCACAGCTCCGAGCTCCGTGACAGCACAGCTGGCCTGGCTCTGAGCTCCGTGACAGCACAGCTGGCACAGCTCTGAGCTCCGTGACAACACAGCTGGCCTGGCGCTGAGCTCCGTGACAACACAGCTGGCCCAGCTCAGAGTTCCGTGACAACACAGCTGGCACAGCTCCGGGCTCCGTGACAGAACAGCTGTAGCATCTATCTGCTGTTTTCATCTTTTTAGGCGTGCTACACAGCTGGCCTGGCTCTGAGCTCCGTGACAACACAGCTGGCCCAGCTCCGAGCTCCGTCACAACACAGCTGGCCCAGCTCCGAGCTCTGAGCCCCGTGAATGTGGCTGCGACAGCCAGCGGCACCTTCACCATGCACCGTCCGCGTGTGGACCGTGGACATCGCTCACACCAAAATAACTACAAATGCTCCTCCAAACAGCCTGCCTGACTTCCAGCTGCTTCCTGGACCACCACGTGTCTCGGCAGCACCAGCATATCACAAAACCAGACCTGGCAGCCCTAGGGCTCGTCCGGCCTGAGCACGAACATCAGCACTGCGTACAGGCCACGCGGCATGCCGTGCTGCCGCCTGGTGGCCACAACGCGAAGCTGGGCGTCCGCGAAGATTGTCTCCAACAGGGCGCGCGGTCTCGTGACGCTCGAGTCGGCCGCGTCGTACTCCGACTGGTCGCCCGTGGCCACGTTCTCCTTCACGACAATCACACCGTCGGCGCGCAGGCCTCGGCTGTGGGCAACGACGGGAGTGGCCTGGGGAGGAATTGCTGGGGAAGGCGGTTGCCTTGATGCGCCGTGCCTTTTAGACGCAAATGAAAAAAAAGAATGCGAAGGATGCATTGAAATCCATCTTAAAACACTCTCAGAGTGGAGGTGACCTCATTCCCCAGTGGTCGCATGCTCTCATATCTTGCGAATGCTGTCACATTGGTTCCAAATGGAACAAAAGTTCGCACTATGTTCTTGACTCAACATAGCAGCACAAATCGCGCTCGTCATTGGCGCTGTGTGACGGGTTTGCCTGGTCGCCAGTGATCACGCGTAACGACAAGAAACCAGACTGAGCCGTAATCAGATTATGATTCCTAGTTCAAAGACGGCAGCCGCACCATCACCAGAACAGGGAATGGAGGTACGACATCTAAAGAGAGGCAACACGGCCGGTCTCATAATCCACTCACCGACATCCGACGAAAAACTGCACCAGGTCCTCGTCAGTCAGGTGACCCAACACCCACTGACACCAGATGACGTCATATGAGTTCTCCTCAGGGCTGAACTCCTGCAGGCCTGGCGGCCAGGGAATGGCAAATTACACGTGGCTCAGTGCATTAGCGTTTCCATGGCGATGACAGGCTACACCAGGCATGCGTCACGACTTCGATCCGGACGCGACTTTGCCGGCTTTTAAAAGCACGAGGATATGTGATCACAAGAAGAGAAAAACAGTGAGATCCTTTGACAGAACTCTAAGGCTGGAGCGGCGCATACAACGCACAGATAGCCTGCCTGTACAGGGGTTCCAGAAATGCGGTGGAGGGGATACCCCCAGCCAGCCTGTCGCGCAGTTCCAGCTTCAGGGCTATGGAAACAGAAGATATTAAAACAGGAATGCCGTCCCAGTCTTGGGTCGATTCTTGGCATGTGACGCCGCAGTTAATGCAGGATTTGTGATGAGTGAAGTGTGTGGGGCGGGGGGGGGGGCAGTAATCCCCTTTATATAAGCCAACTGTTTCTTCTACCCTGTGAGTGGAGTTGCACGCCAACAGTTCTATAGAACAAAACCTCACCATGTTCTACGATCAGTTCACACTCATCAACGCAGCGCATTCGCGCAACCAACAAGAGGCCTGCCCCCGGAGATTCGCAAAGCCCGTCGTAAGGTCCAGCGTCTCATGGAAGCACGAGGAAGAAACGATGCAGAATGACATTGGCCCCGACGCGCGAACGGTAGTAGCTCTGCTCTGCGGAGCCCGAAGTAACTTGCGCAGGACTACGGCGGGCAATGCGCAGGACTATGGCGGGCAATGCGCAGGACCATGGCGGGCAATGCGCAGGACCACGGCGGGCAATGCACAGGACTATGGCGGGCAATGCGCAGGACTATGGCGGGCAAGTGTAATCTATGACTCAAACATGCGCGGAAAAGGCTGCTCTGCAGATTAAAGATCTTGAAAGACAGATAATGTTAGCACTTAAAGTGAGCCGCAAGGCATAGTGTAAGGCCCATGAAGGGGTGCCGGTATTGTAGTGGTTAACGCGTCTGCGTTAGCCACTGCACGTCTGGGAAACCAGAGGTACGGGGTTCGATTCCCCGTGGTGCCAGCCCTTCCGGCCAGGGTGAGAGGCAGGCGACGCCATATAGCCTCAGCAGCTGGGTGCGTCGTAAAACCCCAATGGCATGACATGACAAACCCATGAACTTGATGGGGGCTACTAAACAGTAGGAACTAAACAGTAGGTGGTAAGAAATCCGTGGTCCACATGAACATCGGTTGGACTGTCAAACAATCTGACAGCAAACGTACAGCGCTCGAAAAGGGCTATTCTAGCTTTATGCAGAGCATGCTCGGGCACGTGCTGCAGCACATGCGTCTTGGAGGCCGCCATACGGTCGTGATAAAAGTCCAAGCTCTCCAAGCGGTTTCAGGCTATCCGCTACCATATACGAACACAGTCAAAAACATGCATCAGAACACCCGTTACCCAGCCCATGCTGAAGATAAAACCAGCTGATTCTATGAAGAACGCCTAGCAGCGCCCCGTCTCATCCTCACCGGCACAGATGAGCTGGCCAACGTGCTCGTTGTCGCGCAGCGTCTCGCGCGCAGCCTCCACGAACTTTGGGCACTGCTCGACGGCGTCCACGGTATGGAAGCGGCGCGAGAGCAGCAGGCGCGTGACGCGGCCGATGCCGGCGCCGCAGTCCAGGGCTCGCTGGCGTCCCGGCGGCCGCGCCCACTGCCGGCAGTGGTGCGCCACCCTCAGTGGTGGTCCACCGCGCGAGAAGTCGTGTCGCTCCGGAGCATCGCACGCTGCTGGGCTAATTTGTAGTAAAATAAATGCGTGTAATAATATTCACAATGTGCCTGGTATCACAATGCGATCCATTTTTCTAAAAGGTTACGCGGTGCACATCGCCAGGCAGCCTTTCGTGGTGGCTTGGAGACTGCGGCCGCCATCTGAGCGCCCAGACGCCGTAGCGCCCGCCGGCAACTGAATCCGGGCAGGGCATGGTGGTGCTGGCGACTCTTGAAGGGAGTGTTCCACATTTTTATGGGGTTTAAAACTGAAACAGCCATCTTGAAAACCTTTCGGTGCTGTTCACAATCCTGCCCTTCTAAAGACCTACGCCCCTCGAGGTTCTGAGCTACACACCCGCACAAAATGGGGAAACGTATATCGGGAGAGTATTCCAAAGCCACCTTAGCATTCATGATGTCATAAGAACTTCATTCAAATCCTGCCATTCTATGAGCCATGCGGCGATCACGACCAAGAATTATGTAATTGTAATTGTTATATATTAATAACAAAAATGAGTGCAGTTGTTACGGTGTTCATGCCTGGCATTCGTGAGGAAGATTTCTAGCTAGGAAAGGCCGTCAAATGGCTCTAAATCAATGGTGTGCAAGGTACAATGATGTAATCAAACCATGATGCAATAAGGGGCACTTTTACTGAACAGATAATTGTGCTGTCTATAGTAGTCTTTTGCACTCACAAAGCATATCAATAGTTATATGTGAGCCTGTTTCATCATATTTGATGCTTACTTAAATATCTTCCAATTAAAAATATGCTCCTTTATTATGCCATGGTTAGGTGGTAATTCCTATATACGAGCCCAGGCCAAGTGCACACGCAATTCAATGTCTGCGGACCTGACCCCATTGTAGGTTGAAGTATGATGTGACTTGCTGATGATGTCATAATTTGCACACCATTACAAGTGCCAGCCTGCACAGGAAAAGGCATGCTCTGTGGACATGTATGTGTGTAATTGCAACTAATTCATGAAACAAGAACACTTGTGAACACTCTGTCATTCCTTAACATGAGACAAACTACAGAGACTAGAACAAGTTAAACTACAGGCTTGTTGGCAGTGGTTAAATGGCCCATTTCACTGGTGCAGTGGTTAAAGGGTCCATTTTGTTGGAATGGTGTTTAAAGGGTCTGTTTTGTTGGCACAGTGGTTAATGGGATCTGTTTCCACATGTAGGTGGTGTCAGTTTGGCCTGGGGCACCTTCCACCAGTGGCTTTACCCCAGTATCACCACCCAGGCTAGTGGCAACATGTTTTGGAATAGTTTGATTTTCATGGCACAGATCACTTGGTTGACAGCCAGTGTTTAAACAACAAGCTTGCCTTAGTGGTACCTTGGAAATACATGGCACAGTAGTGCGTGGGAGACAAGTTGTGCAAACAGACAGTTCATGCAAACATGGCAATGATATAGACATGCATACAAACAGTAGATGTTATACCACAGATTCTAGAATCCCTTACCTTCCAGATGGTGTTGAGGAGGTCATCAGAAGTCTTGATATCAATGTGTGACACATGACCCAGTCCTCCAAGCATGCCATTGAGTGATGCAGGCACACTGGACCAATAGCTTGCTGCTTTGGTGTAACTGATCAAACTGTTGGGATCTTGTGCACACTCTCCTTCACAACCACTATTTAGTTCTGGTTGTCCACCGGGATTTTCATGGGTGCCGTTGTTTGTTACAGGTTTGTCATTCATCTTTAGTCATAAGGTTGCCACACCTGGAAAACGTGGCGATGAAATTAAACTGAGCATCAAATCAGTTACTTGTGGTCATAAGAACCACCATGCTATAAGATGACAGGTTCAACCACAAAAACAATATATGTATAAAATAATTTTGCACCCTTCCTATTCACTCCAAGTAGCAATGTTATGTCACTAATATGCAGTATATCAATTTAAGTCATTGCACAAGGAGCAAAAGTGAGTCAATGTTAAGTGTGCTATGGTAAGACTGCCTGCAATAACTCTTGGTCTTCAGCCTCTCAGCCACAGGTGCAGCAGATTGAATTAGGGGACCAGAAACAAAGTAAAATAGCAACACAACCCACACAGGAAGTTACAACCACTTTGCTCTTGCACTCCTTGGCCCAATCAAAACATGTAAAAAACACAATATTTTTGTGGCTCTATTTGTAATGGTAAAAACAGGTTTCAATCATAAAAAACATTGTGGCATCATCCATTTCTTTAAGTAGGTAACCTCAAATCTTGGTACTTTGCCCAGCCTTGAACTCTTAACTTGATCCGGCATAAGACATTCTCACAGTGGATGGTAGACAGAGTTTGCTTGGGCAATAACAACTACATAGGTTTTAATATCACCTTATGTCACATTTTCTTGCCAGGGAGGCAAAACTATTTGGTACAGATTATAGAGTTAGCTTATTGCACAGCTTGGGTCATATCTACAGAATAGTCAGTGTTCACATGGTACGGCACCACAAGGGAAAATACAGCATTTATAGGAACTGTCATTTGAGAGGAGCACCTAAACGTGAGATGAACTGAGTTGAAACAGTGCAAGTAATACAAAATATGTTGCACACGCTCAGCAGCGTTTTTCCATCCGTCTCGCATTGCTCCGCACGACCAGGAAAACACAACAAAAATATTTAGATAATTCCCATAAAATAACCTTTCCAATGTACGCAACGCGCACATGCACCGACTGTTCGCGCGTCAACTTATAGCACACCGTCGAACGTCAACTACGTCGCTTCACGTCATTGGCGCGCCGTATATGCAGGTTTGGCAGGATGGCTGCCATCACAAATTCTCTAACACTGCCGAAATTCCCTACAGCTACCAGTGTTGTCTAAAGGACACCTTACGGAGGTTGTAATCCAGGAAATTGACGCCCACAACCCAGAAAATTGTTTTTGGTTCACTTAGTTAATTGACTCTTACGCACAGCCTCTAACCAATATGACATGAGGGTTACAAAGCTTGTAGGTATGTTTTCCGACACTCGCACCCGTAGCTCAGTCGGGTCGACGCGCTACTAATACCAAAATATCATACCGTAGCTCGGTCGATTACAGCTGTCTCGCTGAGATGCCCTTCAGGCTTCATCCGGTGAGGTGGCCTAGCAAAGGGGAAGATTTCGATGAGCATTTGACTCCTTCCCCTGGAGTTGGCGGAGACGCCCTGAGGGGGAATATTTCATAACCTTTTGGGAGCTAAGGTACTTCTAAAGCAGGCTCTCGAATATCCGTCTTAGCGCGGATTCAGAAAGCTCATAATCTCAAAACGAGGCCCTGAGTGACGAAGAGCGGTTGCCATGCTGGAAGGGCCCTATGATCTAATTTCCCCGCCTAAACGATATCTTAGTCGCGTCACTGGGCCAGTGACAGCGGGTCGCAGAAAGTTTGATTAGGTCAGAGTGCCAGGCGGGTTATGCTGAATGTTGCGACACGTTCAACTTTCGCCTCAAAGTTCTACCCTTGAGTCAGAAAAGCCTAGTCAGATTGCAACGTCAGGACTCACACCACAGGCATTGCTTTGCGTAAGCTCTGACCTCATAAATCCGTCCTGCCTTAAAAGGTTCGGACGCAATGCATATATTTTAAAATATATTAATTAATCTCTTATTGTACATTAAATCGCACTGAAAAAAATCGTGGAAAAACAGCTTTGTCGCAGTGGCAAGAAGCATGTGCGTTGTTTTATGTTATAGTAGATGGATACTCTAGCTCAGCTGCAGATACGCTTATTAATATTGTACATCTTCGGCGAAGCTATAACCTCCCCTCATTTACTCCATTTAGAGGTCATGAAGCACGCAAATGAAATCAAAACAGAAATGAACATAAAAAACACAAATGAGCGACATATGTCCGGTCGAACCGAGACCGCCGGGTACTATCACTTCACACGACGGCTTGGGTGTTGAAAGTATGTCCTGCTTCAGGATTAAATTGTCGGATCTGAAAAACAATAATGTGGCAATTGATAGCCCTAGTCGATCCAACCTAGAATCGATAATTTGGGACCGGTCAGTGGCCGTTGACGTCATATTTCGTGCGAAAAATACCAAATTGTTACTCTGGACGACAAAAGCTGTTTTCCGTAAAATTTCATAATTTGTCAATTTGTCTCGCACCAAAAATGAACATATTCCTGCAAGTCTGAATCATGCCGCAATTTTCGCAAAGACGAACTTCAAGTTTCGGTCATGTCAAAGTCAAGTCAGTTTTAAGCCCGTCAGCTCACAGCGTGTGATTTGTGTGTTGTTCCGTCACTCATCAGTGATAATTGCATTAGTCTGGAAACGTCATGGTTATACCCACGGACATGCTCATTACTAATGTATCGACACCAATATGATGCAAGACAGATGCCAGACTTTTATGCATTAAGTTGTTGTACGAGCTTCATGTTAGCTGAATTGAGCCAAATGTGGTAACATCAACAACAGGTGTTTGGGGGTTTCTTAAGGCTTTTATGCGGACCGTTAACAAACGAGAGGTTCTAGGCAATCTGCTTCAAATGAGAAGGGGCTCCTTAACAATTTGGGTCGTTCTCAACCACCATCCTCATCCTCAGCGATTTGTGTCATGAAAACAAGGCTCGCTACCAAACACCAGGATCAGCAACAGAACGATGACGTCATCATTTTCCTTTTCGTTGCCATCCGCGAAATCGCCGTGTCACTTACCAGTCCTTTCTGCTGGAGCAGCTGTCTATTTTTATTCTAGTTACCTGTCTATTGTCTATATGCTTATATGTCTATTCTAGTTACCCATCTTATGCTCCTCGATAAGATTATCTTCCACACGCGGTTTGATTGCACAGTGCCTGTATCAAGAGGGTTAAAGGTGGCTTGTTACATTACGCTCGGAATCTGCGTAGCGAATGTTTCGGTAGTAATTGCGATGCAGCTGCTTGGAATCACTTCCATCTGCAAGAAGGAAACGAGTGATACAGCGCGAGCGCAGTAACTACGGTGGTTAGCCTGTATTGCAGCATATGTATGCTTGCATATTCATGAATTTAAGTCGCAACTTTACCTGCTATAGGTGTGCAACCAACAAGTGATCAACGAGTCAGCGAAGCTTAACTGTGAACTAAACAACCTCTCAAGTAACCATGCATACAGTCGATCTTAGAAAGCTTTGAACGCGCAGGTGTCCAAAAAATCAACGAAACTTAACAGCGCACCAAACAGCTCTCAAGTGACCACGCACATCGATCGGTCTCAGAACGTCTTGAACGCGCACTTGTCTAGAGTTAAGCTGATGGCCCGCTGTTACCAGTGTCCCGAAGGCTGAGGTAGTTGTGTCCGCTGTCAACTGCTGAACGTTACGAACGAATGTGTGGCTTCATTCATTGGAATGGGTTACAATTCCCCAAGGTGGGTTTGCAGTTGTGTTTTGGACACTGATGTAATGTTTTCTGATATTGCGCGCAGTGTATGCACGCTGATCACCGCTTAATCGGTGTTTGTTGTCATTTTGGCCGGGTATTTAATTATCTTCTTTCAAAAAAAACAAAAAACATAACGCAATGCAAAAAACGTTACATTATTTTATTTTGCATGGAGTAGTGCAATATAGCTTACGCAGAATACATGATGTTATAATAACTGATTGTAGCTCACACCCCATGAGTATCTTACTCGTTGTACTGAAGTGCACATTACGTCAAGGGGTTGTCTTACTGAGGAGAAGTATCAAAAAGCTGGCCGCGCAGATGGAGTCGGACTTGCATAACCTAGTTTCATGCATGCAAGCTCAAGTTTCTTCCTGAGCAGTGGCACTGTATGGACGTATCCCAGATATACAGGTCACGCCAACGGTCGGAACGAACAGTTCCACCCGATCAAGTGTTCCGTAGTGTAGATTTAAGCATCCGCAGACCGGACGTGTATTGCAATGAATAAATAGGGCAAACTCTCAAGCAATTCCAAAAAATATCGTCAGCGCGAATGAATTCAAAAGTTAAGGGGCCTGCTACTAAGGAGAAAACAAGAAGCGCGTTCTATGGCAATATAGCCTTTGTCATTTGACTTTTCCCGCACTAAGAGGTCTTCTCTGATCATATCTTCTGTATTTAATCCATCCATTAACCATAAGTCGTGCACATACCCTCCCGCCAATTATTCCCAATCAGTTGCACCCGCTCGTTTCCCACCAATTTGTAGTTTTCCAGCGCTTTAGTTTAAAGTCATGAAAGCACATCGGGAAAATATGCACCCAAAGTTATCCGTTTGCGTTCATTTTCGCAAAAGCAGTGTTAATGAAGGTAGGTGTGACTAAAAGAAACGTTTCTGGCAATAACTGCTCAATATTTCGGAGTAAATGCCCGATATCTTATAAACGTCTTACCCATATTCGTAGTTTTCCCCAAGTTTTGTGCCCAACCCAACTCGTTACTAACTCCATATGGGTGTCAACGGGCCTATTCGCCCCGTGAAACTTTCTTACCAGACTTCATTCCCTTTCATTTTACTGACAAGCAAACTAGATGTTCAAGCAAAAAAGCAAACTAGGTATTGGCAAACTAAACTAGGTGTTAGAGCGATGCATTGAGACAGACTTGGACATAGAACCCTAGAAAAAGCCTGTATCCGGACCCAGGATCTCATTGACATGAAACCCTTGGGATTCCAGATTCACCTTGGGATCCGGACACATGTGTGCAGCGACGGCAGTAGGAGCGGGCCTTAGCAGAAACAATGGGTTGCACAGAATCAACGTCTTTGGACAAAAACATGACAAAAATGCTTCACATTTATTTCCAGATCAAAGCGAGATAGACGCAAGCCTTAGGACAAGTATCCGGCTTCGAAGGACACGTATGGTAGCGCGGCTGTGTCCAGCACGCACCCGACATCCATTTCCTGGTTTTGTGACACGGAAAGCTGCGCGATTGTATTCCTAGCCCACAAGACAGATGCGCTGCCATTTATCACCGCCCGCCAGCGGGCGATTTACTGATTGTCCCGATTGCGCCAGTGCGATCGAGAGCTCATTAAATGGCGCTGGTATCGATCCGCCGAGGGTCCATCTTTTGGGCGGCGCTGGGGGAGCTGGTCCACTCTACAATATGGACGGAAGTTATCGACCCGAACCGCACTCGTTTCAACCAGAGTGTCTGGATCACAATACAGTTCGCTAGGAGTAATGTGTGGCAATTGGATGAGATTGTCGTTGATTGACGATGCCATCTCAGCGGGGCGGTAGCCATAGTTACTCGCGGCCGATGAACGGCAGACATGAGCTTGGAACGCGGCAGGCTTGTGCCCGATACACGTGTGACTGTTTTTGACTTGAATGAAATATAGATTTCTACAAGGGCTCACGTGTGAATAAAAATTTAGCGAAAAGTACATGCATTTCCGCGAACCACGGACTCGTGGTTCGGACTCGGACAGAAATGCAGGTTGATGACCACAAGCTCGGAGTCATCTCAACACTCCAGTGATGCTCAGGGGAGGTCGCGGTGACAACTGACTCAGCGCGCTGTGAGTCAGACGCTGAGTCGAGCGCGCGCCTGCGTCGTGCAGTGACACGGGACTGCTGACGGCCGGTTACAGAGGCACCACCTTCTCCGCCGAACCAGCGGAGGCGGCTGTTCGTGGACGGTCGATTCCTTGAAAATGCCTAGTTATGGCTGACTCAGCTCTGAAAATCGGCAGTGCTTGCCATCCATCCGCAAGCTCCGCAGGGGCCGAGGGTCAAGCGCAAGATCCGCAGGGGCCGAGGGCAGGCGCGCAATCCATACGGGCCGAGGTCAGGCGCAAAATCCGCAGGGGCCGAGGTCAGGCGCGCGATCCATACGGGCCGAGGTCAGGCGCGAAATCCGCAGGGGTCGAGGGTCAGGCGCAAGATCCGCAGGGGCCGAGGTCAGGCGCGCAATCCATACGGGCCGAGGGCGGGCGCAAAATCCGCAGGGGTCGAGGGTCAGGCGCAAAATCCGAGTAGTAAAGAAAACATCAGGTGCAGTGTTCCTCCTGCCCCCACAGTGTACGCTCTTCTCACGGTACATGACGGAGTGCAGTGCATTTTTCTTGAGATCCAGTTAACCCTAAATTTGAGACGAAAATTGGGCAAATGCGTGGACAAACCTGTTTTGACGCATTTCAGGGAAGTTCGCGCCTTTTCATTCTTAAGTAAATATGTGCTTGTTAAAAAGGTTCCCGAATTCGATCCCAGGATCCCATTAACATGGAATCCTATGGGATTCTGTATCCACCCGTGGGCTCCAAACACATACCTGCTCAGCCCCCAATTTATTCTGTGAAACTACGCCCCAGGTACCAATAATTATACTTCAATGCGCTTGAATACAATTTTCACGCAAGCTAGATGACATCTTAATGATATGTCGTTTTCAGAGCTTGTAGGTATTTTACGAGTCAAGAAGCGAATTCATTTTACTTCGCATCCTTACAACAAATGACATGCACCGGGTCGTAGCATAATCGGCGCTCAGCTCGGCTGGCGTGCAGGGTAACCTCCACAAGAAAACCACAAGTCATGAACTACAAAAGCCTGAGCTTATGTTGCTCACAAGTTATGTGAAAATATAGCCCACTTACCGGAAGTGTGAATATCCTTGATCAGGCTACCGCGGTTCACAATTGTATAACCAGCCTTATTCGGCTGTGGACTTTCAGGCGGGGCTGAAGGTACCAGTTAATAATACCGATTTTCTCGCATTTCCTATGACAAATCCATATGAGTCGACCGTCTTAGTCATGCCTCTGGCTCACGAACAAAATGATTCAGACGTGTCCTACCGCCACCTATTAAACGGTACTTGAAAAGCATAGTTCAAAAGCATTCAATAGATGTCAGCACATGCCAAAACATGCCCTCGCATTTGAACGGTCTGGATATAAAATGAGGGACGATGGGTGTGTTAGGAGGGGCACGGGTTTTTAGAAAACCTCATCCAGCTTTGGTTTTTCGCACTTGAAGAGTGTCCGTTTTGGCAGCCTTGCAATGCCACCTTTTCTCATTCACTGACCTCCGCTGGAGGCCGTGCCTGAGGTGTAATAGAATCAAATTTCGGACCAACCGATGAGGATTTTCACTGGCATATGCAAAACCTTTCTGCAGCTGCTCTCCGTTATTGCATGCGCCTGTCGTGCCCGACAGGTCGGTCTCCGTGCGGCGACGAGACCCGGCGCCGGCGGGACACGCCCTGACCAATCAACAGAGCAGCTGCGTTGTCAAAGCTCATTTTTGGGCTGTTAAAAATTTATTTGACACCACTTCGATAAAAATAAAGACAAAGTAACCTCTATTCAAGTTTGGGCGCCGTACATTGAACGACATAATAATTTATATTCGCTAAACTTCTGCGTCCAGGCTCAGCCAATGGGAAGGCGCTCTGTCGATCGGTCTGCGTGACGTCACGCCACCCTGGGGTGCCTTCCATTTCAAAGTGGAGCCCCGGTGTGAGACTCTCTCAGGACGCCGGGTGTGCTGGGTGTCGGTGCAGCCGCTCTTTCATTTCGGTGCCTACCCTCCTAGTCGGAGTCCTCCAACAGCCAGCATGACCAACGAAGCCGAGACGAAGACTGAGGCGCCGCCCGCCCCGGCCGACACCGACGTCCCCGTCAAGGAGGAGGTGAAGGCTGAGGCCAACCGGGAGGAGAAGTCTGACCAGGACACCGAGAAGGACAAGAAGCCGGAGGAGAAGAAGGAAAAGAAGCCGGCGCCGCCGCCCAAGCCGGCCGTGCACAAGCCGGACTTTGAGAAGGACGTGGTGTACCTGTTCCAGTTCTCGCGCACCCCGGTGCTGCCCTCCATTTCGCCCTTCTGCCTCAAGATGGAGACTTTCCTGAGGGTCGCCGGTATCAAATACGAGGTGAGAATGCCGGCACGGTCTGCTATTCGTTTCTTTTGAATGCTCGCCTTTCCCGAGTGTTTCGTGCTCTCGTGTCCTGTCGCTGCTTGCATGCCCGTGAGCGCGCGCCCGCGGAGTCTGGGCTCGCTGGAATGTGGGTCCCATTAGTGGGCTCGCCCGGGGAGGCCAACGGTTCTCGCCCCTTTTCACCCCTTTTCCCGTGTCTGGCTGCCGCTTACGCTCTGGCCGCCCCCCCCCCCCCCCATGGGCCATCGAACTAAACGCCGCAAGGATACATAACTTCTGAATCTGGCGACTTCAATGAACTTGTGTTGCTGTTTGATTTGGTGTGTCTGAAGTGTGTGTCGTGACAGTTGCGCTCATGTGTGCCGATCGATTCATTTCTTCGCAATTTCCGAGAAACTGTGTTTTGTCCACACCGAGCTTAGAAGCACTAAAAAGCGCCATATAGTTTAACTGTCCAATTTCGCCGCCATAAAACTATTTTCGCCGGCCTGACCACCTTCAGCGCGATCCTCTAGCCTCGTCCTCTGGGACCGGGACGGTGCCGGGTGGAGGAACAGAGGGAATTAACAGACGCCTCGGGCGGTGCCCGCCGAGGAGGGGCTGGGGAAAAGCGGAAGGTCATTCGAGCGGGCGCCATTCGATCGCAGACTGTGCTCGAACCACCAGCGCCCGGCGGCCCGTTCCGAAATTATAGCCGGATTTGTGATGGGCGATAGATCGCGTTACCGGAAACGGGCGCGCTTAATGAACGTTTTAACACCAGCCCGATGGTGGAGGTCGTCTCACGGGCTGGGCGTGGGTGATCTGAACACCAGCCCGATGGTGGAGGTCGTCTCACGGGCTGGGCGTGGGTGAGATGTATAGAATCTGGCCACGGCAGTCGGACCTGGGTGCGCCGGCGGTGTCACGGGCGTTGACCACCATGCATTGCAGGGGACGGAGTTGTCTGTTAATCTGGCTGCAGTCGATGCAGTGCAGCAGAGCAGGCAGCATTTCATCCTTCAATAAATTGGTATTGATAACTGTAGTTACTCATGTCATTTCGCCAACATTTTGGTGTCATAAGGTGAAACGGAGGACCGTAGTCAAGCACCGTTAACAAGTAGTTTACGGTCCTTTTTGTGTGGCTCTATATATGGGGACGTGGCAGTCTACACCTCCGAGCAAACTCACGGTCGTGACAATGACGAACCGTATCAGACTTGATCTGCGAACAGACAGGCGCGAATTACACACTGATAGCTCTGCTCAAAGTTGAACTGCGCGAGCTGCTACTGGTTTGCTTGTCCATTCATGATAAGCATGTAGCAGGACATGATATTTCCCTACAAGGTCTCTTCGAATTCAAGTGGATGGAGCGCGCCTAATCGTTTTAGTTCGTTTTCTGAAATAAACAGAAAATTGCGATTTCTAAAAGCACCTTATAAGTGGAGTTTTTCTATTGTCGTGCCTTGTTGATCATACTCAAGATGACCATTGCAGTCGACGCATCGTCAGACACCAATTAACAGCGATGTTGTGTCGACGGTGGCACTAGCGTTAGCCAAAATGGTGCATAATGGGAAAAGCCACTGTCCCACATTCCTTTTCCATATGTTCTATGCTAAAATATTTGATAACCTAAGATTGGATTGCAAAGAGGTTGAATCATGCAGAATTACTACGACGTGAGTAAAAAGCACCTGACGAAGAAGATACCAAAAGTCGAAACTTTTCCCAAACCGGCGTGTTTTGCGCCCCATCTTGCTTTTCGTTGTTAATTGTCGTCGCCGCAACGGGACTTTTCTGCCAAAAAACACGGTTCTCATTAGTCGTGGAAACCGAGTTTGACGAGTACGTGCAAGAGAATAGCTGTCATCAGTCATCAGAAACTGGGCCTTTATAACATTTCAGCGTTCAACCTGGGCGCGCTTACCTACGTCCGGAAATTTGTCCTTGCACCTGCACCCAAGCATGGTCACTGTCTGGGCTTCTGTTCCCGCTTAGCGTCGTTTTCAAATCTGAATCGAAAAGTTTCCGGCTGTGCTTTCACAGCTTTGCTTTAATTTTCACGTCATCCAGCTGTTTTCAACGGCAAGTGTCAGCAGTCCCAGGGCGCTATTTCGCGCATGCATGAATTAGAAATGCGGCCAGTAGGGCCGGCACCGGCCGCCGTTGCACCCCGGTGCTGCGGCGTGCAGTTCGCTCCGCTTGGGACGGTCGTCGGTATGTGGCGGCTGCCCTACTGGGTTAATGTGGCCCGCTGCTTGGGAGCCGTGTTTCTTGCGGTCCGCGGCTAGTTAAAACCCCGGGTTTATGAGGCAGCGGCGTACATTTTCTTGGCCGAGGAGCTTTGATTGATGATCTCGCTAACGTGCGAAGTTGGACGAAATTCACGCAAGTTGGAAGCGGTCGTGGTGGGAGGAGGCAAGAGTTTAGAACAAATAAGCCTTGAATAAATTTATGTAGCTAAGAAATGGTCGTATTGGAAGTAAGTAAGCTTGCTCGCATGTTAGTTTAGGCTGTGCTTGGAATTGGGGTCGCAGGTACCGAGAAAATAATCGAGCACATACTTCATGTGCTGACGGGTGTCAACTTTTCATAACCAGGAGATGCTGGTTGGATGACATTATCTTTCCAAACATTCGTTGATATGGTCTGCTTCTGGGTATCGAAAATTAACTATACCTCATGCAAAGATTGATGCGGGCTTCAAGGTATTTGATGTCAGGTCTTAAGAACTCTGTGCGGATAAATATGTTGTAAGTACGGCAAGAAGTTGGGTCAGTACATTCAAGAGTTTCTAGACGGTTTGTTTCTCAGCTGTGTCCTGTAAATCGCTCAACTGTATGAACATTAACTTCCATCAGGGATCCACAGTCCTACAGCATGTAGACTGGATTGAAGCTGATCGATTCAGGCCACAAGCTCGAGTGTTATCACCTCCGGCACATGTTTGCAGCGGCACATGTCTGTGGCGATATCTGGACATATGCACCATGTTTTAGTGGATGAGGAACACAAGCAGGTGACAGTCATCTGATCCATCCCGTAATGGTACGTCAAATCTCAAAGCCCAGCTTCAGCTGCTTTCGACGTTAAATGGCTGAGGTGCCACAATTGCGTGCGTTCGGAGCCCGGAGCGTCACCATTCAATAATGGGCCCCTATTGTATCCAAAGTCACGCCACTCCCCGCGCGGCCCCTCCAGGCGTCGCCCTGCCAGACCGAGGCCTCCTCCTCGTGCACAAGGACGCGTCCTTCCCCCCCCCCCCCCACCCCACCCCGTCCCGTGACGCCCAACACTTACCCTGTTTACATGGGCAGCTGTGATTCGAATTAAGCCGGGACCCGTCCTCGATCCGAACTATCTGGCCCATGTATACACTCACGCGCCGTTCCGCTGATTCGAATCGTGCGCCGGAGGAAATCCCTTCCCGTGAGAGGATCATCCGTTCAGGAAGGGATTTCGTCCGAATTATCGGCCGTCAGCTGTCTAAACAAAAAAAAAGAAAAATGCCTGGCGCACGCAGTTCTGTTCATAGCCATTTCAGCTTTGTGCGGTGTTACCGCTTTTCCACGGGTTTTTAGCTATTGCTCGAGACGGTTCAAGTCCAAGATGGTAAGGGAAAAGAGAAGGAAGGTGAAGTTGACACCATGCTGCTAAAACTACTCTTATTATTGAGGGCCTTGAGTGGCTGGCAGCACAGAAATGCTCACGTAATTTAGCCTTGCTAGGCGCTTGATCTATGCAGACAGCAGGCGTCGACGGTGTTTGGTGCTATCTTTCCGCCTAAAGGTTAGATTAGTTTACATCTGGGGCAGGCTCCATGCGTCCAAAAGCCAGATGGAGGTAATATGGTTATTTTATATAGCTTTGACTTGTTCTCATTTTAATTTTTGGATTGCTCAAAATTCTTGCAGAGAATGCCTCCAAGTTTTGTTCATTAAGTTAATACCTTAAGTCCCCAGGAGTGTTTTTGCAGATGTTCCTTAAATTAGGTTGCTGGTTGCCTGTCAGTTTAATTTGTGTGAGAAAGGTAGCTTAAAAATTGCTGCACGATATGACGGATGAACAAATATAGATCATTGCAGTCAGCTCGGAATGTGAACTTTTTAATGGTAGGACCGAAATTGCCCAATGATGGGGTCAAAACAGCAAGAAAGCAAATGTGAACACTGGATGAAAATAGTTATCATTTCTCTGCTAAATCCAAGTTTGTGTGTTCCATGTGCAGGAAAACAGTGCATAAACTAACACCTAACATGATGGCACATGCTGCATGGAGAACACGTCTGTGTTGCATATCATCACCTGTTTTTGTGCTGGTGATTAAATATGTCACCTTGGTGCTTTTTTGTGATGGGTGTCTTTGCAGGCCACGAGGTAGGTAATTCAACTGTTCAACAATTCTTGCAGGGAGTACCAATAGTTCCTTTCATTAGGTGAATACATAAATGCCCCAGGATTGATTTTGCAGACATTCCTCCTGTGACTTGAACATTTGGTTGACCACCTATTGGCAGGAGGGATGTGCTGGATATTGGTGACTGGCTTGTCAAGGAAATATGAAGTTACGTCACACTGGTAGACCAACTGGCAAGGAAGTGGGGGCTGGAATATTTGTTTTTGATGCAATTAGGCTGTTTGTTGCTTGTCGGTTTAATGTGTGAGATAGGTAACTCAATAATTCCTGCATGATGCAAAGGATCAACAAATATAGGCAATAGATAATTGCAGTCAGTGCAGAATGTGAACTATTTTTAATGATGGGACCAAAATTGCCCAGTGATGGTTCCAAAATGTCAAGAAAGCAAATGTGAGCACTGGATGAAATTAGCTGTCATCAGTACTCTGTCAAATCCAGGTTTGTGCATTTCATGTGGAAGAAAACAGTGCATAAACTAAGTAAACCTAACCTAATGCCACATGATGTGCAGAGAACATCTGCAGTGCACATCATTACCTGTTTTTGTACTGGTGAGTAAATATGTTGCCTCGGTGCTTTTTTGTGACACGTATCTTTGCAAACCATGAGGTGGATAATTGAGCTGTTGCTATAATTAATCATTTGTTATGAATTTTGAGCCCAGATTGCTTTTGTCATGACAGCTCTGGGGCTGGTTCACGTTATGATCTTTGGACTGTGCGAACACGGCTGTTTGTGCCACCTAGCCATCAGTCCATATCAGCCAATGCTGTTGACTGCAAGGATATCAAAGTAGTATTTCAACCCTAGTATGTCAAGAAAGCAAATAGCTGCATTCTGACTTGCCAGTCCATGCCAAGTCTAAATGGCAATGCTGCCCGCAGGTACTGATGATGCATTGGATGGGGAAAGACAACATAGTTACACAATTTTTGCCACTAACTATGTAGCATTCATGAGTCATTTCTGTAGCTTAGCTCACTGTTGCAGGCTGCTCATAAATGCATTGGTGCGGGATTAGGTAATGTGTTTCTTGGGCTGCGCAAAGTAGATGACATGATGCTGGGTGGCATACTGATGAGTGTGGTAAGTTTGTGAGTGTCATTGGCCAATACAAGAAAATACTGATTTCGTGCTAGCTAGTTTCCTGCTAGTAAAAATTTGCATATAACACTGCTTATGTGACAGATTTGGCAGTGCTGACTGCGCAACTCCTGTGTTTCAAGTGCTATGGCTTGTGCTGTAGCTACAAAGCCTATGAGTCCCGCACAGATCATTTTTCCAACGGAGTCCATCTTCCTCCTCGCCCTCAAATCTGTCTCGCGCCCGCCATGGCTCGTGACATTCGCCATCCATACGCAGAGTACCGGCTTTTTTCTTCTTGTTTTGTTCAGTTCGCCTCAAAAGCGCAGTTTTCGCCCATAACCCGTTCCTTGGTTCGAACTAAGCGGGATCGAACTATCGACCGTTAATCCGACGTAAAGCCGGTTTCGCCCATGTAAACGCCCCTCGCCGAGAGGGTTAACGTCGCATGATCCGTTCCGATCTTAATTCGAATTATCCTCGGCTGCCCATGTAAACCGGGTAACTGTGTTTTTGTCTGACGGGCCTCTCTGTTCCTTTGTTGACGCATCCGCTCCGAGAGGTCTGAACGATTGGCCAGCTGTCTCTGGGCCGCGTCGATAGCCGCTCCGTTTGATCGGCGCAAACAGCGCTGGTCACGCTCGTGATACGGGGCCGAACGAGCGACTGCGTCCGGTGACGCATCGCGACAGTGCAGCACAGATGATGGTCCGGAACGCGAGCCAGCAGCCGACATTAATATCCGGCGCTGCTGAGTCACGACCTTCCTCCGGCATCTGGACCGCTGGCTCGCAGCGTCGACTCGCTGGCTCGCCAGCGCCGACTCTCTGGCTGGCAGCGCCGACTCGCTGGTTCGCCAGCACTGACTCGCTGGTTGGCAGTGCCGACTCGCTGGCTGGCAGGAGGGACTCGCTGACTTGCCAGCACCAACGCGCGGGCTCGCCAGCACCGACCCTTTGGCTCGCCAGCACGGACTCAATGGATCGCCAGCACCGACTCGTTGACTCGCCAGCACCAGCTCGCTGGCTCGCAGTAGAGCCTCGGGGCGCCCTCAGACGAGGCGAGCCTCCGCTCACTCGGCGAGAGCCGGCCGCTGAGCAGCTCCTGGAAGAGTCCATTTCGAGAGCGTCTTCGTGCGCGGCCGAGCGGGGGTCGTGCCGGCCGGAAGCGGCTCAATTATGCCAATTACTGGCTGACGGATGGAGCGCCGACCGGCGGTGAGCAATCCTGCCTTGGTGGTGACCTATGGGAGGCTGATCGGTCGGCGCCCCGCTCAGACTTCCGACGAAGCGCAGTTTGGCCGGCGGCGAGGTTTATGGCTGCCAACTTCATGCGCAGTGGCTGAGTTGTGATGGTAATTAGTTTGCAGTCTCGGTGCTGCCGTGTTTTGACTCTCCTGATGCGTTCAGCTCATGGGTAAGGAAGGATGCAACAGGTGGCCTTTACACCAAGCAGCTAATGCAGTTAGGTTGCGCACTGCAGACTGCGTTTCCGAGTAATTAAACGTTTATGTGGGAAGTAATCACACCCTCACGATTTTTGGTAGAAGGCGTGACCTGCTCATCGCCACTTCGCTTTCAGTGGCGCCGCTCTTCCGATGCCTAGAAGGGCTCTAGAATCCCTGCGCTGCCTAATGGCGGTCCCTTCTCAAGTCTGTTGCCTTGCTGCCGTCACCACACCCGGCTCCGATGGGGCCGCCGCTGACCGGTGTCCACCAGTCAGCTCACTGCTCTCGCGGCGCTCCGGCCTTCCGCGCTGCAGCCTGATGTCTTCCGATAGCCCGGGGCGGCGGAATAGGGGCCGGGGCCGGGCTGGGCCGGGGTCGGCTTCCGGACGTCGACCCCGTCGGCGGGAGACGGATGGGGTCGCCCTGCAGCGGGGTCGCTGGCGGCCTGGTCGCCGCATACTGAGCGGGTGGCGGCACCGGCGTCTGCAGTCTGCACACGCACGTCCGCCGCCTTTTGACGCATGCGCGTGCGCACGTGGCCGCGTGCGGTGACCCGCACAGCGCGTCACGTGCCTGGGCACCTCTGGGCGGCCACGTGCGCTGGCCTGCGTGACTCTGCGCTCTCCCTTTTTCTGGACGTTGGACCGGCACGGCTGTGGGCGATCTCGGCACGTGCCTCACCCCTCTCCCCTCCCCTTCCCCCGCTCTGGTCACCTCGTCGCAGTATGTGAAGTAAACAGTAAACACGACCGGCTGCCGGCGTCTGGCCGTCCTCACGTCCCTTACGGGTGACCACAGCGCAGTCCGTTCAATGTTTGCTCAATTTATTGCGTTAAACGGAGCTGGAGAATGGCGCAGTCTACTACGCTTGGGCTAGCTCCGGGACAGGATTGCAATGATCGGACTGCAATTCCTGCTGGCCATTTGCATGCGGCCGCTTGCCGTTTGCATGCACTAAGGAAGATAGCTTCGACGCTGCGGACGCGGAGATCCTTGGAGTGCGACGCTACCGACGCTGAGATACTCGGAGTGTGACACTACCGACGCTGAGATCCTCGGGAGTGCAGCCCCTCACAAGACTGCCGAGCCCCAGTCTTGAAACAGGCGAGCAACGACAGCTGGACGGATGGTCTGCAGTTCCCAGACGATTGTATACCCTTTGCACTAATTTTGGGTGGGTCAATTTGTTTTTGCCGCAAGATTCCACTTCGCCGCGTTTTGATGCGCTGTATCATCCGTTTTAGCTCACGATCTCAGAGTCGATGGTTCCGACCATAGCATGGCCATCCGTGAAGCGTCTGTCACGACACCTGCAGTCACTCGTCTGTCACGGCGCCTGCAAGCTGGGCCCTCCGGCGCCATGGCGTAGCTGCAGTTCATCTTGCCTCGGCGTGGGGAGGCCGGCGTGTCATTTCACATTCCCGGTGCGCTGTTCCGTCCCTCCTCCCTCCCCGCTCCCTCGCCGCCGCAGGGCGGCAGCGGCAGCGGCCATTGCACCGCGCACCGGCCAGACCAGCGCAGCGGTTTGGGCATTCGGGAGCGGGCCAGCCGGCCATCTGGGCCAGCCGGCGGCCCGGAACCGCCCGGGGAAACCGGGCTGCGGTGGCCGCGCGGCCGCGGCCGGCTGCCGCCGACAGCCGGCGCTGCTCCGCTGCCGCCGGCTCCCGCGCGCCGCTGCCGCCGGCGGGCCCGGCACGCGCGCACCGTCCGCGAGCGTCTGGGAGCGTCTGTGTTGTGCTCGCGCTGCTGCTTAATTCAATCAGGCTGGGAGCGAGCGGCGGTCGAGGGGCGCCAGTGGCATTTTTCTCGGCGGAGGGCCGCGGGCCCGGGCTCGTCGCCGCGCGTCGGAACAGAACGTTCACCCCCCGTGCAATAAATCGCGCTGTCCAACTCCGCGTTCCGCTCACGTTCTCCTTTGAGCAATTGATTTACGTCCCTTATCTTTCATAAACAGGCGGACGTGACGCCTTCAGTGGGCCCCCAACACGTCCGGCTCTGCTCTTTCTCCCCCCCCCCCCGCCCTCTGTCTCTCTCCCCTCCTCTCCCTGTTATTATCTCCCGCTTCTCTTAACCCTTGACTTCTACTCGCTCCGTCATTCATCTTCGTTTCACCGCATGCAGGACTTTTGCAGACCGTTTAGGGGCGTGCTGCAGGGCTGATGGCGGCTGGTTGGCTCACTAACAGTCTTTGCTCGGAGGCGTTGGGCTGGCCGTCCGCTCACAGGCGTTAGGACTATCGTTCAGAGGCAGCGGGCGCCAGTGACCAAGGGGCAGCAGGCGTGGTCACCTGCTGGCCAGCCGTGGTGGTGGAAAATGGTGGTGACACGACTGGGATAGCAGTTGGCCTTGGCACTCTCCAATAAACCGTTTTTTCGCTCCTTCGTGGTACCCAGTGAGGCCAGGCGGCCGCATTTGCCGCGAGCGTGTCCTCCCCGTGCCGTGGTGTCCCGGTAGACCCAATAACATCCCGGGCGGGGCAAGCTACTTTCGCCTGGAGGCCGAGCATGAAGGGTTCATGAGCCGACTCCCGCTATCTAACGCACAGCAAGGGACATATATGAGTTATTTATTAACGCCAGCCCTATTAACGCCAGCCCGGTTAATGTTGTCCGGCAGCACTGCAAGAACCGCGCGAAGATCCGTTGATCTGGCAATTTCGCACAGTGGCAATTGCAGGTCCGCAGCAGGGCTCCCTGCTTCGGACCGGCCTTGGTCAGCTGTGCCCACGGGCGCCGCAGCCGCGACCCCACCAGCGTGGCGGTGTGCCCTCGTGGCTGTGGCGTGACTCACCATTCACTCCCGTGCCGCCGCGTGACGCACTGTTTATCGGTCGGCGCCGTGACGCCGCCGCAGGTTTGCGTCCCGTGATCAGGTCACATGCTCTACCCCCCCCCCCCCTGGGGGGGGGGGGGCGCCTCCGCCTCCGGGGCTCTGTCCGCATCCGGCCGGCTGCCCCACCGCTCTGCGGTGCTTGGTTATCGTCCGGGGGAGGCTCGATGCCTCGAGCGTTCCGAATACCTGGGCTCTTAAACAGCCAGGATAGCCGTTGAAGCTGTTTACTCACTGCGACTGGATCCTCCGTCTCGCTAGTCAGTTTCAGATAGTGCTGCACGCGCTGCGTGTTGTACATCAGTGCAGGGTTCAAGTGACAGTCGGCCACGTACCAGTAATTACCACGCCAGTATGTGCCACGCCGGCCTCAGCACCTGTAAAAGAACGTACCTCACCGGCGTCCGCGCCAGTCAACGGAGGCTGAGCTGTGGCGTGCCGCTGCAGGTGTTTACCAGGGGAGCCCGTCCAGACGCGAGCCCCCTCACCTCGCTCATCCAGCTCCGACCAGCCACAGCCTATGTCTGGGCCCTCTTGAGTGCCCATCGGCAATAGTTTCGCCGATACAGCTCTTGGCTGGATGAAAAGGAAGTGATGGGAAAATTCTGTCATGGGATGAAATGAGGGATGAGGACTGCTGGTTTTTCAGTTTCCGGTATGTCGTAAAAGGTGTGCATTGTTTGCAACGATGTCAACTGCGGCAAAACGCACATTTGGGGCCTGTAGTTGTAATACACATGCGCATTGTACTGCACCTGCAAATGTATGGTTCACTCACATGACTGATGGCGATTGTATTCATTGCCTTGCCGCCACAGCATGACATGACATGACATGACATGACATGACATGACATGACATGACATGACATGACAAGACTCGACAGTCGACAGTAAGGCCACTTGCGTCCAACTTCGACACAACTCGCTCACGACCAGTGCAGTGGAAAGGTTTTTCAGAAGGTCAAGTGGTGGCCGTTCCCGCTGGACCTCCTGACGAGAACCTCTCGGTAGACCTCCTGACCATACCCTCCCGCTGGATCTTCTGGAGAGAACCTCGTAGTAGACTTCACTATACCCTGCCGCCAGACCTCCTAACCAGACCCTCCGCAAAGCCACCTCCAGGTTGGAGCGGCGCTGCGCGTCGTCGCCGTCCGCGGACCACGTCGCCGGCCACGCTCGAGCTGCCCCGTCTGGTCGCCTCGAGAGCTACCTTGGGCCCGTCCCTCCCCCGCGCCTGCCGCCTGCCCCGGCGGGCCTTCATGCATTGTCCGACCGGTCGACCGCGGCGAAGATCCGATGCCGACGTGCGGCGAATGCTGGCCCCGTCCGCGCCGGCGAGACGCGCTTCCTGTGTCGCATTGTGTCGCTTTGTGTCGCCGCCATTGTTCCCGGCTGGCGGCGCGCGGTGCCGCGGCCGCCGGTGCGTGAAAGTATTTCTGTGTCTGCACCGTCGTCCGTCATCGATACGGGCGAGGAGCTTGTTGTGATAGCGCCGGGTGGCATTGAACCTGGGTCTCATTAGCGAAACGGCGCTGCGTTTCGGGCGTTCGTGGAGACCGATCTGCATACTTGAGGATCAGATGGCGGTGCTGCGTTGTTTTGTTCAGAAGTCGACATTGGTGAGTTCACGACGCGTAGCGGTGTTCCATTATCAATGCTTGAAAGCCGGCCTGCCGCTTGATAAGGAGCATCCGTAGCTGTGGAAGGCGGCTGTTATCGATTACTAACGATTCCGTTACCGATACCCAGAAGTATGCCTGCGTGGTGTGCGCGCGCCACTGATGGAGCGCGCACTCCCACGTCGGGGAATTTCACGTTATCCACCGTCAAAATTGGCTTAAAAGCCGCCGAGACTCCCACGACCGCCGCCGCCGCCGCCGCCGCCGCCGCCGCCGCGTCCCGCCGCCCCGCCGCCGCCCCGCCGGAAGTGGCAATCATTTCCGTTAGCTGGCTAATCACGGGCGGCGCGCGTCTTGTGGCGCGGTGGCGTGTCTCGGCCCGTTGCCCCGCCGCCCCGCCGCCTCGGGGCCGCGACGACGACGCCACCTCGCCGCCCCGGAGCGATGACGACACCGGTCACGCAGAAATTCATGACGTGGCTCTAATTATCACGTGTTTGTGCCCTCACAATCATGTGTCATTTTTAATTCCGAAAGAAGAAATGGCAACTTAAGTGGAGAAGGGATTAGAATAAAAGAGGAACAGAAAAGGAGGACGGTTAGTGAACAGAGTAAGCCTCTTTTTGTTGAAACAGTTTCTGAACTGAAGCGTTTATAATTTCAAGGAAGGGCGTTGGTAGTGTAGCAGTTAGCTGCGCGTCTGGGAAACCATGCGGTACGGGCTCGATTCCTCACGGGACCAGGGTGAGAGGTTGGAGACGCCATTTGCTTTGCTTGTTCCAACGGCGTATCATGCAATATTTGCAACTAGCCCTGTACACTAAGTAACTAGTCCTGACGCTTCACTAGTGTGATTTTGAAATATGCTCAAAGGTGAGGGAGTCCCTTTGACTTGAATCCGACCTTCCCTGACCTGGGAACTCCTTAGCTATCGCAGGTCACCCCGCCTCCTCACTGGCTCACATCACGTCATCAGCTGGCCAGGTCATCGGACGCGCTCGCCCGGCGCCCGCGGCTCGGCCGCCGCCCGGCGCCCGGCGTCCGCCCGCTGGACGCGGCGGCGGAGGGCGGCCCGCCCCAGCCGCGACCTGGGTCAAGGTGGCCTTCCGGCGGCGCTGGCGGCGCTCCCACGCGGCCGGCGCCGCTTCCGGCCGCGGCGGTCGGCGGGACGCCCCGGCGACCCGACTGCGGTGTCGCTCAGGTCACCACCCGGCCCGCGGTTGGGCGGGGGGGGGGGGGGGGCGGAGGGTCTGACGGGCGATAAGTCGCCTCGCGAGCGGGCCGCCGGACGAGAGGGTCTGCAGCGGCCTCCGGCCGCCGCAGCAAGAGAATGCGCTGCGCATTTACATGGGGAGGTGGGAAGCGCTTGAGAAGGCATGAGTTTGTGGAGGAGGGCGGAGGCTGGCACGGTGCTTGGCCTCCTGGCTGGGAAGGCGCCAGTCGGCAGGCCCCCGTGAGAAGCCCACGCCAGGTGCACACGCTGATCGCCCGCAGCCACAGACATGACGGCGATCCGTCCGGCGTTAGTGATTGAAATTTACAGGGGAGGGGGAAGGGAGAAAGGATGGATGTAAGCGCTGATCCAGCAAAAAGGCTATCACGGAAGGCCTGCCCCATGCTGGCTATGCTATTGGTGAGCCTATTATTGCACGTGAATGTGTAATAGACAGCTGAATGAGGGCGGATTGACAACCACGTGCTTATTTCGTTTGGAACTTTTCGAGATATTTCCCGTTCGCTGTTGCCATTCGCAGTCCGGCCGCTGCTGAGTCACAGCAGCTCGGGTCTCAGTGTTCGTCATCGCGAGCGGTGAGGACGGGTTGCGTTTGGGCGGCGGATGAGGGCGCCCGAGCGTGGACGCAGACTCAGCTGGCTGTCAGCCGACAGTCGACGCCCGCCGCGCTTCAGCGGCCAGCGGACAAATTGGCCCGCCCGCTCCTGTCGGCGCGCGTCCGCTCTGAAAGCGGCGCCGCCTCCCCAAAGCGGCGCGTCACGGAGCCGTCGTGCGTCCCGCGCGCGCATTGACGCCGCGTCCCCTCCCCCCGCTCCGCGCTACCAGGGACTGGCGGTCCGCACCTGCTTCCCTCCCCCCCTCCGTCGCCCCCCGCCGCCGCCTCTGGGGTCGGCTGCGCGGGCAGGAGCGGACCCGACTGGCGACGATTAGGGCTGGTGGGAGCGGTGAACACGAACCCGTGACGACTTCCCTTCCCAGCCGACCGCGGCGGCGGCGGCGGCGGCGGCGGCCGGCCGGCCGGTCGCCGGCCCAATTACGGGGGCGCCCGGCCCGCGCAAACGGCCCGGCACCGGCGGCCGGCGCCGCGGGCACCGCTGGCACCGCCGGCGCAGAACAGCGTGCAGGAGCGCGTGCAGCGGCTGTCACGACCGGACGCCTGGAAAGGCCGGGCATTTGGGTAAAGCACGACGTGAAACGTGCACTTTGCGGACACGGACAATGCGAGAGTTGGCTCAGATAATCGGCTCCTCCCCCAAACTGTGTCGCTGAGCCCGCCCCTGCTGCCCGTGGGTAGGGGACAGGGGTGGGGTGCCGCGAAAGGGAGAGGGGACCGTGCGCGGCGGAATGACGCGGCAAAAAACGGCCGTCGGGCGGCGGCGTCCTCTGATTGGTGTTTGCACCGGGCTTTGCATGCTGTTTGATTTGCTGGTGTGGCTCAGCCGCTTGCGTGCCGGACAATGGGCGAAATCGAGCACGACCCATCATAAACAGCGGGCTGGATGTTGTATTACGTGGAAAGCTAGTATTAGGGCCACTTTTGCGAAGGTCGTGTGCAAAGCAGGCCTTGGCTCAATGTCTGTTTAATATTCGTGTCTTGCTGCGATGAGGGCGCCTTTGTGCTTTTACGTAAATCCTGTCTGTAACCGGAGACCGCCCGTCTTGCACTTCGACTGTGCCGGCTCTGTCAGCTGTTTCTGTTTCGGAGCCGCGGTGCACCAGCTAGTCTCGCGGTACACGACCCAATTGGGGTCCGCGCCCGACGCAGAGGACCCGCAAAAACGGTCTGCCGTTTGTTTGGTGGCTGGCGTCCGCTGCCGTGTTTTTTGCTGAGCGCACTGACACAATCTGCACCGGCGTCGGCGGTCTGTGCGCCGTTTTTGTGCCCTCTGCACCGCGATGCGCCTCTGCAGCGGTTCCACCGCGCCACCGCTGCGTCGCTGATTTATGTCGATCAGCAGCGCTAATTACCAGCGGTGGTCGGCAGGCCCGCCATGGCATGCTACTGCCCACGGACAGGCGGCGCTGCGGCGTGCCCTTACGGGCTTCTTACGCATGTTTGGGATGAGACGGCTGCACATATCACGTCCGAGGCGAGAACTCGAGGGAGTCAACAAACGAACCAGTGCGTCGAGCAAGCCGAGCCGCGCTTTGCTACGATCGGAAATGTATTTTAGCAAACTTTGTCTCTCATCCTACACGAGCATGGCCAGCAGCCCGTTGGTGCGGTCGTTCGTTGACTGTTGCTTGGGTCTCCGGGCAGCCTCGAGGGATCCCGCCCTGCATTTGTCGCGGACCTTCGGTCGGTAAGCTAGGAACACCCAGACCACGATGTGGGACACAAGCTCACAACTGACACAGCGGACTGGTATCGCTGCGACAGAAGGCGTGCCTTATCGGCAACCGCTCGTTCCCTTTCCCATCTCTCCCGCGCGGGACGGAGAAACGGGGTCATCCCCTGCCAGTGGCCCTGCCCCACCATGGCGTTAATTGGATGCTGTGCCGTCCCTTGTCCCGACCCTCCCCGCCGTGGAATGTCGGGGTGGGGCCGGTTCGCGCGTTCGCACGCGTGTGGCCGGGAGCGGGGTCGCGTGCAACAGCGGGAAGCGGTAGTCACACATGCTGCCCCCGTCATCACGGTCGGTAATGTCGGGTTGCGGCCCATCCGTGCGTGGTTTTGGCGCCCGCGGGCACAAACCGCGGCACGGTCGGCCGATCCAGGCGGGGGGGGGGGGGGGGGGGGGAGGAGGGGAGGGGGGCGCACGGTCGGCCGATCCAGGCGGGGCGCTGGCCGCTGGTCTCCGTCGCCGGGCGCTCTGGGACGTTACCGGGTGCTGGGAACCAGCGCCGCCCTCTTCAGGCCCTGTCTGCGACCTTGCCTGGTGCCTTTGTTCATGGCGGTGATTCGTGACGCTGTCCCAGCGTCAGTAGTTTACGAAGAGGCGTGGCGCGCTCGACGCGGGATGTCTGCGGGACCGTCCTTGCGGCAGGGGTGTCGGCGGGACCGTCCGCGGGGCAGGGGTGTCAGCGGGACCGTCCGCACGTTAGGGGTGTCGGCGGGACCGTCCTTGCGGCAGGGGTGTCGACGGGACGGTCCGGGCGGGGGGGGGGGGGCAGGGGTGTCGGCGGGCCGACCCGGGGCGCAGGGGTATCTGCGGGACCGTCCACCGGGCAGGGGTGCCGGCGGGACCGCCCGCGGGGCAGGGGTGTCGACGGGACCGCCCGCGGGGCAGGGGTGTCGACGGGACCGCCCGCGGGGCAGGGGTGTCGGCGGGACGACCCGGGGCGCAGGGGTATCTGCGGGACCGTCCACCGGGCAGGGGTGTCGGCGGGACCGCCCGCGGGGCAGGGGTGTCGACGGGACCGCCCGCGGGACGGGGGTGTCGACGCCGGCGGCACTGTGTTTGCGCGTTCACGCTCGGCCGACGTTTGCAGAATAGCCTGGATTTGAAGCAGACGTGCATCCCAGTGTTTTGCAATGCTGATCTGTCGTAATTACGCACCAAGGAGTTTGCTCCTTTGTGTATCATTCTGCTGGAATAAACGCCACGTGGTTCTCGTGTTATTCGCGAGTCACTTGTTTGTTAGATATCGGTGTGGGTGAACGTTAACGTCGCGGCACTGGCGAACACCGTCGGCGTCGGCGATTACCGTGGCCCAAAACACGGGTCCTCCTCGTTTGCGACACTGAGTCCCGATCGGACAGCCCTGTCTCTGGCCTCGGCTGAGAGTGCTGCGCTGCAGCGGCGCCGCCGCCGCCGCCGCCGCCGTTGGTCCACACCGCCACTTCAGCCGCCTGCTCGGTGGGCCCATACGGCCATCTTCGGAGCTGGGAGAGCCCTCCAGATTCGAGCGCATGGCAGTAGATGACGTCAGCGGCAGGTTGCCCACCGGGAGCTGCTTCACATGCGTGCCGGCCGCGCTCTTGGCGCAGGTCTCTCGGAGCTGGGGCCGAGCGCGGCCGTTAGCCGACTCTGGCATGGGAACTGGCTATTGATGAGGCGCTGTGTCAGCGTCGACTGTGGGAACTGGAGTGCCAGCTTGTTGTTTTGTAGCGGATGGCGCGGTGAAAATGCGTATAGCATGCGGGGATTTGTGTCAGTCTTTTGCTCCGATCCCACGGGCCCGTCAGTATCGCGAAGTTAATGCGCGTGATTTGGGACAGTTCGTGAATTTTGATGCTCTGGTTGTGTAGACGCAACCACTGGTTGTGTAGATCAAAGGGATGGGAATGGTCTCTCTTGGGCCAATATATGGACATCTAACATCAATGGCAGTAGACTGTCAGGAACTAAGTAAAAGCGCCTGGTGCACTGGAAAAATTAGTACCTAGTCATGATTAAAAGTACAATAGAATCCGTAGTGAATTACCCTGCAAGTCGGCTCATAAGTACCCAATGCTACTGTCACGTGTGCGCGCGCTTTCCATTAAAGTCAACACTATAAGGGTTTCGGTAACGCGTTGATTATGCTACGCGTCTGAGAAACCAAAGGTGCTTGGTTCGATTCTCTGCAATGCCTCTTTGTGCCGGGTGGGAAGCAGGCGACGCCATATGACCTTAGCTGCTGAGCGTGCTGCAAGGCACAAGTGACAACAACGTGCCTATGAAAGGGCGGTTTTGCAACGACGGACCCGGAGGGGGGGGGGGGGGGAGGGCCTGGGGGATGGCCCTTTGGCCGAAGGGGCACTAACATTTTGTGGTAAAGGGCACCAAAATTCTCATTTCGTGCCCACATAACGTTATTTTTAAACCGGACTTAGTTCATGGGCATCCCAAGCGACTCCAAATATAAGTTCAACGTAAAAACTAAAAGAAAAATTCCTCTGGAAATAAATGGGGGCGTATTCGGCTCACCTTGCCACCGAAACTTATTTTATGGATTTAAAAATAGGAATTTGAAAAAGGTGCGGAGCTCGGGGACTTCGCTGTGAGGGGGGGGGGGGGGGGGGGGGGGGGGGGGAGGGTAGCGCCAAGCTCCAGGGCACCACAGTGAACCGTGACCTCTCCTTTGACAAAATCCTGGGCCCACCCCTGCGGCCATGCATTATGATCCCAGATGAGCTGTGCGCCGCTGCCGGTTCATAGGACCCCAAGTGCCTGGACAGTTCACGTCGTTCGCCTCATATCAAACGCCTGGGAAGGAAGTGCCGCCGCTCAGGCACGATCGCCCGGCCTTTGAGCCCGGGTCGGGTCCATTACTGGTGAATGACCAGTGTATCCCAACATGGCAGCATCAGGGCGCGATGAATGAGGCTTTTGCATTTTCTCACCGCGCTATTCTCAGCAAAGCAATATTTCAGCGGCTCCAAGCTGTCCCGCGCTGCGCGTTCCCATTGAGGAAAGCTATTCCCAGCCGCGTTCTCTGCATATGTCTAAGTGAGATTGAAGGAGACTCGGCTGGTATTGATGGCGAATGGAGACCGACTTAGACTGATGTAAGGATGCTGAGATGCGGGCTGAGGAATACTTGGCTGATACTTAGGGTGGTACCGGAGCACACAGGGATGGGGGCATATCGCGGAGACTAAGTGAGACACTGAGCCTGAGCGGGACACTGAGACTGAGCGAGACATGGGAGACAGGGTACGGCGCGAGGACAAGGTGCAGCTGCACCGAGACTGAATGGAACGAAGGATTAAGTGAGACCTTGTTTACAGAATGTGGACCACCGTATGAAGCTGCGCTCCAAGAAGGGCCAGCTGCCGTTCGTCGAGATGAACGGCGAGGAGATTTCCGACTCGTCCTTCATCATCAAGGAGCTGTCAACCAAGTTTGAGAAGGACCTGGACGCCCCGCTGACGGCCGAGCAGAAGAATCTCAGCCACGCCATGATCTCCATGATTGAGAACCATCTGCACTGGTGAGAGAGAGAGAGAGGGAGAGAGGGAAAGACAGAGAGAGAGAGACCCGGCCGTACCCTCCGGTCAATGGCCGATAGCGTTTCCCCGGCCGCCTCCGCACAACGGCCGGCTTATCAGCTGTTTGGCTGCGAGAGAACAGGAACTGTGCTGCAGAATCGCACTTAGCCTTAGTCAGTTGATTGCAGCCATGAGGCGTCGATGGCGTTCTGAGAATGTTTTGATAGTTTTCTGAAAACCCGTTGACGTCACATCGGCATCGCATATCGGGGAGACGCTGATGATAGCAGATCAAACATCGGGAATGTTCAGAATGTCGGATAACGCGCTTGGTCACACAGAGAGCAGACCGGCGAACCAGCCAGTGGTCCCAACATCGAACCAACCGGTGTTCCCAACATCGAACCAACTAGTGATCCCAACATCGAACCAACTAGTGATCCCAATATCGAACCAGCTGATGGTCCCAGCATTGAACCAACTGGTGGTCCCAACATCGAACCAACTGGGGGTCCCAACATCGAACCAACTGGGGGTCCCAACATCGAACCAACTGGGGGTCCCAACATCGAACCGACCAGTGGTCCCAACATCGAACCGACCAGCAGTCCCAACATCGAACCGACCAGTGGTCCCAACATCGAACCAACTGGTGGTCCCAATATCGAACCAACTAGGGGTTCCAACATTGAACCAACAAGTGGACCTACCGGCGGGCACATTTTGCATCTTCTGCTTTACCCGCTGATCAACCCATTCGTGGACCCACTGGTTGACTGACCAACTGGTGGACCCACTGGCAGATCCACGCGTAGACCCACCTTTGGACCCACCAGTTAACCCAAAGATAGGCCCACTGGGGGACCCACTGGTGAATCCACTGATGAACCGACTGGGGGACCCGCCCACAGACCCACTTTTGTACGCTCTGGTGTTGAAGTTGCTGGCGGATCCTCTTGTGAACCAACTCTTCCCTCCGCCGGCGGGTCCACCAATGAACCTCTGATGGACCGACTGGTGGACGCTCTGGTCGCCGCACTGGTCGATACACCGGTACCCGATGGTGGATACGCTAGTGGACACATTGAGGATAGACTTGAAATTGACAAACTGAAGCTCACCTACAATGGGTCCACTGTCGGGACCAGATGCTGATGATGCCGTAGGCGTTTGCCCGCCACTCAAATCCCTGGCCGACCCCTACTCCGCCTGCGTACTCCTGCCCCCCCCCCCCCCCCCCCGCCTCCTGTCCTTCGCGGACCGAGTGCGCCTCTGCCGGGAGCAGTTCCGTCGCGCCCCTGCCGCGAGCGGTTCTGTGGGCAGTTTCTGTCGCGCCTCTGCCGCGAGCGGCTCTGTCGCGCCGCTGGCTGCGCGGGTCGTGCCTCGCTTCAGCGCCGCCGCCGTCGTCCGTTCCGACCGCTTCGTTTTATGGATCGTACGGGCCGGCTGGCTGGGCGCCGCCGCGGCCGGCTGCGTCGGCGGCCGCCAGCTCAGCTGCTGCAGCCGGGAGGGGGGGGGGGGGGCGCGCTCAGTGTCACCTGAGCTGGACGGGACGGGGAGGGGGCCGAGACGCGCGGGTCTGATTCGCCCGTGATTGAGGGGGTAAAGCACAGACGCACGTCATGGGGTTAGCGTTTGAGGGTGCTGCGAATCGGCGGCCGACTGAGCCCCGACGCATTAATTGGCTGCGGTGTTATGTTGGGGTCGGATGTTTATTTTGCTGTGATGATTAGCTAATTGTCCCTGGCTGATGCTATTTGGCCTGTGTCTGCCGCTTTCATGTAGGATACCTGCGTGTAGATACTCGCTACGGGACAAGACGATATATAGCTTGAGCAACAGTTGCTAGCACATTTTAGTGGCTGGCCGCACCATGGTATGGCCTTCATTTCACGCAGCAGGGTGCAGCGGAAGGTACATACACGCAGACACATGTTGAGTATCCATCACTGCGTCACTTCCATCGAGAGTCAGCAGTATCAGCTGGAATGGCATAACTTGTGGGGCGATTATTATTCATAGCTTTGGAATTGGATGGTAGGGGTGTAGGACCCATATGTGATGCAGCTGTCTCTTGTCTATAATCACAACCGAGGAAGTACGCGTGAGCGTATACGAGATTATTGGGGAATGTGAAAACTGTTCTTTCTGCATCATATATTTCACGTGGTACTCCTGGCGTTCGTTCTCACACTATTCTCTCGCCGTGCCGGAACTTCGCTCCGCCTCGTTCCTCTCTCTCGCCTCTCCCTGCCGTCTTCGTGCGCTGACCGTTATCACACGCCCGGATGTTTCCGTGCCTTGCCCCCCTCGCTCTCCACTTACAGCCCCCATCCGGTGCCTCCGCCTGCGACGTCGTCTGGTGACCCCTGACCTGCGGCCTGAGGACGGTGGCGGCGCAGACCATTGCACTGCGGGCCGGCGCCGGCCGGCGGCACTTTGTGGTATTGATCGCCGCCGCTGCCACTGCCGCTCGCCGCCGCCGGCCGCCTCGCCGCCGCCGCCCGGCCGTCGTGCCGGCAGAGCTGCATAGCGACGCCGCGGCGACGCCCCGTCCGGCCCCGGCGCCCCTGCCGCGCCCGGGGGCGCCTCCCCACCCGGGGACGGACGCTGCCGCCGGCGGCTGGGTAAACACCCCCGGGGGAGGGGGGGGGGGCGCACCGGCGGCGGGTCACGGACGCGAACCCCCGTTCGATGGCGGCGAATGACCGCAGCCTTTGTGGCGGCGCCCGCGCGGCCGGTCGAGCACGCCGCGAACCGGCGGCCAATTGGAGGCGCGGCGAGCGTGGAGGCGCGGCCGGGCGCGCCGGCCGGAGCGCGTCGGCGCCGCTGGCCGGCCCTGTCGGCGCCTCCGGACCGGGCGCCGGCCCCTGCCGCCGCGGAGGCGGCTCGGATGTCGCCGCGTAACCCGACCGCCGCGCTCATCAGCCGCGCGCCCCGGCGGGCCGCGGCGTCCGTCAGCAAGCGCTCGTCATTGTTCGGCGCGCCGGCGATCGCCGCGGCAGCGCCGTCACAATGTCAGCGCCGCCGCGTAATCCGAGAGACTGATCCCGGCGGGGGGCCGGTGGCGGGGGACGTCTCCCGCACCCTTGCGGCCGCTGGGGCTGTCGCTCCCGGCGGAGATGCCGCCGCACCGGGCTGTCGCCGGCGAGGGGGACGGACGCCCACTGACGGGACAAGACCTGGTATGACTGACAGTCGGCGCGACCGGCCGCCCGGGCGTGCAGTGCTGTACTGGCTGGCGGGCGGGCGGGGCTGGTGGCGGCGCGCGCCAGACGGCAAGTCCGTGCTGCCACCGCCGCCACCGGCGTCAGTTGTCAGACGCGCGTTCGTGACGCGGCGGCCCGGCCGGATTTGTGTCCAATTGGGCTAATGTCAGCCGGAGAGACGGCCGCCGCTCTGATGACGTCACGGGGAGCGGGTGGTCTGTGTCACGGACCGCACCGGGCCAGACGCGACTAAACCGGACCGCACTGCGCCGTGGTAGACTTCGCCACAGCTGACTGCACTAGGTGGGGCCACGTCAGGCTGGCAGCGTTGCTTTGATAGGACCACACGAGACGGGACCACTACACAAACCAGAGTGACCAGGCTTTGTACATGGTTGGGCATCAGGCTGAACGGTGCGACCCCAGACCGCAACTCAGATCAGCTTCGCCTGACTGAACTGCGCCAGACCGGACCGGTCTGGCCCGGGGACCGGTCTGGACCACGCTGGATCGGGCGGACCGGGCGATGGAGACATTCAAGGCAGCACCACTGAAGACCATCGCTGTGATTCAGACACCAATCGTCCAACGATGAGACTCGGCACGATCTTGTCTCGTTCACTTGCTGCAGCAGCGGGTTGCGCCTGTCTGGATGCTTATAGTTTAATCCGTCAGGTGATGTTTCATAGCTGGTATGACATCAGAGACAGGCGCTAACGTGGCCGTGTCAGCGCTTGTTGCTCCAGCTTCGCGGGACAACGACGTCTATGCCTACAGCAGCGGTGGTGGCGACACGCTTGACGGCGACGCGTTGCTGATCGTACTGTTTCTTTAGTTTGCCCCGCTTGGAAAACACGCGCAGGCCCGCGGCTTGCTGTCCACACTCGCGATCTGCCCTCCGGCGCTGGCCAGTCTCCCCTCGCGAGCGCCGCGGGCGTCCCCTTTGCTGCCCCCCCCCCCCCCCCCCCTCCAAATCGCTCCCCCTGTCGTGCCGGCTAGCGGTAGCCGTCCCCCGAAATCGATTTTCGTCCTGCTCATTACGAAATCATAGCGCCGCTGATGCATCGCTGGCGGCAAGATGATGGCGCCGAGGCGCTGCCCTGCTCGGCGCCCCTCGCCCCTGTCCTCCTGGCCGGTC